>NW_006788845.1:1738079-1776159 GCF_000442215.2 Lipotes vexillifer
CCACCCCATCCCAAAGGCCTCCTGTTCTGGACCATTCCACTAGGCAGTGAGTCATCTGGAAATGTCTGGACTTGGGACTGGCATGGTGCCTCAGCTGCTGGGATGCGCAGAAGGCTTACCAGGAAAGGAGGAAAGGGCTGGGCTGCAAACAGCTGGCCACCCAGGATGGCTCTCAGGGCCACCGGCTGCTGGGCAGTGTCCTTTCTCAGAGCCCTGCTGAGGTGGGGGGATGGAAAAGGCAGGCCTGTCACTCAATTCCCAACACCGTGGCTTGCATTTGGATCGCGGCTGTGTCCTGTGGGTTCCCTGTACGCGCTCTACCACCCCCTGCCAGCCCCCCCGTCATTTATCTCACATCATTGGAAGGAGAGAAGCAAGGGCATTCCCTCCCTGCCGGCATGGGACCAAGGCCCGGCAGGGATAGGGGTGGGAAGGTGCAAGAGTGACTCACTCTGCTTTCTTGCTGGCTCTCCCACTGACTACTGTTTGTGTTGCTGGAAGCTGGGTGGTGCAGGAAAACAGGGGAAGGCGGCGGTTCTGTGTGTGCAAGTGTCTGTAGAAGCAAACAGCAGGCCATCAGACCTCCACTGGGACAGACCTGTGAGTCTGCTGCAGGAGCAACAGCCAGAATACGGGGTGGAGTCTCAGGCTGAGACCGCTGTGCATCGCTCACGTAGCATCAGAGCCAGAAGATGACGATGATGATGATGACAAGGGCGACAATCATGATAATACCGACAACAGAAGCCATCTTCAATTGCTGAGGCATTTTTCCTCCCTGGCTCTTCCTTATCTTTGCTTCTTTTCAAACTCTCACCATACCTGGAAGATGGGAAGCATCTCTCATCATTATTTACGAGTGGAGAACCCAGGACCAAGGTCATACTGTGTATCAGAGGTAGCAAGATATCAATAAGCATGACAGAAATTTTATTGAGTGCCTACTCTGTGCTGTTATTTAATTGTATTTTTACTACAACTCTATGATAATGGAACAACTATCATCCCATTTGACAGATGAGGATCCCTGGGCATAGAAAGGAAAAATAACCTCCCGTGGGCCCAGCTCATTAATTCAAAGCTCATATCCTTAACCGTTAGGCAACACCATCCTTGAATCCAGTGTGTAGCATTTGTCCTCCACACCCATTTGTGGTGGTTAACTGGAGTCAGAATGACTTCTCCCCCTCCCCAGGAAGACACCAAGGTGCCCAGGGGCAGAGCGACAAGGCAGGTGTATTAGTCAGTTAGGGCTGCCACACAGAATACCACAGACTGGGGGGCCTCAACAACAGATATTGATTTCTCACAGTTCTGTAGGTTGGAAGCCCAAGATCAAGGTGCTGGCAGGGCTGGTGTCCTGTGAGGACTCTCTCCTTGGCTTGCAGTCGGCTACCTTACCACCGTGTTCTCACCTGGCCTTTCCCCCATGCACATGCACTCCTGGTATCTCTTCTTCTTATAAAGGTACCAGTTATATTGGAGTAGAGCCCTGTCTTTATGACCCGTCTTAACCTTAATTACCTCCCTAAAGGCCCTATCTCTATAAGGTCACGTTGGAGTTAGGGCTCCATTTGATAGTTGGGGTGGGGAGATGACAAAATTCAGCCCACAACAGTAGAGAGTGGAGAGCTGGACTGCCAGGAGTAGTTAAAAATACAAAGGGGAAAGAAGGAAGGACCCCCAAAACAAAGGTACAGCCAAGCTTCCCTCTCCAAAGGGAGCCCCAGACCTTGATGTATCATAGGGCAGGGCCTCTTCAGAGAACCTGGCTCTTCCAGGGAGCTGGAGCCTAGGGACTGTGGGGCAGGTTCCATCCAAAGAGGACAGTGTGAGCCCCACGTTTCCTCCTCTTTCTCTTGCTCTACTGGGCACCTGAGATTTACCCCAAGTGCTTGCCTGGAGCCCTTGTCAGATGAGCCCTGGGAGGACAGACACCCTGCAGAGAGCTTGTGAGGGTGGCACAGGTCCCTAAAGCCCCTCTCAGGCCTTCATGGCCTTCCACTAGCGTCCAGAGCTTTCTGTATGAGAAGAGGAGTGAGTGACATAGACCTGGCTGGGGAAACGGGACGAAGCTATGTGCCATCTCTCCTGGGATGTCTGGTAACCCTCTGGTCAAGGGCACAACAGTGAGGGGGAGTTTGTGCTCCTACCTGCTGCCTTTGCCCTTGGAAGTTCTCCCAGGTGAGGTGGGGGCCTGATATGTCTTATTTAAGGAAAAGCCTCCAGCAGGGCTCTACCCCCTTGACATGTTTGCTACTGGAGCCCTTTCTTGAGGGTTCTGGGGCATCTTTGTGAAAGGCAATAGAGAGGAGGTGCCAAAGAGCTTTCAGCAGCGCTAAGGTGATTCTGGAACTTTGAGGAAGGCGTACGCGCCTGTTCTCCTGCCGCTCCCCCTGCCTGAAGGGCTTCACCCTCCCCAGCCTCCCTCCAGCCACTGTCTGAGGGCCCAGAGGGGAAAGGAGTGTCACCAGCTTGGGCAGAACTTGTCCCCGAGGAGCCCCCCTGCCTGAGCCCCAGCTCCAGAGTCTAGTTTTCTGCAGAACATCCAGACCCTACGTTCTCTTCCCTTCCCCCTTCAGCTCCTGCCATGTTTGGATCCTTCCCAGGAGCCGGAGACATGAAGCCTAGACAAAGGTGGCTTTTCTTTGGGGTGACTGCCTGGGCCAGGAAAGAGGTCAAAGCTGCCCATGGAAGCCAGGTTTGGGGATGACGTGTGAATTTCAAATACCCATGCTTTTGCCTGAGGCCAAGGGAGGCAAGTTTGTTCCTGCTTTTGCATTTACCACGGTGACAATCCTTCCCTGGGACAATGACTTACCCCCGCCTGCCTGCGTGGCTGCAGGAAAAGACGTCTGAAGAGAGAGCTGTGACCGCCAGACTCGGGAAAGTCCCTGTTGGTTGGTTTTAATCTATAGCAGAAAACCTCCACATTCTTCTGCCATCCGGGGACGTGACAGGTATTAATAACCCTATTAGCTGCAAGCCCTTCCGGTGCCATTTACAGAGGCCATGTCCACGTCGCGGCAGCCACTCTGTTGCTACGTCCTGTGCACGTTCAAAGCTAACGAGACTCTGGCTTCTGTTTTTCTCCTCTGAACCGAGGGTGTTGACAAATTAGGTTTTTGGAAAGAGATTCCCCATCCGCACGTGCCCACGCTGCCTATGGCCCGGTGCCAAAGAGCTTTCAGCAGCGCTAAGGTGATTCTGGAACTTTGAGGAAGGCGTACGCGCCTGTTCTCCTGCCGCTCCCCCTGCCTGAAGGGCTTCATCCTCCCCAGCCTCCCTTTCTCTGCATCTGCAAAGCCTTTCCATCCTTCAAGATCGAGTTCAAAGTCACCTCTTCCTTGAAAGCTCCCCTGAGAGCCTCAGCTAAAAGTAAACTTCTCTCCTGAATGCTGACGGCCCTTCATCTGGAGCTCATTGGTGAGGCTAACACTTCTGCTGGGTGTCTTGCCTCTCCTCCCAGGTGATGAGAGGAGCTGGGCAGTCATTTTGCCTACTGGGCATCTGCACCTTGTTTTGCTCATAGAATGTGGCCGACCTTGGCTTCTGGGGCTCGGAAGCTGGCTAAGCGCAGCAGGGAGTCAGCACAGGGCAGCCCAGAGCCTGCTCAGCACGGGGACAGCGTTACTGAATGAATCGGGCCCTGCCGCTCGCCTCTTACAAAACTAAACTCATAAACGTTGGTAGAGGGGAAAGTTGTCCTTAATCAGAATGCCGGCAATGTGGGGAGACGGTGGACTCAGTGTCCCAAAAGAACCACCTCCGAAGATTCTATTTGGCCAGGAAAGTTTTAAAGGAAAGGAGGGAAGTAATCTCAGTTAATCATTGAGACAGGTCACCATCCCCCACTGAATGCAGGCTCGTGGACTCCTTGTGACCTTACTCTACAAGTTATCTTTTTTTTTTTACATCTTTATTGGGGTATAATTGCTTTACAATGGGGTGTTAGTTTCTGCTTTATAACAAAGTGAATCAGCTGTACATATACATGCCTCCCCATATCTCCTCCCTCTTGCCATCTCCCTCCCTCGCACCCTCCCTCTCCCACCCCTCTAGGTGGTCACAAAGCACCGAGCTGATCTCCCTGTCCTATGCAGATGTTATCTTGTTCACGCAGTTTGGTCACACTGTTCGTGAAATTCCTGAAGGGGAAGCTGGGGGAGAGATCTGGTCATCTGTTAATTACTTATTCTTGATTCCTACTTCTTCGAGCTACAGAAAGCACCAAGTTTGGCAAGGTATTGTGAGATTAAAAGATTTGATCATTAGAGAAATGCAAATCAAAACTACAATGAGATATCATCTCACACCGGTCAGAATGGCCATCATCAAAAAATCTAGAAAAGTAAATGCTGGAGAGGGTGTGGAGAAAAGGGAACCCTCTTGCACTGTTGGTGGGAAGGTAAATTGATAGAGCCGCTATGGAGAACAGTATGGAGGTTCCTTAAAAAACTGAAAATAGAATTACCATATGACCCAGCAATCCCACTACTGGGCATATACCCTGAGAAAACCATAATTCAAAAAGAGTGATGTACCAAAATGTTCATTGCAGCTCTATTTACAATAGCCAGGACATGGAAGCAACCTAAGTGTCCATCAAGAGATGAATGGATAAAGAAGATGTGGCACATATATACAATGGAATATTACTCAGCCATAAAAAGAAACGAAATTGAGTTATTTGTAGTGGGGTGGATGGACCTAGAATCTGTCATACAGAGTGAAGTAAGTCAGAAAGAGAAAGACAAATACCATATGCTAACACATATATATGGAATCTAAGAAAAAAAAGAAAAAAAAGGTCATGAAGAACGTAGGGGCAGGACAGGAATAAACATGCAGCCGTAGAGAATGGACCTGAGGACACGGGGAGGGGGAAGGGGAAGCTGGGACAAAGTGAGAGAGTGGCATGGACATATATACACTACCAAATGTAAAATAGATAGCTAGTGGGAAGCAGCCGCATGGCACAGGGAGATCAGCTCAGTGCTTTGTGTCCACCTAGAGGGGTGGAATAGGGAGTGTGGGAGGGAGGGAGACGCAAGAGGGAGGAGATATGGGGATATATGTATACATATAGCTGATTCACTTTGTTATAAAGCAGAAACTAACACACCATTGTAAAGCAATTGTACTCCAATAAAGATGTTAAAAAAAAAAAGATTTGAAAGGTGTGCTGAGGGAAATGAGTAGAGCATGGGGATGCCTGGTTACAAGTTAGTTACAACATAGCTTTGCTAAAGTGACAAGGAAAGGGGCTTCCTGCTAACAGTGGTTTCCTGCAAAGAGCTGCTTACAACAGTCCTGCCACGCTGCGGGACCATGGCTGCTGGAGACTCACCAGCCAGACCCTTCATCCAACTGTGCAGAGGCAGAAAGAGAAAGTAAAGTCTGGGGCTGGCCAGGGCAGGGGATGGTCACAGGAATATTACCAAACCAAACTTGAGTCTGCTCACCCGTGCACAGCAAAGCCAATCTACTGACACCGGCTTGTGGTGAAGGAAAGTGCAGAGTTTACTGCAGGGCAGCTAGTGCTCCAAACACCTGGGGAAGCATTTTTTTTTTTTTTTTTTTTTTTTTTTTTTTTTTTTGCGGTACACGGGCCTCTCACTGCTGTGGCCTCTCCCGTTGCGGAGCACAGGCTCCGGACGCGCAGGCTCAGCGGCCATGGCTCACGGGCCCAGCCGCTCCGAGGCATGTGGGATCTTCCCGGACCGGGGCACAAACCCGTGTCCCCTGCATCGGCAGGCGGACTCTCAACCACTGCGCCACCAGGGAAGCCCATGGGGAAGCATTTTTAAAGGCCAGGTGAGGGAGGGGAGTTGGGGTGTGGGGGGAATCAGCTCATGCACAGTTCTCTGATTGGTTGATGGTGAGGTAACAGGGTGCTGTCATAGGGGTTAATATTATCAGTCCTTAGGTTCCAGTAGGTCTGGGGCTCACGATCATCAAGTAGTTAATTTCTTCCATCTGGTGGTGGTTTTAGCATCTGTAAAACAACTAAGGAAATGTGCATCAGAGAGTGTTATCTAGGTACTTCAAAGAAGAGCTACGGCAGAGAATATGGGGGAGGAGTCTGTCCCAGGAAGGCCCCATAGGGTCCTGCTCAGTTACAGAAAGAGCTTTAGAAGGACAGGTTGTAGGAGAGTCTAGAGTGTCAGCAAGAATGAGGCTGAGAAGGCTGGCTTTCAGGCTGATATGAGGAGGCCAAGGAAAGCTAAGAAGAGGCTTTTAAACTGGGAGGACTGGAAGAATGGGGAAGAGAAGTGGGGAATGGACAGCACTGATTTTTACAGGAACTGCCACTAACCCACAAGGAGCCTTTTTTTTTTTTTTTTGCGGTACGCGGGCCTCTCACTGTTGTGGCCTCTCCCATTGTGGAGCACAGGCTCACAGGCCCAGCTGCTCCGCGGCATGTGGGATCTTCCCGGACCGGGGCACAAACCCGCGTCCCCTGCATCGGCAGGCGGACTCTCAACCGCTGCGCCACCAGGGAAGCCCCACACGGAGACTTTGAGCGAGTCAGAAAATAGAGTCTTTTACTCAGGGGACACAGCTTCAGGGGCAGGCTGCACAGCAGAGTGCAGGTTGGATTTTCACCCCTCAGCTGGACATCTGTATCAGTTAGTTATTGCCACCAAATGCCATATAACAGGCCACACCAAAACTCTGTGGCATAAAGTGGCAGTCTTACATTCTTGTGAATCTGGTGGTTAATCAGGGGTTGGCTGAGCTCAGCTGGGCAGTTCTGCTGATCTCCTGAGAGGCTCATTTGCACGGTTGGAGTGGTCACAGGTTGGGTGATTAGGCAAGGCTCAGCTGGGCAGTTCACCCTGTTCCATAGTACCTCATCCCCCTCTTGGGACTAACAGGCTAGTCCGTGCCTAGTATTCCCCTGACAATGTCCAAGTGCTGAAAGCAGGCCCAAGTGCATTGAAGCCCTTGACCCTTATGTTGGCTAACATTCCACCGGCCAGAACAAGTCACATGGCCAAATCTAAAGTCAAAGAGTAGGGAACTATAATTGGACTCTTTGGTGAGAGGAACTATAGAGTCACAAGGTACAGAGTGAAGAAATGTTACCATTAATGCAAGAAGGCACCATGTACAGGACACAACATGTCTGGCCAGACGCTGCAGCCCTGCCTGGCTCAGAGGTTCTGTCTGAGCCCTGATCTCTTGGCCCAACCTGAATTTGCATCTCATTCTGTGTCTGCCTCAAACTCGCTGCACTTACCACTTAGGATGTGATACAAACTCCTGTCTTACTGCTGGTGATTTTTGTATTTTCAGACCAGTATCCTGGTTTTCTCTCATGGCAAATCATCCTCTGACCGCTTCTTTTTTAAATTAATTTTTATTGGAGTATAGTTGATTTACAATGTTGTGTTAGTTTCTGCTGTACAGCAAAGTGAATCAGTTATACATGTACCTATATCCACTCTCTTTTAGATTCTTTTCCCATGTAGGTCATTACAGAGTATTGAGTAGAGTTCCCTGTGCTATACAGTAGGTGCTTATTAGTTATCTGTTTTATATATAGTAGTGTGTATATGTCAATCCTAATCTCCCAATCTAACCCCCTGCTTTTCCCCGTTGGTAACCATAATTTTGTTTTCCTCATCTGTGATTCTATTTGTGTTTTGTAAATAGGTTCATTTGTACCGTTTTTTTTTTTAGATTCCACTTATATGCAATATCGTATGATATTTGTCTTTCTTTGTCTGACTTATTTCACTCAGTGTGACAAACTCTAGGTCCATCCATGTCACTGCAAAAGGCATTATTTCATTCTTTTTTATGGCAGCGTAATATTCCGTTGTATATATGGAATCTTTATGCATTCCTCCGTTGATGGACTCCTCTGACCACTTTAGGAGGCATCCCCATCTCTCAGCCCCTACAAGCATTCTTCCCACCTGGCAAGGTGATGCCAGGACATGACATGATCCAAAGGCATGTTGAGGAGGAGTCAGGAACTAGAAAAAGGGGAAATCATAAGGAACTGAGAGAAGAAAGTCTTTTCCAGAATCCACGGAGATGATGATCTAGCTAGTCCATTCCACCAGTCTGACGTTGGCAGATATTTGAACTGACTTACAAAGGTCACCCTGGATCCGTCTCCAAAATACCTGTTGGCTGTATGTCTCAGGTGTTCAGACACAAGATGTCTGGAGGTTCTCCCCAGTATCTAACTCCAAGGCCCACTGCCTTTGAAGCCTATTCTGATTTTGCTCAGCATTATTGCTTGTTTTTTGGCCAGGTGCTTTTTTATGTTTAAACCATCCATTTTTTCTTTTTATACTGAAGAAGACACACACTTGCTGTGTGTGTGTGTGTGTGTGTGTGTGTGTGTGTGTGTGTGTGTGTGTGTATTATCCCAATTAAGGAAAGAAACAGTGCCCCATTCTTCCTGCAAATGCTTCCATTGTGAAGCAAAGTATCCAAACATTTAATCCTTAACATGTGGACCCCACTTGAAGCAGACCCTTATTTTGTGCACTTAGCTTCTCTCAATACACACAATTCCTTCTTGATGGAAACACTTGTCTGTTTTCTCAGTGGACACTTTGGGGAATCAGGCCCTTCACACTGCTTTTTGGGTTATTACACTGTCACATTTTACCACTTTGCAGAAAGAAAGTATTAAGCAAAATAGAGTTCTCAGGAGCAGGGATTGCTATTGTTAGAGAAACAATACTTGGGAAATAATTCCCCCCCAATTTCGTCTTCATCTCTTCTCTGCTGTGCAAAGAGAGGAACAATTTATTAACAGAAGGCAGAAAATGTTACTACGGCTTATGGGCAATGGAGGTTTATGGGGTCCACAATATATGTAGTTTCAGTGGTGTAGAAGGCAAGATACTTTAGGAGCTGGAAAAAAAGAATGAATTCCCACTGGGAGAGGGTTGCTAAGGAAAAGAGCCTCATTTGAATTTCACAAAGGTTTTGGAAATCGTGGTGGTGGTGCCCTCCTGTCTGTATTGCAGACCCTCAGTGTTTCAAGGGCTGTCTGCGTGGGGGAAGGGAATCTGGGGGAGAGAAGGGGCAGCCTCCTGACTCTGTGTGGGTAAGCCAGGATCCCACCCTGTGCCTGCAAGCCAGGACAAGAAGCCATGTTTATAGCATAGAGCTTAGAATCCATTGCCTTCACGGCTGCCCTTGATCTTGTATAGTTTGGCTCCTGGCTTTGGTTTTGCCTTATTTCCAAGTTCAAGCTTGTCCTTAGACCTAGTGCTAGATTGTGGTTTCCTGTCTTGACAGTGACCACTGTCCCCTGAATATGGATGGCGCTCACATCCGTGGTTCACCATGCTTTCGGCTGCTGTGGCTCACACTCAGCCTAACAAACTCTGATCCTAGCATCCCCTTCTTAGCTGTGGCTCATGTGGTCATTGTTGGTATGATTTGCCCCTGCCTCATCCTGGCGGATGGTTACTGCCTGGTGAACATGTGTAGGGGAGGGTACGTCCCAGGGTCCCAGTGGGTCAGTGACATGCCTCTTAGACTGTAAATAACCATCAGGCTGAAAGTGAACTAGGCCACAGGTATGAGTTTTAGGAGGTAATACAGATTCCTAAAACTGCACAGGGTTTCCTAAGACCTGCACTGCCTTGAATCGGCACTGGAATCATCTTGTTAAAGCTAAACCAGCCCTATGGAAAGCATTTTCATGTTAACTTTGGTCAAACTGGAGATCCTGGGCTAGCAGAGTTCAGGAAAATGTGCACCTGGGGTCTGCCTGTAGCTTGAGGCTCAAAATACAGCCCTGCACAATCACAGCCACAAGCAGGCATGTAGGCAGGAGCCTTACTCAGCTCCATAGGAGGGGCCTGTGTGACTCTATTAATGAAGCAAAAGATATTGGAATCCAATTGTTGATGGATCATCACATGCCGAGAAAACTCTCAGCTGCATCGACTGGGCAAGCAGGGGGTATCGTTTTGAACTTCTGGAGTTAATGAACTATGGCCTGAAATTTACAACCTGGTCGTGTTATGGATTTAACTCCAGAGCAGAACTCTGGGGAGCTGGCACACTCCTCTGGCCTCTGTGCAGGCCAGAGGCCCTCCAGGATTTGGCTTCTGTGTTCTCCCATTTCTCTGCAGTCCATTACAGGGAGCCCAAGAGGCCTGCTGCGGCCCATGGGCCCCCTTGCTGTTCGCTGGTTGCAACTATTGTAGCACAGCACAGACAACAAAAGAGATGGACTGGAGTTGCAGTTCTAGTTGTTTCTGTTGCCTTGAAAGAATTTAGAAAATCAGTTAGTACCTGTGTAAGGTAGGTGAGGATTGGGTATTCTTTCAATCCACTACATTTTAGAACACAGCATTTTTTTTTCCATCTGGACATATCATTTATTTATGGATTCAGTCCACAAAGAGATTTTGAGTCCTAAGAGGGAAAAGAAAATGAGGGTTTATAAAGGTTACCCACCAATCTTGTTTGGAAGCCAGTTATATACACATATACCCAAACTACACATATTGTTTTAAAAAAAACAAAAAACTCTTCTAATATAAAACAAGAAAGAGAGGGAGAGGGAGAGAGTTTCTACATGTAAAAACAGTACATAAGTAGTGATCAGTAAATGTATTAAATATATAATTAGTAAATTATAACAACGCTTCCCTTGAAAACAATGTGAAAAGTCATAGTGAAGACTGGCTTTGTGTGAAGTGAGAAGAGTTCTATTTTGACAGCTTTCCTCTTTCATTTGTTTCCATTTGCTTTCACTGCTTCATGTCAAAAATAGTCAATAGTTGCTGCTTCCTCTTCCTAATTTGCCATTTCTCCTTGGCTTAGTTTGGTCTTGGCTTCCTTCCTACCTTTTTACTAAATTTGCTTTTTTCAGAGTATCTGGTGCCCTTTTGCTTGCCAGATCCAGGGGTCATACCTGGACCCCAATCTGGTCCCTCTCTTGTTAATGTTCAGTGCTGTTTCTCACCCCCACTTCTTAAAGTTTTTTCTCCCCTGGTTTTTATGACTTTTTTTGTTTGTTTGCTATCTCAAGTCTCATCCAGCCTTGGTGGCCATTTCTTGGCCTCATTTGTAGATTCTTCTTTCGCTTCTGCTCTTCTATTTGTTGCTTCTACTCCTTTTTACAGACGTCAAGAAAAAATAAAAATTCAGACCTTAATTTCTTTTTACATTCTAGCTTCTTTCTCTCTATTCTGTTTCTCACTTTTAAAACTTCATGTCATTTCTTAAAAAAATGACTGCTAAGTCTGTGCATGATGTCTCTCCCAGGGTCTAGCTTCATTCATCTGACAAACATTTACTGAGCACCTAAGAAATGCCAGGCACTTTCCCTGGTACTGGTAACAGAGCAATGAACAAAACACACAACACTGAAGACAGTATGGAGGTTTCTCAAAAAACTAAAAATAGAACTACTATATGACTCGGCAATTCCACTCCTGGGTATGTACCCGAAAAAACCAAAAACACTAATTTGAAAAGATACCTCAGTGGTCATAGCAGCATTATTTACAATTGCCAAGACATGGAAGCAACCTAAGTGTCCATACACAGATGAAAGGATAAAGAAGGTATGGTACATCTATAATGGAGTACTACTCAGCCATAAGAGAGCATGAAATTTTGCTATTTGCAGCAACATGGTTGGACTTGGAGAGCATTATGCTAAGTGAAATAAGTCAGATAGAGAAAGATAAATACTATCTGATACCACTTATACGTGGAATCTAAAGAATACAACATACTAGTGAATAAAGCACAAAAGAAGCAGACTCACAGATATAGATAACAAACTAGTGGTTAGCAGTGGGGAGAGGGAAGGTGGGAGGGCGTGATAGGGGTAGGGAAAAAAGAGTTATTGTGGGATTATATGAAATCATGTATGTGAAACTTTTGAAAATTGTAAAGCACTATAGAATTTAAAGAATCTTTCATTCAGTTAAAATACCACACATGACACTGCCTTTTATATGGAAATTTGCATTCTAGTGGAAGAGACACATAATAAACCAAATAGAGTTATTGGGGATTATATGAAATCATGTATGTGAAACTTTTGAAAATTGTAAAGCACTATAGAATTTAAAAAATCTTTCATTCAGTTAAAATACCACACATGACACTGCCTTTTATATGGAAATTTGCATTCTAGTGGAAGAGACACATAATAAACCAAATAAATAGTAGCTAATGCTTATAGAGTGCTTACTTTATGCCAGGCATTGCTCTAGATGCTTTATATATGTTGCCTCATTTAATCATCACAACAACCTCATTTTAAAGATGAAGAAGTGGAGGCACAGAAAGGCTCATTAACTTGCCAAAGATCACACAGCTCTTAATGGGTGGAGCTGTGACTCAGCCTAGGTAATTTGGCTCTAGATTTCATGAACTTGGTCAGTAAGCTCTATCTTGTCTCCCTATAGAATGTTGCATGGTGTTAAGTGCTTCTCAGAGAAAATAAAGCAGAGCAGAAGGGTAGGGTGTCTGTGTGTGTGTTGGGGGGCTTGTGATTTTAGACAGAGTGGTTAAGGACGAGCCTATGAGGTGATATTTAAGGCCTAAAGGCGGTAAGAGAGAGCCTTCAGGAATCTAAGGAAGAGGGAAGAAAAAACAGTTTGACGTGAGGGCGTGCCTACCTGTCTCAAGGAAGGGCAGGAGGTGAGTGGCCAGGAAGGGTTGAGGGTCAGAGGGGACCTATAACCTATAAGGCAAGTCATCTGGGGCTCAGTAGGTCACGGTAAAGGCTTTGGCTTCTGCTATGAGTGAAATGAGAAGCTGAGTCATATTTTGGCAGGATCACTCTGGGTGCTGCTTCGGAAACAGATGGATGGGGCTGGGGACTGGGAAAGATATAACCTGTTAGGGAGCTACTGCAAGAATCCAGGTGTCCTTGAGTTGGGTGACGGGAATAAAGGGGTGAGAAGTGGTCAACTTCTGGGTCTATTTTGAAGGTAGAGCCAAAGTATTTCCTGATGGATTGGATGTGGGGTGTGAGAGAAGCAGATTTAAAGGAGATTTAAAGTTTTGGGCCTAAGTGGAAGAGTGGGGTTTCCATTTGTCTGAAATGAGGAAGAAGACTGTAGGAAGGAAATATTTGGGATGGTAATATAAGGAGTTCAGTTCGGGACATGTCTGAGGTGTCTATTAGATATAGAAGCGAAAGTAACACATAGGTGGTTAGATTATGCAAGGCTGAAGTTCAGGAAAGAGTCCTGGCTTAGAGATATAAATTATTTTCAACACATGTGCACATAAATGTTCTACGGACACCTAGAAGAATATTCTGGTTCTCCTTCCTCCCTCTTCTCATCTTCCTTAACATTTGAGTGTTTATAATATGCCAGGCTCTTTCTCCGGTGTTTCAAGTTTCAATTCATATGATCCTCACAACGACCCTGTGATGTAGGGACTATTGTATTACCCATTTTACAGATGAGGAAATTGAGGTCCACCTACTCCAGACTACTATCAGACATCCAAAAAGAAAGTGAGGTGGCTTAAAATTAAATACATGGATAAAAAATTCATAAAGCTATTAATATGAGTACAAGGATAACACATATTTAAGGTCAAATAATAAAGGGGGATATAATTGTATCAGAATATTTAGACTAAATATAACAAGCCTTCTAAAGAAAAAAAAATAGCCTTGAGCTTCTTGGCAGCAGAAATAAAAAGGGAAACAGCATGAACATCAGTTCATCAGGAGGGATGAATTTTTCTTAAGTACTTGGTTATTTAGTTTTAAAAATAACTTCTCCTGGGGGAGTAAAGTATATTCTTGGAGAGATTCTCAGGAGGCAAAATAACTTATAGAAAAGACTGAAATTGGTTAGATTAATTTCTTTTTGTCTCTTCACCACATTAATCAGTAATCATATATTAAGCAATTAGAGATGTAAGACACTGTGAGAAATAATAATAAGTAATAAGAATGCTGTGAGAAATAGAGGTGCATCAAACATGGTCTTGGCCTTCAAATATCTTATGATTTAATTACAGATGAAACATAGACACCAAGAATGACCAACAATGAATAATCAGCAACACATAATAAATGGATGAGGGCACGTTGTCATAGAAAGAATTTTATTCTGATACTTATGGGACCTGAATTGTAAAGCCAGACTTCCATGCTTCAATCAGCCATCACTACTTGCTAGTACACAAAGTTACTTCACCTCTCTGCCAGTTTCTACATCTAAAATATACAGATATACAGAATATAAAAGATACAGATGTTGTGGGGATCAAGTGGGTTAATAATACCTGTAAAGTGTGTAGTACAATGCAAGGCACATAGTAGGCACTACAGAAGTACTTACATCATTCAGAGGAGAGACCCAGTCTTTATGACTGGTTAATATCACCAAGGTGTCTCCACCTCTATCACCAAAATGACTATCATCCAACTTTTCCAGCCGTGTCTTCTGGTAGCAGCTTCTGGAAGGTGATGGGGTACAGAAGTGACCTTGTTAAAGGCAGCTTAGTTAAGAGAGGCATCATATTAGGTCTGAATCATTTTTCGAGGACTTGGGAACATCTGAAGTTAACCAGATGACAACAGAAAGAAGAGGAGTTAGCTGCTCTTTCCAAACCAGCTACAAACCGATCCTTTTCAGGTATAGACTACGGTCAACGGGGAGACTCACAGTCAGAGTAATTATGTGCACACAGTAGCTGTCCAGAGCTCCAGGGTCCCATGGCTTCCAGGGCCTGGGTTCTCAGGCCTTAAGAGGATTGCTGTCATTACATCATGAAGGGCTTTAGCCTCTGACCTCAGTGAGACCAACAGCCATGTACACACCTTCTGAAAAGCAGAGCCACAGTCAAGTCGAACCAGTTATTTTGTTCAGACTCAGGGTGAACCTTCAAGAGGCAAAGATGAGGAGAGAGAATGCTGTCACGTGAGGTGAAAATAGAGCAGAGGGCCGGAGAGTAAAGTCAGGTGACGGGGTGGGGAAGTAAGGGGGGTATGAGGGCAAGTGGGTCTGTAATAGCATTTTCCGGAGTCCCTGAACGTTCCTGAGAGTCATTTTTGTCCTTTATCATTAAATAAACATGAAAACTGTATTAAGAGTGGCTGGGGGCTTCCCTAGTGGCGCAGTGGTTGAGAGTCCACCTGCCGATGCAGGGGACATGGGTTCGTGCCCCGGTCCGGGAAGATCCCACATGCCGCCGAGCGGCTGGGCGCGTGAGCCATGGCCGCTGACTGAGCCTGCGCGTCAGGAGCCTGTGCTCCGCAACGGGAGGGGCCGCAGCAGTGAGAGGCCCGCGTACCGCAAAAAAAAAATAAAAAATAAAAAAAAATAAAAAGAGTGGCTGGAAATGGTGCCTTTGTCATTTTGGAGGTTAGCTGGTAAGGTCCCTCCAGCATGGGGCAGGGCCCCTGCCAAGTGACCGCTTGCTTTCTCCAAGGCCCCCAGCGCTCACAGAACCCAAGCCCCGTCCTGGTGCTGGATGTTGCTCTTAGGAATGTCCTGCTCAACTTGGATTCTCTGGAGAAGAAATCTTGTCTGCGGCTCATTGGAGACAGCTGCTCAGGCGGGTCTAGGAAATGGGAAACATACTGGCGGCAGCGACAGACGGAGGTGGTTTTCTGAACAGGGGACCACCTTCTGGAGTCAAGAGCTGCAGCTGCAAATGCAATTAGGGGCTAACACGGCCTTGCAAATAAGCGCTGAGCACATATCAGACCTCCAAAGAACCGGGTCACCCTAACCCTGTAGGAACCACGAAAGGGAGCCAAGAAGAGGCAAGTGAAATTTTTCAACGCTTTTTTTCCTGGAAAAATATCTCCCTTTTCCTTCCTGATCCCTTGTAGGTGGGCATGACACCCGTGGGGATGACCAGCCTGATGGGTTTTGCAAGGGACAGTTTGAGGAAGATGGCCCTACCCTATTGCCCACTTGTACAAAAAGTTTCAACTTAAGGACAAAGCAGACTGGGCTTGAGCTGGGGTTGGAGCTCAAGAAGACCAGGCCTGGGTGTTCTGTGGTCTCAAGTAGAATGGACTGGCAGGATGGGGAGGGGAAAACATAAAAACCAAAGGCCTTAAGAAGAGACAAGTATCAGAATTAGTGAGAACAAATACCAACAGGGACCTCAAAGGTCAGGGTAAGAATCATAACACAGAATGGAGCCGAATCAGGAGCCGGTTGGAAGCAGCACCTGGACAGGGTCCACCTGGAATGATGTTGGGACGAACAAAGGAGGTATCTGAGGCTGACTTCACTCCTGGAAATCAGAAGGTGGATGTGGTTGGCTGAAAGGCATGGTGATGGGCAGCTGTTGACAACGGTAAATCACCCCATTGAAACGTACATGCAGTGCCTTGAATGGGTCACATCTGGCCACTAAGAATCAAGGCTGTGGAAGCCCAGCCAGCTCCCGGCAGCCCCCTCCCACCCTCCTTCTGTGCCGAGAGTCAATACCAGTTTTAATTTTATTCATGGGGCTGCACTTGTTCCATGCTGCATCTCCTCCATGAATACTAATGGAACTCCAGATTGTTTTAAGTGAAGATCTGAGCAAGACACTTCCTTTCATCTTGTCAAGAGCTGTCATTTCTGACAGAGGTTTTTTTGAGTTTCCTTTCTACCAGATTCAATGCAAACTCCTCTCTACACAGAGCTGCGTATGTATTGCTGGCACTGGGCAATTGCAAAGTAGTCCTCACGGAAGCGAAATCCTCCTTGGCCTCCTACCCCCTCCGTGGTCACTGTCAGTGGAGAATCCTCCTGCAGGAGGACAGAAGGAGTGAAGCAGGAAGCCGGCAAGGAGGCAGTTCAGAGGGCATCTTTTAGAAGGTGGTGGAAGCCGGGGTTCTCTTTCCTTTGCAAGGCTGTTTTGATCATTTTAAATGTCATTTCCATGATTTTCATAGACATGAGGTTTTTAAGGTTTAGAAGAATGGCTTCATGACCATTTGAACTGCTGCCTTAATTCCCATCTTCTCTTGTTCCTGTTCATTCTGCATACAAATGCTATACATACACAGTCGTTAGACAAAAACTTTTTTTTTTTTTTTTTGTTTGTGTTACGCGGGCCTCTCACCATTGTGGCCTCTCCTGTTGCAGAGCACAGGCTCCGGACGCGCAGGCTCAGCAGCCATGGCCCATGGGCCCCGCCGCTCCGCGGCACGTGGGATCTTCGCGGACCGGGGCACGAACCCGTGTCCCCTGCATTGGCAGGTGGACTCTCAACCACTGCGCCACCAGGGAAGCCCCCCAAAACTATTTTAAATCATGACTCTGCCCTACTCAAAAGTCTTCAGTGGCTCTGATAGCATCTCAGGTAACCTTCACTGACTAACCTTCTAAAACTTCCTTCTCCCTCCCCGACCATTTCAATCCCTCCCATCCATTGCTTCTGCCTGCCTGCCCTTACCTTGCCCAGCTGCAGGGGCTGAAGGCCAGCTTCTTGCATGCTCAGTCTGGCATGGTTCCTAAGCCAATGAGACACAGGCATGTAGTTAATGGATTTGCTATTCCACGAGTGAGGACAAAGTGGACTCATCCTTTACCCTAAGTCCACCTGGGCTATCACCAAACCAGTGCCTTTCTACCCTAACCCCAACCACGTATACTTAACTTCATCATCCTCAACCCCAAATGGTTTGGAAAGACCACAGCCTAAAGTAAACATAAGCTTTTTGATTGACCTAGAGTGTCTAGCTCAAAACCTAGGCTCTAATTGTTTGAAAGGTAGTAGAGTGTAATATCCAAGAACCAGGGACAAATGGGTCAATCCTGGCACTCAGGCTTTGTCACCTTGGGCCAGTTATTTAACCCAAGTCTCACTGCCTCATCTATAAAATTAGAGTGATCACAGCACTTACTTCATAAGTTTGTGATGATTAGCTGAGATGATAGATATGAACAATCAGCATGGAGCATGGTATACAATTCAGTATCCAACAAATGTTAGTTATTATGACTATTTCTCAACTAGCGTTGATTGAGTTTATACATGAAATTAGCAAGGCTTAATGTATGCCTAGATGGATAATAATTTGTTGTGATTTGACAGTCCCTTTTCTTCCTCAGTCACCCCACCCCAAACAAAAATCAAGCAAACCCCACAAACCATCATGTTTTCTTTTCTGACCTACCATTATGCAAGAAGTGTTCATTTAGGTAAAGGCACTGCCTCTCAGGCATCCTGCTGGCCTGCCGGATGGCCCTGATCTATCCAGTAAGAGACACCCTCCCCTTGCTCATTGGTGATGGTGGGGAGGGAGGTGTAACATCTGCTGAGGCCCAGCTCTCCAGGGGCAAGCCAGCTGCCCCTGCAGCAGAGGCAATGTTCTGCTGTAATGGCCCACGACATTACAGCTCCCAGGGGTCTCTGGCAGGGGAGCAGGCCAGGGCTGAGTGGGCTGAGAACACTCAAGGGCAGCACTGGGTGGCTGCTGGCCAGAGTGGTCCATCTGTGAGGCTGGCCAGAGGGCAGGAGGCGGACATCATGCAGCTTATTCCTAGGAAGGTACTTTCCTTCCTTTAGAAAAAACCCAACCCACAGAGTGATGCAAACCTAAATTCTGGGGATGGGATGGAGGGGGGGAGCTTTGCTGTTACATTCAGCCAGGAGGGGATGATTTGGGGTTTCATCAAAGATGCAGTGTGAGGACCAGTCTCTCTGCAAAAGTACCTTGCCTCTATAGAACCCTGAAGTTGCATGTTTGCATTCAGGATTGAAAGTCCTCTCCCAGGACTCTGGAGGACTCCAATCCTCATTTTCCAATCTCCACTGAACGCTCTTGCTTTTTCTCTGTCTCCTATTCCAATTTACAGTTAGATAAGGGGCTGCCTCAGATTAACTGTTAATTTGATATTTCTTCTGAATGTCATTCTTTTGCCCATATGTATCTTTTTGTCTAATTTCTCAAATTATACATGAGTGCATTTTCTTTGAGACCAAAAACAATATTGAAGTAAATGGAGCAAAACACGGGTCATCCACCTCCTCCTCACCCACCCTCCTCGCCACGCCCACATCTCACTCCTTCACTAAGAGGAAAGTAACCGATCTCTGTGGTTGGCACGCACACCTCTTGATCCATGTACATCTGTATGTCTATATATGCATGTGATTTGTGGTGGGCTTTGCTTACGTTTAATCAAGTTTTTATTTTTATTACAGTCTTACATGCATATAGTTTAGAGAATCAGTTATTCCTCCAGGCTTATTATGAAAAACTAAAATCCTCCCCCATGCCCACCCCTCCATTTCCCTCTTTCCAGAAACAATGAATCTGTCACCTCTTAGCTGATTCTTTGGGTATTTATCTCCATATCGCCAAATACATTTCTTTCTTTTGTTTTTTTTTACATCTTTATTGGAATATAATTGCTTTACAATGGTGTGTTAGTTTCTGCTTTATAACAAAGTGAATCAGCTATACATATACATATGTTCCCATATCTCTTCCCTCTTGCGTCTCCCTCCCTCCCACCCTCCCAATCCCACCCCTCCAGGTGGTCACAAAGCACAGAGCTGATCTCCCTGTGCTATGCGGCTGCTTCCCACTAGCTATCTATTTTACATTTGGTATTGTATATATGTCCATGCCTCTCTCTCGCTTTGTCACAGCTTACCCTTCCTCCTCCCCATATCCTCAAGTCCATTCTCTAGTAGGTCTGTGTCTTTCTTCCTGTCTTACCCCTAGGTTCTTCATGACATTTTTTTTTCTTAAATTCCATATATATGTGTTAGCATATGGTATTTGTCTTTCTCTTTCTGACTTACTTCACTCTGTATGACAGACTCTAGGTCCATCCACCCCACTACAAATAACTCAATTTCGTTTCTTTTTATGGCTGAGTAATATTCCATTGTATATATGTGCCACATCTTCTTCATCCATTCATCCGATGATGGACACTTAGGTTGTTTCCATCTCCGGGCTATTGTAAATAGAGCTGCAATGAACATTTTGGTGCATGACTCTTTTTGAATTATGGTTTTCTCAGGGTATGTACTCAGCAGTGGGATTGCTGGGTCATATGGTAGTTCTATTTGTAGTTTTTTAAGGAACCTCCATACTGTTCTCCACAGTGGCTGTATCAATTTATATTCCCACCAACAGTGCAAGAGGGTTCCCTTTTCAACACACCCTCTCCAGCATTTATTGTTTCTAGATTTTCTGATGATGCCCATTCTGACTGGTGTGAGATGATCTCATTGTAGTTTTGATTTGCATTTCTCCAATGATTAATGATGTTGAACATTCTTTCATGTGTTTGTTGGCAGTCTGTGTATCTTCTTTGGAGAAATGTCTACTTAGGTCTTCTGCCCATTTTTGGATTGGGTTGTTTGATTTTTGTTATTGAGCTGCATGAGCTGCAAATACATTTCTTATATTACTGCTTCTTGAGTTTCTTGTTTCAGGCATAATCCCTTGACTCCCCATATGGAAAATAAGGGTTTGGTTGTCGTCCTCCCTGGTCCCCCATGACACTCACATTGATGTTCTGTGCTTATGTTATTCTGACTGTTATAGGCCATGGGGTACACCATGTGCCAACTTTTCCTCTTCTGTCAAACATGTTGTTCCCTGGAGTTAATAATTGTCTTGCTTGTTTGTTTTTCCCTGTTACTGTCAATAATTCAACATCAAATACTTCCTCAGTTGCATAAATTTCCTTTTGATATATTCCACCATCTTAGTTATTGAGTCAGTTTCATCTTGTTGAAATCTCTCAGAGCCTTGTAAGTTGCTCCGGTCTGGACGTGTCAGCCTCCCACCTGTTGCACAGCTGCTGGGCTTTTCTTTCCTCATCATCCTGGGTAGGCCCTTTGAGTCTCTCTGATACATGATCCATGGATTTTGAACCCCATGTCTTCCTATCATTTGATTTAGCCCTTGTTTGGGGGTGTGCATGCTTCAGTTGCTTCTTAAAAGAAAACACACAGAATTAAGCCACGCATTAGTTCATTCAACTTCATTGAGCTCTTATGAAGAATTCTAGGAAGGAATCGTGTTTTAAGTTTTGGGCACTGTTCTAGGTATTTGAGACTCCTCAGTGAATAATATTCCAAGATTCCTGCCTTTGAGGATCTTACATTCTAGAAGGGAAAGTCTAATGACAAAAATAAACATAATGAACATGTCAATTATATAGTACTTTAGAAAGTGGTAAGTGCCAAGGAGAAATTAAAAATAGAGAAGGACCACGGGATCAGCCCTGCCCCTGACATCTGTGGACCCTGAAGCAAGAGATCAGGTAAGGACCCATTTAATTAGCATCACACCTGACTTATGTTTTATCTAGACCTAGATATATACAACTTTAAGAGCAATGTGGATCATTTCATATTTCAAAATATTCTTCAGCTGCCATGTGCAACTGCTGTGGGTATCTCTTGATTTCGTGAGTACCTTAGAACCACAAATTGGAATTCAAAGAAAAGTAATAAAATGATGTGCTAGAAAATGTACTTTCTAGCACTTTCTTACTGTCTTATGTAAGAATCTACTGTATTCACGCTATCTGAGAGAAAAGATTTGACAAGTTAATTAGTCTCTTGTTTAAGTGTTTCTGCAGCTCAAATTCTACCTGAACTCCAAAGCAATGCCCCTCTTTGATGTTGGTAATGACCCAATCCACAAAACTTCGTGTTTTCAGATATAGTTTCCTTTTATTTCAAGGACAGAAAGAAAGAGATGGAGAGATACATTTTCCTGGGGCCTGAATGGCATTAGTATTGAGAGTGGACGTTGACAGTTAGAGAGAGTGCTGGGCCAGCTTGGAGGACCAGATTCCAATTGACAGAGGTATGCATATATTTTTTAATAATGTGTGTGTGTGTGTGTGTGTGTGTGTGTGTGTGTATGTGATGCAATGGGCCCTACAAAACCTAGACCCAGGTCAGAGGCCCTCTTGTCTGGATCTTAGGGGAGTATTGGGATCAAGGGCACTAGGCCAGAGTTAGAGGAACTCAGGGTAGCCTTGTTGAGAAGCTGACATGTGAGAAAAGACTTAAAGGGGGTGTAGCAGTTAACTGTAATGTTATTTGGGGGAAGAATATTTCATGAAGAGGGACTAACTGGTACAAAGGCCTTAAGCATGTTTGTAAGTGTCTTTAGGGTACATTTACATTTAACTGACATTTTGGATATAGATTTCTAGAAAGGATTTTTTTTTTTTAAGGAATTTTGAAGAAATTACTCCATTGCATTTACCTTCTGTTATTACTGTTGAAAGATTGATGCCATTCTGATTCTCCATCCTTTGTAAATGACCTATTTTTTGCAAGTTATAGGGTCTTTTTTTCCCCTTCCTCCTTACCATATTCTTGGTATAGATCTATTTCCATCCATTTTGCTGTGCACTCAGGGAGCAGTCATTTATTCAATAATTCATTCCCCAAATATTTATCAAGTGCTTCCTAAGCTCCATGCATTGTTCTCTATGCTGGTGACACAACAGGGAGTAAAACAGTAAAAACTCCCAGCCCTCAGGGAGCTTCCATTCTCCTAAAAGGGAAAGATCATAAACAAACACAGTAAAACAGCTGGTGTGTTATATGATGACAGAGACTACGGAGAAAAATAAAATGGGGAGGAAGGAAAAGGAATTCTGGGGGGTAGAGAGTTGGGATAGTTGCAGTTTTAAGTAAGGTGATCAAGGAGAGTCCCACCAAGGTGACATTTGAGTTAAGTCCTGAAAGAGCTAAGGGGACAAACTGTACTGATATCTGGAAGAACATATTGACATGACACAAGGGTGAAGGCTGTCAGGATAGAGCATGTCTGGTGGACTCAAGGGACCACAGAAGACTAGTGTCACTGGAGCACAGCGAGCAGAGGGGCCAGCAGAGGAGATAAGAGGAGGTGAGAGATAAGAGGAGAGAGGTAAGAGGTGTCAGATCACCTAGGGCCTTATGCTCCATTAAACATGCTTTGGTTTTCACTCAGAATAAAATGGGAAACATTTGGCCAAGCTCTGGTTCTCTTTGAAGTTGGGACCAGCAAGATTTGGGGGTGGTATGGATGTGGGCTTATGTGAGAGAGAAAAGAATCAGAATTGATGACAGTTTCTTTTTCTGAGCAACAGGAAAGAGGAAGGTGTCATCAGAAGAGTCGGGCAAGATCAGAAGAGTCGGGCAAGATCTGAGGAGTCGCAGACGTGGAGGGGTGGTAAAGGATAGAGAGTTGGCCATGGACTTCTTAAATTATTATTATTATTATCTTAATGATTTCCTCCCCTTCATTGTCTTTGCTTTTTCTTTGAAACTGCATTTTCTGAATGCTGGATTAGTTCTCAAATTTTCTTATATTTTTCCTCTCCTATTTTCTATTTGCGTTTTTGTTCTAATTACTGGGCCTTTTCCCTCAATTGTACCTTTTACTTCTATTGAGTTTTTAAATTTTCTGTATGTTCCATTCTTACAGCATTCTATTCTTGTTTTATTGATACAATATGGTCGCTGTTTCTGAGGATTTTAAGGATAGTTGTTTTTTTTCTTTAGCGGTATGCGGGCCTCTCACTGTTGTGGCCTCTCCCATTGCGGAGCACAGGCTCCGGACATGCAGGCTCAGCGGCCATGGCTCACGGGTCCAGCCGCTCCGCGGCATGTGGGATCTTCCCGGACCGGGGCATGAACCCGTGTGCCCTGCATTGGTAGGCGGACTCTCAACCACTGCGCCACCAGGGAAGCCCTAATGATAGTTTTTTAATTAAGGTTTGTTGTCTTGAATTGTTTCTGTTTCCTTAGTTATCCCCTCCTCCATCTCCTTGTTCTTTTGATCTCCTTTTTTCACATTAAATGTTTTCTCAAATGTTCATGATCCTTGGTTGTTTATATCTACGCCTGGGGCACTTTGGTTATGTGGTGGAAATTGTCAACTGTGGCTCTCCTGTTAGTGTGATCTGTCTGGGCTGTAGTATGGGGGAACCCCCTGTGTCACTATCTTTAAGTCTTTGGGGGCTGGTCACTTTAGCCTGGACTTCGAATTCCCTGTTTGGTTGTTAAATGCCTGGCTCCCAGCTTACCGGAAGACAAGTGGAAAAAGAAGTTTGGAGGCCAGTTCTCAGTAGTCTGATGTAAACTTTTATTTAATCTCTCTATTTTCAGTATGGTACTCTTACCTTCAATATGCCTGTTTTATGCCTTCCAGAGAATAAACCTCCAGTTTATGGGGAAGGGACAAACTCTTGGCTACTAAGAGTGCAAAAGAGATACAGCTTTTTAAAATAAACATGTAGCCAGTCCCTCTCCTTTTAAGCCACCTTCACCCCCCACTTCCCAAAATACCTTGTGTTACCTACTTCTGAACCTCTTTTATGGGCTCTGCAATGTAAATTGAGTTGCTTTGTGGTTTTCCCCATCACAAAGGTTTAGGATGCAGTGACTTCTCAGCTGCTGAGTTAGGCACTACCTGCCCATCCATTTTTTAGCTTTCAGAATTTTGTTACTGTAGTTTCCGCTCCAGTCTAAGTCCTCATGCGCTCATTTGAAAAGCTAAAATAAAATAAATCTGGAATCCGGAGGAGAGAAGAGCTAAATGCATATGTTAAGTCCTCTGTCTTGAACTAAAAGAGCAAAATGATAGTGTTTACATTTTTCAATGTTTTATTAGTGGAGACACGAGAAAATTGAATTTTCTTTATTAAAATTATACACTTTTTCTTAATACTCAAAATCATGTAACATTTTATTATTTTTTCTTTTTACATTTTATAGTTTTATCATCCTTCTTAGCTGTAGCTTGGCTACTCAGTTATTTACAATAGAAGTAATTTACATGGTTATAGTTACAAATCATGCCACAATATATTTCAATTTCCCATTTTTACTCATTTACAAGTCTACAAACTATTTCTAACTTTTGTATATTTTTTCAAGTTTTTATTTTGAAAACTTTCAAATCTAGAGAAAAATTGCAATAAACATCAATATATACTCACATTTAATTTATCAATTGCTGTTATTTTGCCATATTTGTACTTGCTTTCTCTCTCTCACTCTTGCTTTAGCTCTCTCTGTCTTTCACTCTATGCACATATATTTTTATTTCTCAATCACTGGAAGGTAAGTTGCAGACATCTTGACATTTCATCCCTAAACTACCAGCATGATTCTTCTAAGAATAAGACGATTTTCCTACATGACCACAGCACCATTATTATACCCAAAAGATTTAGTGTTAATACAATAATACTATTTAATGTATAGCCCATTTTCAATTTACCCTAATTGATCCAAACATTTCCATTAAAGTTGTTTGCCCCTCCCCCAGTCCCAGATCCTATCAAGGACCATGTACTGAATGCGGTTATCATTTATCCTTAGTCTTTTTTCATCTAAAACACTCCCTCACCTTAGTGAGGGAGTCCTTCACCTCTTTATCTTAAAGAATTTAAGCTAGCTTTTTGGTAGAGTGCCTCAATCTGGATTTTGTATGATTACTTCTTCATGCTTAGACTTGGGGTCAGTATATATATATAATATATTATATATATAGTATTGAATATAGATATTTAGCAAGAATATATGTATATATATGCATATATATATTCAATATATATTTAGCAATAATACATCGTTGATACTGTATGCTTGTCATGCATTGAGTAAGGAGGCATATAACACCAGGTAGTTTTATTACTGGTGTTGCTAAATTTAATCACTTGGGTAAGGTGGTATATTCCAGATCTTTCTATTTGAAACGTAGCTCATTATCTTTATATGTAAGAAGTAAACTGGGGTGTGAGGGTAGGGGATAAGGGTGGGTGAGACTTTGAAATCTTATAAATGTACTGTGCCCCAACAATCTTTAATCCAATCTTTAATCCAATCCAGTTTAGCATCCATTGAGGATCCTTGCTGGAAGCAATGATTATATTGATGACTGCAAAATCATGATTTTTCTAATTCTCATCCTTTCTGTCTTTCTTAGATGGCAAGCTCCCATAAAGAACTTTATTCTTCATCCCCCCTCACCTTTTCTATCTCTCTTTGAGTATGATTATGAATTTATGGATTTTTTAATTCAATATATTATGGCCTATTACCTTCACTACTAATTTTGATGTTCAAATTATCCAACATTTTTCTCATCAGAGCCCTTTCAAGCTAGCTCCTATGTCCTTTGTTTATATCCTCTTCAGCCTTTGAGTCTCCCTTGTTTTCTAGCACAAAAAATGTTCTAAGCTTACTTTGTAATTTCTACACCTCAGATATAGAATCAGTCATTTTTTAAGGAGACTTCTTTTAGTGAGGACTGGTATTTAGAAATCAAGTGCTGGGCATGAAGTTTCATTATATGCCACCTTCTGTGTAAGAAAGGAGAAATGAGAATGTTTTGTATACGTATGTATGTTTTTGCTTATTTTGCAAAAAGAAACTAAAGAATAAATCAGAAACAAAAGGAAATTGTCACCTATGGGAAGTGGCTGGGAATGGAGTGGAGAACTAGGCATGGAAATGAAGCTTCTCTGAGGATATCATTTGATATGCTGGGAGTCATTTCCTTTAGGCCCTTTCAGTGGACAGAACTAGGGAACATTACAAAATTGTGAGTTTATAATTGATATCTGCAGATGAAATCGAACACCACCCACCTTCACCCATTCCAAATTTGACTCTCCCCTGTCCACGCTGAGAACTCCATTCCCCAAAACATAGCTATATTTATTCAGTTATACATTTACTATGTACAATAAAGAGTTTCAGATTTACCAATACCACCCTTAATAGCAAACTTATGAAATAATGTTCAGATATTTTTGCTTCTTTAAAAATCTTAGAACATATGCCACGAGTGTATACAACCAGACTGCTATGTTTCAGAGCTACTTTGAAAGTTCTTTTTCTGTGTGTGGTTGTGTTACTGCTAAATAGTACCATATAGTACTATACTGTGAGACAATAAATCACACAATCTTTTATGGACAGGCATTTAGGTTGCTTCCAATATTTTGTTAGGTTCATTTATTTCTGTTTGCATTCACTTTTTGGATCTGCTTTTTTCATCCTTTTTTGATGTAATTTTACTTTTGAATATGCAAAAGGGTTACATGGCTCAATAGTCAAAATCATGCAAAAGTTGCATTTAGGGAAGTCTCACTTGCATCCCCATATTGTCCTCCCCATTTTCACTCACCCACTAAGATAACTGACTTCTAATTCATCTTTCTTGTGTTTCTTTTTGCAAACATAAGCCTGTCTTTCTTACCAAAAATAAAAAAATAGTATTCTAATATCTATCTATTTATATATCTATATATCTATGAATAATATATCATGTAATATGTAAAGATACAAATAATTTGTATATGTTTTGTACTTTTAAAGAAAATCTAAATTATGTTTTAATTAAAATATAACAATGTTTTAAAATTAAAATTAATTAGATTAATTAAATTAAAAAAATTAAATTAAATTAAAATATTTAAAAATTAATTAAAATTAATTAATTAAAATTAATTAAAATATAACAATATATCCCAGAAATCTCTCCATGTCAGCTAATGGAGATTTTCTCCATTCTTTCTTACTGCTATATAGTACTGAGCTGTCAGGGGATAAATCATAGTTTATTTATTCAGTCTTTCATAGATAGACATTTTGGTTGTTTCCAATATTTTGCTGCTACAAATAGTGCTTCATTGAGTGGCCGTGTGCATATGTTGTTTTGTGTTTGTGGAGGTGTATGTCTTCTGTTCCTTTCTCTGTTTCTTCTCCTTCTGTCATTCTCATCATGCATATGTTATATCTTTTGTAACGGTCTCCCCATAGTTCTCAGCTATTCAGTTCTTTTTTTTTCTTTTTAATTCTTTGTCTTTCAGCTTGGGAAGTTTCTAGTGAGATATATTCAAGCTCACTGATTCTTTCCTCAGCTGTGTCCACTCTACTGAGGAGCCCCTCCAAGGCATTCTTCATTTCTGTTACTGTGTTTTTTATTTCTGGCATATCCTTTTGATTCTTTATTAGAGTTTCCATCCCTCTGCTTACACAGCCCATCTGTTCTTGCATGTGGTCCACTTTTTCCTTTAGAGCTCTTAGCACATTAATCATAGTTATTTTAAATTCCTGGTCTGATAATTCCAAAATGTACCATATCTAAGTCTGGTTCTGATGCTTGCTCTGTCTTTTCAGACTGTATGTTTTGACTTTTAGCATTTTTTTTTTGTTGTTTGAAAATTGGGCATACTCTACCAAATAAAAGACACTGAGATAAACAGGCCATTAGTATGAGTTTTTATGTTTATCTGGCTGGGAGTTAGGCTGTGATTACTGTTTGCTGTGGCTGCAGGTATCAGAAGCTAAAAATTTCCCCCTGGTATCCTTCTATTTTTGTCTCCTCTGCTGTCTTTGGTTTTCCCAAGAGACTTCTTCTTAAACAATACCTGAGACTTGCTGTTCTTCCAGTTATATTCCCCTGATATTATATGGGAGCCCTATTTTTGGGGTGGTGAGGGAGTGGGAGGGAGAGAGGGGAAATGTTCTATAATCCTATGTTCAGGTCTCAGTCTTTTAGAGAGTCTTTGCCCAAGGCTGTGACCTTCACAAGTGCTTCTCAGTTTATTCCCCGTCTCCTACCTTTAGGTGGGACAGGAAGGCCAGAGGAGGCTGAATTTGGGCACTTCCCTTCCCTCATATCAATTAGGCCCTGACAAAATATCTTTCCTGAGGGCAGACCTTTGCTAAGGAAAAAGGAAAACTTTGGGTGTATTTTAAATAGTTAATCTACCCTTCCCCCTCCCCCTCCCCCTCCCCCTCCGGCTCCTGGAAATACAAGGGGATTATTCTCAGTTCTTTACCCTTAGAACCAATAAGCCTTCTGGAGATAAAACTCAGGAAACTGTAGGCCCCCTTATGGATGGTCCCCAAGACTTTTTCTCAAACAAGTGCACATTCAGGCCCCAGCAATTAGTCAATTACCTTTGTTTTCCTACTGATTTCCTACCAGTTGCTGGCTCCAACACTGGTTTCTGCTCCCTGAGGCTGTGGTTCTCTATGTTTTCCTGTTCAGTTTTCAGGCCAGTGGTTTTCCCCTTTGACCTCAGTTCTCTGATGGACATAAGAAGAGTTGTTGATTTTCAGTTTGTTCAGCATTTCTTTCTCATCACAGAGGTGAAAGTAATCATTTCCAAGCTCTTTACATGTCAAACTGGGAACCAGAAGTTCATATAAATCCTGGAGGTGTATGTTTTCCAGTTTTATTGAGATCTAATTGACATATGGTATCACATTAAGGTATACAGCATAATGATTTGATAGATGAATATTTTTTGAAATGATTACCACAGTAAGTTTAGCTAACATCCATCACCTCACATAGTGATTCTTAAGGGTAAAACACTGGAAGTGGTATTACAGAGTCAAAGGGTTAAGATGTATGCAATTTTGTTTGATATTGTGAGTTCCTCCTCCACTGGGTTTTACTGTTTTGCACTTCCACCAGCTACGTGTGAGATTGTTGGTTTCCCAACAGCCTTGCTAACAGAATGTTGTCAAGCTTTTGACTTCTTGGCAATCTGATGGTGAGAAAGGATGTCTTGATTTAGTTTTATTTTGCATTTCTCTTATTATGAGTGAAGCTGAGCATTTTTTTCATATTTAAAGGACATTTGTATATCTTTTCTGGTGAACTATCTGCTCATGCTTTTTGCTCCATCTCCCACATTTTAAAAAATAGAGTTTTTACATGTTAGGAAGATTAGTCCTTTATACATGATATATTTTGCAATTGTTTTTAATAGTTGATAATTTGTTCATTGATTTTTCTTTTTCATTTTGGTCATGCAAATTTTTTTATGTAGTAGTTGAATTTATCCTTATTTTATATGGATTCTGAGTTATAGTTTAGAAAGTCTTTCTCCACTTTTAGGTTATAAAGGAATTCACCCATATTTTCTTTTAGTTCTTCAATAGTTTAATTTTAGATCTTTGATCCATTTAGAGTTTATTTTGATATATGATTTCAGGAATGAATACTAGTTGTCCCATTACCATCTATTAAAAAATCATTTTTATCCCAGTCATTTGAGATGCAATCTTTTTTATACAGTTAGTTTCCAGATGGACTTGGGTCTATTTCTTGATTTGCTATTGATTTCCACTGGTCTGTCTACTACGTGATCATTTCCATAATGTTTTCATTACCATGGCTTTGTAGTATGCTCTAGTTTCTGGTATGGCTGGCCTCTTCTCAGTTCTCTTGTTTTCAGAGTTTTTCACATATATATGAAGCGAACAAGTTGGATGCAAGTTCTCTAATTCCAGAAAATAAAAATTTAATGATATTTTTATTGGGATCATCTTAAATATATGCTAATGTGGGAGAACTGGTATTTCTAATGCTGTCAAGTCATTAAATCTTTATTAGTTTTCTTATGACTGCTGTAACAGATTATCACAAATTAAGTGACTTAAAACAATACAAATTTATCATCCTACAATTCTGCATGTCAGAAGTCCAAGGTCAGTTTCACTGGGCTAAAATCAGTAATGTTGTGTTAGTTCTGGAGACTTAGGGGAGAATCTGTTTTTTTGCCTTTCTATCTTCTTTGGCTTGTGGCCTTCCTCCATCCTCAAAGCCAGCAGTATAGCAGCTTTAAATCCCACCCCCCTCTACCTTTATGTTCAAATTGTCTTCTCTGACTCTGATCCCCCTAATTCCCTCTTAGAAGGATGCTTGTGATTACGTTGGACCCACCCAGATAATTCAGGATAATCTCCCCATCTCTATATCTTTAATGTAATTGTACCTGCAAAGTCCCTTTTGCCATATAAGGTAACACATCACAAGCTCTGGGAATTAGGACATGGACATCTTTGGGGGACAATTATTCTATCTACCACACTATCCAAGGAAAAGTGATGTCTCCATTGTTCAAGTCTATTTTTGTGATTTCAGGACTCTTTTCAAGTTTTCTTTATATGGGTTTTGCACACTTTGTGTTAGGCCTAGTTCCTGATTTTTTCCATTGCTTTTGTAAACTGAGTATTCTCCTTCATTATATATTTGAATTAATTATTGATTGGATACATGAACGCTATTGATTTGTATTTTAATTCAATATCCTGGTATCTTACTGAAATATTTTATTTTTTGTATTGATTGTCCTTTGACATACACTTTCAGGTAATTATCAAATGAATATAGATAGATACACTTCTTTTCTAATTCATAGATGTCAAAAGATTTTCTCTTATCTGATTGCATTGCCTAATGCCTCCAATACATAGTGGACTACCTTGCCTTCATCCTGACTTTTGAGGGAATACCTCTGATGTTGCCACACTAAGTAAAAATCTAGTTTCAGGACTGAGATATGCATTTTTTATTTTGCTAAGAAAGTATTCATCAATCCTTACCAGGATTATGTTTGGGATTTTTATCTAAGGCATTTGCAATTTCTTTAGAGAAAATCATATTCATTTTCTATTTGCCTCTATTAATATGTTAAATGATATAGATTTCTTAATATTGATCTATCCTTGCCTTACTGGAATAAATCCTATTTAGTCATGATATATTCTCTCTACTTTTAATGTGATCTTTAATTCTGTTTGCTTTTATTTAGGCTTTTTTACATCAACATTTGTAAGCAACATTGGTTTGTAATTTTGTGGGGGCACCATTTTTACCAGGTTTTGGTGGAAATGTAATATTTGCTTTATAAAAAGAATTTGGGTGTTGCCTTAGTCCATTCAGGCTGATATAACAAGATACCATAGACTGAATGGACGGCTTATAAACAACAGAAATTTTTTCTCACAGTTCTGGAGGCTTGGAAGATCAAGATGAGGTGTTGGCAGATTTGTTGTCTGGTGAAGGCCTGCTTCCTCATTCATAGATGGCCATCTCCTTGCTACATCCTCACATGGAAGAAAAGGGGAAAAGGGAGCTCTCTTTTATAAGGTTCCACCCTCATGACTTAAATCACCTCACAGTAGCCCCACCTCCTAATACCATCACTTATGGGTTAGGATTTCAACATATGAATTTTGGGAAGACACAAACATTCAGTTTATGCAGGTGTTCTTTCTTTTTCTGTGCTCTGAAACAGTTTAGGTGGCATTCAGGTTTTCTGATCTTTGGAGGCTTGGTAGAGTTCACCTATAAAATCATCTGGGCCTGACCTTTCTTTTGTAGTATAGTTCTAAGACAGCTCTTTGTTTCTTTATGGAAAGTGGCTTATGTAAGCTTTCTATTTTCACTGAGGTCAAATTTTGTACATTGCATTGTCCTGCAAATGTATCCATTTAACTATTTAGTTTATTTGCATAATTATGCTAAGTAGTGTCTCATTTTTACTTCTTCTATTTCAATGGTTATTTCCACATTTTAATCATTAACTTTTATACTTGTGCTTTATTGCTTTTTATTGATTGATTAGATAGTAGCTTGTGCATTACATTGATTTTTTTTTCAAGAAAGAAACATTTTCATTTATTTATTACTTTCTGTTTTCTGTTTTCTACCTCAATAATTTATGGTTTTATTATTACCATTTCCATCCTTCTGCATTATTTTTGTTTAATTTTTTGTTCTTTTTCTTGCCATTTGAGCTGGAAATTTCATTCATTTATTTTCAGTCTTGATTTTTTAAAAAATTAATTGAATTAGGACATGTAAAGTAGACAAATTTTACATGACTGAATTTTAAAAGTGGACAAACCCTGGTAACCACTACCTAGATCAAGATCTAGGCTATTACTAGCACTCCAGAAGCATCCAGCATATTGTTTGGTAGCCAATATCTCTCGAATTCTGCTTCTATCTCTATAAATTAGTTTTGTTTACTTTTGAACTTCACATAAATGGACTGATATAGTTTGTACTCTTTTATGTCTGGCCTTTTTGCTCAAAATTTATGTCTCAGAGATGACTACTTTTAGCTATGCATTGTGACTGTAATATATTACCTTTCATGAATATACTACCCTTTATTTGGGTATTCTACAGTTGATAGATATTTGTATTGCTTCCAGTTTCAGTCTATTGTAAGTAAAGCTACTATAAATATGCTTTTTCATGTCAGTGTGTGTACATATGCATACATTTCTGTTGGGTACATACATATCAGGAGCCTAATTTCTAGGTCAGGTTTAGTAGATACTGATTACGTACATAATTTTTCAAAGTAGTTGTACAATTTACACACCCATCTTCAGTGTACACAATTTTAATTTACTGCCCAGTCTCTCCAACACTTCATACTGTTAGTTTTTAAATTTTAGTCATTCTGAAGCATTTATATAGGTTATTGCTGTTGTGCCTCTCTTCATATGCATATTGGTCATTTGGATATATATATATATTTTTTTGCAAATGTTTGTTAAGATTTTTGCCCATTAACAAAAATAGATTACTATGTCCTTTTCTTGTTGATTTAACATTTTTCTCTATGTGATATTTTTTCCTTTTTTTTCTTTTTTGTAACTCTTTTGGTATTAAGAAGTCTCATTTTATTTGTTCTAGAACTTACCTTTATACTGATAACTTTTAATGCCTAAAGTTCCCTTTTTTCTTACACAGGCTACTACTGCTGAGTTTATAAGACTTAAATAATATCCTCTGTCTCCTACTTACTGTCTGTATGTCAATCAATGAGTTTATTCTGTTTCTCTCATTTTCTTTTCCCTCTCTCCCTATTTTAGTTGTTTGGTTTCTTCTTTTTCAGAACCTATAACATTTACATACTATTCTTCCACTCTTGTCTTCATCATCATTTTAGACTTCGTTCTATGCTTAAATATATTCAATGTTCATCATCAGTCATTTTGCCCAAGATTCTCCAGTCATCTATTTGTTGGATGAAGATTGTCCTGAGTAGACTTCTCACAAGGCTTATGAGTATAATATTCTTTGTTCCTTGTAGGCTTAAGATAGTTTTTCCAATACTATTAATAGCATGTATCTCAGAGTTGATTGCTATAGGTCAGTATTCCCAGGTACGTGTTCATATTTCTTCAAATATTTCTTTTTCTCTCTTTTATCCTTCCTTTCCTTCTGATAGTCCATTTATACACGTTAGACTATTGACATTGCTCCACTGATCTCGAATGCCTTTTTGTTTTTCTCCCCTCCACTCTTTTTTCTTTTTTTTTTTTGTCTCTATATTTCAATTTGGATAGTTTCTTTTAACTTGTCTTCTAGTTCACCAATCCTTTCCTTGTTTGTGTTCATTCTTCTGTTAACCCCATTTAATCAACTCATTTTTTTATATTGTTTTTCATTTCTAGCATTTTAATTTCATTCTATTTTACAGTTTCCATGCTTCTACTGAAATGTTCCATCTTTTCATCCACCTTCTCCATCTTTTACACTAGATTTGTTAGCATTTTTAACAGAGTTATTTTAAAGTCCCTCTCTGTCCTCTGGGTCATCTCTGTGTCTGCTTCCAAGACTTAGTCTCTTAACCATGGGTATCCTTTTCATTTTTTCTTTTTGTGAGTTTTAAAATTTTTTCTGGACATTTTGCATGAAAGCACAGTAGAGACTGACAAATAATGTTTGACTTCAGGGAGTGGCATGCCCTGTTTTATGTCAGGCCACCAGATCTGTAGTTGAACTGGGTCTGGTCTTTGTTGTGGTTTTAGTTTGATTCAATTTATCACTGACTGCAAATATTTTGAGGATGAAATTAGGACATATTCTTCAGTAGTCCCTGAGCTCTGAGAACTAATAAAAGCTTTCTGAACTATGCAAGATCTCTCCTTGGTTTACAGCCCAGTGGTCTGTCTTTTGGGTCTCTGAGGTGTTCTCTTTCCTCCTGAGTCTAGCCCTCCTTTTTGTGAGCCTGGGAATACCTTTATCAGTCCTGTTGTTCTACCCCTAGGTCTTCTTAGGGCAACATCACAACCCTCTGCAAAGACCTGGAATGAATGAAGGAATTTCTTTCAGAAATTCTGCCTCTCGCCTAGTCTTTGGCAGTTGAAAACCTTAAGTGCCTTGGGCTCTTTTTTGTTTGTTTTTTCTCCTCTGTTCCAATCTCCCTTAGGTTAAAGTCTGGAGTACCTAAGATGCTGATGGTTTCAGCTCTTCTCTTTGCCGTCAGCCTGAGAGCTTAGAATGTTTTTGTTGCATTTCTCTCAGCTCTTTTATTCTATCCCTCCCTCTGATTTCAAATGGCATATGCCTTGCATTTGGTGATGGTCTCATCTGTCTCATGGTGGATCACACTCAGCTCTCCTTTTCCCCCCTTCTTTTTGGCATACTATCCACAAATGCTTTGCAAAAACCCATAAAAATTGGAGCTGGGGTGGGGGGGTGGCTTGCTCTGTGGCTATGGTTCTTCAGGACTCCACTCTATCATGCTTGTCCACACATGACCTTAACAAGTTCTTTAGACTTTCCTTCAAAGTTCTCCTTACCTCACTACTGTGGATTTCTCTGCCTCCTGAAGTTTTACCAGGGATGAGAGTAACAGCAAATCTCTTCTTTTCTATAAAGGATTCCTAATATTCTGAAGTTTATTTCATTTGGGTTTCTCTGTGTTCTCCTCTGATAGACTTTTTAAATCTATGGTTTCATATATTACCTGGGCTGTTTTGGTGGTTAGGCTGAAAGGGAGGCTCCTGCAAAATTGTATATCCAAACCAGAAGCGGAATTAAATTTTTTAAAATATTTTTTGGTTTCTAGTTTAAGAAAATTATTTTCAAATATTCAAGCCAAAAAACTTCTTGGGAGACATATTAAAGTGATTTAAATTTAAATAAAACATAGATTCTAGGATGTAGAATGAACACATCTATTCTAATCTTCTAATCTAAATTTTAAATGATCTAAAACCAAATTTAAAATGATTCTGAGGGAATAAAACAATGAATAATCACCCCCCCCCCCCCCACACACACACAACTACCAGCATCACACACATGAAAGAATAAAGCAGAGAGTTGGAGATGAGCCATTAACCAGAGAAAGAGCCTAACAAACTTCTGGAAGATGGAAAGCCACCCCCCCCCAACCCTGCCCCCAACAAGTCATGACTGAGAAGCAGTGGAGGGGAGAAGATGAGCCAAGAAAAATCTACCCAAGTGACTGCTTTTGAGAAGGGAGTGTGTCTGCCATTCAGTGCCCCATAGTCTTAGGACTGAGCCTAGGCAAGCAGCAGGAGAGTTGAGGTGTGTATATGGAATAGTTTACGCATCTTGTCCCATCCTTCCTTCGCCTTCACCTGCCCAAAGAGAAGACTGCAGCAGGCCAAGAAAAAAATCATACAGTTCTTTTCTAAAGAACACTCCAGAAAGAACTAGGGAAACTGGTATAGGTTTTGGTGTTCTAGAGCAAAGCTCTCCACCTTGCAGTATTGAAGGTCTCAAAGATAAGTTTCAATCAATATCTTTAGGTTGAAGGCCACCAGCCCAATAAGCTCAGCCCAGATGCTTCCAGTCTTCCTCTTGCCACAGTTTAAATATGAATGAGAAACCAAGTGTCCTGGTGATCTATTGCTGCCTGAAGAACCACTCCAGAATTCAGTGGCTTAAAATAACAATTTATTATTATCTCTCATGGTTCTCTAGGTTGTCTGAGCTCACCTAGGTTGTTCTCCCTTATAATCTCTCATACAGTTAGAATCAGGTGGCCGCTGGGCAGTGAGTCATCTAATACTCCATTGCGCTGAGTGTCTGAGATGGCTTCCTACTTACATGCCTGGTGCTTTACTTCTCCTTGGCCTTTCTGTGTGTATGTGTGTGTGCGTGTGGCTTGGCCTTCTCACAGCATGGCAGTCTCAGGGTAATCACACTTATTACCTGGAGGCTGGCTTCCAAGAGAAAGAAAGCAAAAAGTGCGGAGCCAGTTAAGGGCATACTCAGAACTGTCACAGAGCACTTCAGCCTTACTCTATTGGTCAAAGCAATCACAGAGTCTTCCCAGATCCAGATTGATGGGGGAGTGTATTATGTTGTAGAAAAGCATGTGGGGTGTAAGATATCACTGCAGCCATCTTTTGAAAATACAGTCTACCACGTTAATTATTACAAGCCCTTGAGAAAAACCTGCAACCTAAGGAAGATGAAGAAAAATAAGTAGAAAATTAAAGATCTTGGAGAACATAAAGATTCTTCAAAAGGTAGGAAAGTCTCTATGAAACAAAACAAAACGATCAGAGCTTCAAAACTTATTAGTGCCGCTCAGAGAAAGTCAAGACAATGTTACATCCATAGAAAAAGGAATTGTGTGTTTATGAGACAGGATGATCAGAAAATAGGAAAGAGCTCTTGAAATGCAAAAAGTGAGTGCTGAAATTAAAAGAAAAAGAATGGTGGACCTGGGCTGCATTTGCTTGTATGCATTGAAAAACAGACGGATAAACAAACAACAACATCTCAAGAGAGGTGTGTGGAAACAGAGCTTTCTTTATTTCTTCTTGATGAGTTTGTCTGCACTTGTGAAAGAGGAGAGAGGAACAAAGGTACATTTTGGTATGTATGTCAGGATTTTGGTATGAAAAACCTGAGTTAAATGACCCTGTATATCCAGCGAATTCACGTTACGTTTTAAGGGCCCTTCTTGACTGGAGTTCTGGGCAGCTGGTGGCTTGGTTGGCCCAGGCCTTATTTGATGCCACTCCCATTCCTTCCATCCCCCGAGCCTGTTGAATTAGGGAAACCCTCCTCAGTGGTCTCCTCCATCCCCTCCCAAAATCTGTATCCATATGAAACCAGACCAACATAAACAGCAACAGCTAACCGCCCTGAGCAGGGTTAAGTCATAAGATAGCCGTGCGCAGCATTTGAGGTCCCAGTAAAGGGTGAAGGGCAGTCTAACACCTGGACCTTGCTGGCAACAAGGAGGGCAGCTTTAGGCTGAGTATAAAATGTACACTTTGGGGGACACATGAGGGAGGCATCACTGCATTCTCCCTTTTGACATTTTCCAGGATATTACTCAGCCACCTACAGAGAATGTTATTAGTTTCCTGAAGCTTTTGTCACAAATTAGCACACATTTGGTGGTTTAAAACAACAGAAATTATTCTCTCACAGTTCTGGAGGCCAGAAGACAGAAAACAAGCATTGACAGGGCCTCATTTCCTCTGGGGGCTCGAGGGGAGAATCCTTCCTTGGTTCTAACAGTTTCTTGTAGCTGTCGGCATTCCTTGGCTTTTGGGTGGA
>NW_006788845.1:1776169-1776527 GCF_000442215.2 Lipotes vexillifer
ACCAATCTCTGCCTTCATCTTCCCATCACTTTCTCCTCTGTGTCTTCTCCTCTCTTGTCTGCATCCTGTCTCTTTCTGCCTTTCACTTCTAAAGACACTTGTCATTGGATTTAGGACCCATTTGGATCATCCTGGATGGTTTCCTCATCTCAAGATCTTTAGCTTAAATTACATCTGCAAAGACCCCTTTCCAAATAAGGTAACATTCGACCGTTTAACCTGTAAGATAATATCCAGAGGTTCCAGTGATTAGGACATGGACATATCTTTTTAAAGTTACTATTTAACTCATTACAGAGAAGTTCCCTGAAGCATGGGGACTGAAATATTCACACCAATTACTTACACAATTCCTGCT
>NW_006788845.1:1776537-1781288 GCF_000442215.2 Lipotes vexillifer
GCTGACCGCGTCCTGCTGGGCTTATTTGATTGTAACTGCCTGGGCTTCCCATATGCAATCTTGTGCCTCCATCTTGTGAGCTCTTCCTAGAATTTAGAGTACCAGGGAGGGAGAGCTAGTGAGGGGTTTAAATGCCCCAGATCAGGCCAGAGGGCAAAATTTTGACATCACAAAATGAGCAGTCCTCTCCATAGGACTGTGTCCCCTCCTCATTATGCCAGTACAAGATCACTAAAGTTTGGCTTCCAAGGTACTCCTTAGCAGGCTGAATCTCAGATGAGAACTACTCCACTTAGCAAAGAGGATTAATGCTTCCTAACAAAAGGTGATTTATTCAATTGTATGCAAAAGAGGTGGTAGGAATGGCATGTATAAAGCATGCTTATTTTTGTCTATTGTATCATATGTTTAATTCCTATAAAAACACCAGTAACTCTGTTGAGTACCTTTCGGAGAACTTGACCACTTCCAGAATGAATTGGATTGTGTTAATTAAATACACTTGACTTTGATGAAACCGAAACCTGATAGGCTTTCAAGGAAATGAGGCTTAGCAAGCTTTAGTGAATTTTAATAGACAGTGGATAGGATTAAATACAAGATCAGGCAGCTCTGGTTTTCATCAATTGGAATGGCAAGAAGACACCAGTCACTCCTGCCCATGTGGAATTTACCTTTTAAGGGCACATATGGCTAGGCAGAGAGTATGTCTACAGCACCCTAAAAGTTCTGTCCATCATCCTAGCCAAGAAAGTTTGATTCTACCATATTTAGAACTGATAACTAATATTAAAGATCAAAGAATCAGATTTTTATATCTTAACACAATGGGCCATGAGAGTAACAAAGTGAGATGAAACTGAACAGGAAAAACTATAAAGTCTTTAATTCAAAAAGTGTATTGCACAATTGTGGTACTCAGTCCAATGTACCAATATTATGAATGGAAAGCTGCATGCTGCAGATATAAATGAATGAATTGAGTGAAGAACGGAACAAGGATCCTGTCTTATTCACTACGTCTTCTTCTCAGCATATATGACAATCATCTTAGGCTACATCATGCTGTGGTAGTAAATGATCCCAAAATCTTAGTGGCTTCCACACCAGCGATTTATTTCTCACTCATGTTATGTGGGTGTTTGGTTCACATTTATTCCCTGGGCCAGGCTGAAGCAGCAGCTCCTATCATGTTGGTCTGGAGGCAGAGGGAAGAAAGAGATGGCAGAACCAAGTCATGGCTCTTAAAGCTTATGTTTGAAAGTAGCTAATGTCACAGTTCATTGGCCAAAGTTGATCACATGGCCAAGATAGGCATCACTGAGTCAAGGTTGTGAAACCCCTGCAAATATCTGGTGGTAAAAATACAACCTACCATGACATGTATAAGTCAAGTTCATTGCTGACGTTATTTCCATTACTGTAAGAATGCTAAGAAATACTTATATATGATCTACATAGAAAGTGCACCTAGAGACAACAGATGATGCTTGTGATGGAGTCATGTAGCAGGAAGTATCCTCGCAAAGACACAAATTTCAAATCCTAATAATCCTGCAGGGCCAGAATGTCAGATCTCCTGTAATATTTCAGTATATAATAGCTATATGCAGAACACAATGGTTTCCTCTTTATGACCAAATGAAATAAATTTCAATCCATTTACCTTTTCTTCAAAGCACATGATTTTTTTTTTTTTGTAAAATTAGAAGCATTTTGTATGCTGATGTATTTTATAAACTGGCAAATACTGTATACAGAAGATTTTGGTTGGCTTTAAGAATTAGGTTTTTCTCTGTATGTCATAGACATGTTAAAAAAAATTTAAGGTCATATCCAGCACCTTCTCATTCACATCATTAAGTGCAACTTCAAACAGAGATTTTAGAGGGGGTGCAGGGGTCTACCGTTTAGTTAAAGCAAATACTCAACCACAAGCTCCTTAATGACAGAGAACACGTCTTAAATATTTTTTGATCTCCAGCAGCTAACTAAGTACCCAGTAAGTTCTCAATAAATGTTTCATGCTAACATGTTATATCAAATTTCAAAATGCTCATCAACTTGACCCTGAAATTCCCATTTTAGAAACCCATCCTAAGAAAATAATTGGAGATGTTCACAAAGAAAATAATTGGAGATATATATGATGTTTACCTCAGTCCTACATGTAATAGCAAAAATATTAACAACTAAAATATCCGACAACAGAGTACTAGTCAAATACATAGTAGCATATCATATAATGAAATATTATACAATTATGAAAAACCATGTGTTCAAAGAACATTTGATTGTAAGGGAAAATGAAATATACTATGTGCGATTAAAAGCAGTTAAAAAACTAGTAGGTACAATAAAATCTCATTTTAATAAAATTCAGATATAAATGTACACATATATATTCACACACACACCTACCTACACGCATGCATATGTATCTGAACAAAACAGAAAAAAAAAGATCTGTTACAAGGGAAAGAATCACATGTTTCTTTCAAGCCCCTTGTGGCTTATAAAGATGGAGGATACTTCGTCTACAGAGAGGAGAGATACATGTGAACATGTGAAGAGAGGTGAGTCTAGGGCTGGGGACAAGACAGGCTCTCTGTGGCAAGACTTAGGAGAAGCAAGGAACTGAGGCAGTTGGCAGTTGATGACAGGGAGCTCAGATGTAGGGTGGAGATTTCTTATTCCATGTTGCTGTGCAGTATGTATTGCATCCTTCTGCTTTGCCTTCCCCTGAAAACTTTGGCAAAATCTCCGGTTTTCTCTTCTATGTGAAGGTAGATTTACTTTGAAAGATGTCCACCACGTGACTCTTGATCAGGGGCAAGACACAAGGGTACCAGAGGGCCCGGCGTGCTTAACAGATCTTTATGAAAGAAAATGCACCAAAATAGTAAGCAAACATTAGCTTTGGGTTAAGAGAGAAAAAGGTGATTTTCATTTCCTCTTGGTACTTTAATGGATTTCCCAAATTTCTGCGATGAATATGTATTGCTATTACAATCAGAAAAAAATGTTATTTTTTAAAAAATAACTTGATGTTGAATGAATGAATAAGGGAATAAATCAATGAATGAATGAATTAACTAATTAGTGAAATGATTGACGTGGGCAACAGAAGTGCAAACAAGATTCTAATAGACAGATTTGCTTGTACTCATTTCCTGCTGTGGACATTAGTCAGCCTCTATCTTTAGATGAGGCACATTTAAAAAAAGAGAGAGAGAAAAATACTCTTCAGATGGAAGCAATATTTTCATGCGTTCTACTCTCTGACATGTGCAAAATGCCTGCATCCTATCCAACCTGGGTCAAGACTGACACGCCTCTTATCTTTTTCTCAAGGTCTGTGGCCAATATCCCCAGAATTCACTAGCACAGAATTCCACGAAAATCAAAGAAAACAGGCAATCATTGGAAGAGGCAGCATCTACAAAGAAGCCTGCTGCCTGCTGACTTTGAAATGTTGTGGTTTTGTGTTTATATGGCTTTGTAATATCAATGTGTGTGTGTGAGACATGTACAGGCATGAAACCAAGGCTGCAAATTGCAAACATACTTAACACACACCCAAACATATTCACACTGAACCAGTGCCAACCCACATGTGCTGAACGTGTCAACAAACTGTCTCATGTGTTCCTGTCTTCCACGTAAACCCTGTCAGGAAGGGCTGGAAATCGGGTGCCCTGCGCTGGATGGAGCTATGAGGGCTTCTATAGAAAGTATAGTGTGAGCCCATATGGGCTGGTGGAGGTGACAGCTGGGTGAGGCCCTTGCTGCCTGCCAGGCTGCGAGACGAGAAGCCTGCCCCAGAGTTGTGGAATCCAGGCTGAGGACGGCTCAAGGACATGGGGAGCTTTCTGGAATATTTGGGGAGGACAATTACTGGGTGGACTCTTGGAGAGGAGAGGGAGTGAGAGGGAAAGAAGAGCCCGCCTGACAAAGCTGAGTCTGTTTTTTTTTTTTTTGTACAGATGCTGCTGGCAGCAGAACAGAGTGGGAGAGTGTGTTCAGCTACATTAGTCAGGGATGGAGTTTTAATAGGGCTGCAGAAGGAAATGATGACGGCAAAGTTAGGAGCAGTGAGGAACTCAATTTGAGAGAGCCAAGCTCCCAGGGAAATGACAGCAGAAGTACTATTTTTCTCTTTGGCCCCATGGGGACCGGGTTGCTCTTGGGGTCACAGCAGAGACTGGTACTGGGCACTTTTACCTGAATAAACACGAAGGAGGGCCTCTGGGAGGTAACCCTGCAGCTCCTCCCGCTGTGACCCCGAGCCATCCTAGGGCTCATCAGCAATGCCAACCTGTATGGAAATGATCCTGAGCAGGAGGGGACAGAGCTGTCATTTACGGGACAGAGCTGTCATTTATGATTACAGCGGGGAGGGACAGCGCCTATTCCTGAGGAGGCTCTGTACCTGGATGGGGCCGGTGGGGAGCCTCTTAACTGCAGCAGCTGCTAAGGATGGGGAAGGTGACACCAATGTGTGCCAGTGGTCAGCAAGTCTGGTAAAGCGGCAAACTGGTGACAAAGCTGGCAGGGCTCAGGCGCCTTTGAATTAGAAAAAGGCATTGTCCTACTAGTGAGGGATGCATGGCTTGATGGAAAGTGGGGGAGGGATGCAGTCGGCCTCCACTTGGCCCCCTGGCTGGGCACACTTGTTCAGAGTACCATCTGCCCAGCCATATGCAGCAGCCATGAAAAACAGCCTTTGATAAACAAACTCCTTAGCCTGG
>NW_006788845.1:1781298-1815407 GCF_000442215.2 Lipotes vexillifer
CATTCCTGGCCCTCCGTAAGCCAGCCCCTCTCTGACTGTCCATCTCAATCTCTTATACCTCTAGCCACAAACCCACCCTCCAGCAGAAGGCAAGTCCTAACCATTCTCCAAGCCTGCATTCACATCCTCACGTTTATTTATACTTTTGCTACTACTGTTCTTTTTAGTTGTAATGCCCTAACCACATCTTTGCCTAACATTACCATATGCACTTTTAAGGTCCTGCTCTAATACCACCTCTTCCAAGAAGCCTCCTCTTATTGCCTCCAAGTCAAAGTGATCTTGTCGTAACTTAAGCTCTTGCAGGACTTTATCTCTATATCCTCATGTCATCATTTGGGGTCACCATTTACCTTTTTCTACGCTGTGTGGTAGTTTTTACGTGTCTCATCTTTTCTACTAGACAGTGAGCCCCCTGAGAGCAAGACCTGTTTCTTGTTAATATCACATACCCCATAGCATCAAAGTGGTGTACTTGGCACATGCAAGATGTTCCCTAGGCTGTCTTGTGGAAAGAGTATTGGGCACAGCAGGTTTAGATTTCAGCTCTTGTCACTTGAAGACAATAATAGCTAATCATCATTTATTTTTATGTGTGTCAGGCACTGCTAAAAGTGCTTAACATGTACTAAGTTACTGAATTCCCCTGACTAGTCTAGGTAAGTTCTGTTTTTATCTCCAAGTGCAGAACAGGAAACAGAGACACAGAGAGGTTGAGTGCTGTAAGGGGCAGAAGTGAGATCTGAACCCAAGCCAACTGGTCCTGAGTCCACACCTGTAACCAGGTGCTGGGCTGCCCATTACTGGTTGATGGACCTTGGATTTAATTAACCTGATTCTCACCTTCTTCATCTGTAAAATGGGGATAATAATACTCAAAAATTATATATGTATATATAATAAGCATATATTAATTATGTAGATTCCTGGAACATAATATAGCTCCAATAAAAAGTGGTCACCATTCATAAATATGTTTTGAATGAAAGAAATAAAGAATTTGTCATCCAAGTAGTATATGCAATAGAAATACAATGCAATCCATACACGTTATTTAAATTTTTCTAATAAAGGCAAAACAAAATAAAATTAGCAAGATACTTTATTTAACCCAGTATATCCAAACTTTTTATTTTTACTTTTTTGCGGTACGCAGGCCTCTCTTGTCGTGGAGCACAGGTTCCAGACGCGCAGGCTCAGCAGCCGTGGCTTATGGGCCCAGCCGCTCTGCGGCATGTGGGATCTTCCCGTACTGGGGCACGAACCCGTTCCCCCTGCATCGGCAGGCGGACTCTCAACCACTGTGCCACCAGGGAAGCCCTCCAAAATTTTATTATCTCAACACAGAATCAATATAAAAATCTCAATATAATATTATTTAACCCAATATATCCAAAATTTTATTATCTCAACACAGAATCAATATAAAAATCTCAATAAGATATTTTACTTTATTTCTTTATAGTAAGTCTTCAAAATCTGGCTTGTATTTTATACTTAGAGCACTCTCACTTTGTTTGTTTGTTTGTTTGTTTTTAACATTTATTGGAGTATAATTGCTTTACAATGGTGTGTTAGTTTCTGCTGTATAACAAAGTGAATCAGCTGTACATATACATGCATCCCCATATCTCCTCCCTCTTGCGTCTCCCTCCCTCCCACCCTCCCTATCCCACCACTCTAGGTGGACACAGAGCACTGAGCTGATCTCCCTGTGCCATGCGGTTGCTTCCTACTAGCTATCTATTTTACATTTGGTAGTGTATATATGTCCATGCCACTCTCTCACTTCATCCCAGCTTACCCTTCCCCCTCCCCGTATCCTCAAGTCCATTCTCTACGTCTGCATCTTTATTCCTGTCCTGCCCCTAGGTTCTTCAGAACCACTTTTTTTTTTTTTTTTTTAGATTCCACATATATGTGTTAGCATGCGGTATTTGTTTTTCTCTTTCTGACTTACTTCACTCTGTATGACAGTCTCTAGGTCCATCCACCTCACTATAAATAACTCAGTTTTGTTTCTTCTTATGGCTGAGTAATATTCTATTGTATACATGTGCCACATCTTCTTTATCTATTCATCTGTCGATGGACACTTAGGTTGAGTCCATGTCCTGCCTATTGTAAATAGAGCTGCAATGAACATTGTGGTACATGATTCTTTTTGAATTATGGTTTTCTCAGAGTATATGCCCAGTAGTGGGATTAGAGCACTCTCATTTTGGACTACACATTTCAAATATTCAAAAGCCATGTGTGGCCAATAGCTACCATATCAGGCAACACAGATCTAGCAGATCTAAGAAAAAAACCCTCTCTGAAAATCCTATTATGAAGTCAAACTTCCTCTCTTTGAGTTATGATGAATTTTCTCTTTTCAACAGCTCATCATTAAAATGTAAATACTTCTGGGAAATATCAACTAATGCTGAAGCTGGGCCAATGTTGCATCTTAGACTAGCGGCGACACTCAGAAATACCTTTGGTGGTTAAAAATGTGAATCCCGGAGCTGGACAGACCTGAGTTCCAATCATGACTGTGACCTGGGCTGAGTCCTTTAACATGGCTGAGCCCAGTTTCCTTATCTGCGAGATAAGGAGACATTAAGATCGAGCGAGAGAAGGCTTGCCGTGCCAGGACAGGGGCTCAAAAAGTGTCAGCTCACCTCCTTTTCCATCGACCTCTGTGTCACTGTGTGTCCCTCTCCCTACCCCTCCTCTATTGCATAGAAACCCCTTTAAGGTTTTTGCCCAGATGAGTCACCATTATTGGGGCCCTGCTTGATTGACTCTCACAAGGATTTGTTGAGAGTCAATGTTCCTAGAGCATGAGGCATGAAGGGGCTCCCAAAAAATTGCATCATGGTTATAATGGTTGTTTCAGTGCCAGTACTGGTCCGATGATTTTGAGGTCCATTATGACTCTGCCTCTCCCTTGGAACCTGGTCTCAGCCTCTGTACCCCTTCTCTACCCCTGCCTGGGCCCCTGCTCCTGGGCCATGGGGTAGAGCAGGCTGGCCCTCAGTGTGCTGGCTCCCATCAGACCCAGTCCAAGAAGTGGACTCTCTCTCTGGTCCATCCACTAATGCCTCTTCTCATTATTTGCCTTCTACAAGCTGCCTCTCCAGGGCCTAGGACTTGTTTCTGTTACTTTGTCACACACAGTCTGTCACTTGACTTTGTCTTGTCCCACCAATGAGGCAAAGGCAAGTTGTGTGAGATGCCATGTGTGGAGGTGAGCACAAGTAGAATAGCCCTGGGGGCCAAGGTCTACATGTTGGGTGTTATCCAAGGGCCAGGGGTAGATTTCTGGGATAAAAGGAAAAAACCATAGTCAAGAGGAAAAGTCCATAAAAACGAGCATACTGCTTTGAGCCACGAAGACCAGTGAAAGGCCTAATGGCATAAGGAGAGGTGTGAACAGAAGTCTAGGGCTGTCAAGAGAAACAAGGGAATGACCCATGAATGGGTCAGGCAGTCCAGGAAGCTAAGTGTGCAAATGAGGTGCTGGTTTCAGAACAATCCTTTCCCTCGAGGCCCACGTAGGATCTTGGGGCTGGGAGTGCCCAAAGCCTCCTTGTTTGTTTGCCAGCATTTGCAAACACCTCAGATGTCTTGCAAACACTCCTGTCCATGTGTTGAAAACACCTGCCATTTCAACTTGGACCTGTCCCCATCACTGCCAGCCACTCAGTGGGCCGTGGCGGCTAAATCAGCACACGCGACCATCCTGAAGCCAGTGCCTATGCCTCCCAGTCGTTCCAGCTCATGGCCTCGCCAGCCTTGCTCTAATTTACAGGCCATGTCCACCTAATCCTGAGTCAGGACATTCGGATGCTTACTGTTTGGAAGGGTTAGATTGATCCAGCTAGGAGGTAGCATAGGCTACCAATGAAAGGCTTCACTGTCAGAAAGACCCAAATAGAAATCCCAGCTCTACCACTTGTACAACCTTAATCAAGTGGTTTCATCTCAATTTTCTCCTCTGTGAAATGGGTATAATAAGATCTATCTTACAGAGTTGCCAGGAGATATAAAGGAGAGTATGTAAAGTGCATTCAGTACCTAGCATGTAGGAAGCACTCCATCCATGGTAGCTTAATTTAAACACACATGAACACCTGCAGTGGCTGATGATGGATGGAGTGCAAAATCCCTAGCCTGGCCCACAAGGCCCTGAGCAAGCTGATCCTGCATACCCTCCATCTCATCTTTCACACTCGCCACAGATCCTCTTCCCTCCATCCATACCCAACCACACATAGTTCCAGAACCAGCCACGTGCCCTGCTGCCACTGAGACTTTGCACAAACCACCTCTCTTTCTTAGGATGCTCTCTCCCACCGTCTTCACCTGACTGGCTCTGACACCCACCAATCAGCCCCCAAGCTATGTCCTCCAAAGCCTTCCCTAACGCTCCACCTGAAACGCGGGGCTTCCCCCTCTGCAGAGTCTAAGGCCCCTCATCAGCCCCTTGGCCATATCTCTCCTCTTTGTGCTGAAACCTCTAACCCAAAACTCTGAGAGCAGGGCCACTTTTGTGCCTGACACAGAAAAAATAGTTAAGAAGAGCAAATATGCAGTGAGTGCTTACCCTGTTTCCAGGGAGGATCACCTAATCCTCCATCACCTATGAAGTGGACACTATCATTAGCTCTGTTTTTCAGCAGCATTTAGGCATTAAATAACTTGTCCTGGTAAAACCAACTGTGTGTGGGGGTGGAGATTCCAACCTGGAGTCATCTCACCCCAAAGCCTGGGCATGTAGCCCTGCCATGCAAGGACCAGTGAAGGAATGAATGAATGACACGATCAGGTTCAAATGGTAGAGCAGTGATGTAGACTCTTTGAACAATCACTTGTGGTCTTTTTATTGCCTATTTATAATTTATGATATATATCATCACTCTTGATGGTGAAATATTTTACAGAACCAAAACTCAAAGAGAAATAAAACACTGAACAATGGTTTTCACTGTCGCTCTGCTCACAGAATACTTGCCTAGCACCTCAGTTGTCAGCGACCACCCTTGGAGGACACAGGGGATGGTGACCAGCCACCTCCTGCCTGTTTTCCTCTTCCTCCTCCACAGTGACCCTACTGTGTCACTGCAGAAGCTAGTAAGGCACTGAGCACCCACGAGGTCCAGACACAAGTGGTGCGGATGCTGGCTGGCCATCTCACCTCCCAAGGAGGAGACTGGAGGGAAGAAAGAAACATCCGGAAGCAGCAGCGTTCTGTTCTGGACCTTGCGCACATGAATGATGCGCTAAGACAATTCTCTGCCTTATCATAAATTCTGCAAACTCATGAACTTTGCAGTCTCTGAAGCTCAGCGCTGTATGGGAGCCATTTATCTTGTGCTGAAAGCAATATAAAAACAGATGGCAAAGAGTGCATCAGGAGATAAATCAGCGGCGTGGCTGCCAGGAGTTTGCGGACAAACCCAACATGGCCAGGCTCTGAACTCTCGGACACGGGGCCTGCTGGGAGGGGCACCCCTCGGGTGACGTGGCCAAGCGGGCAGAGAAGGCGGCTGGCGGTGGGGAGAGGCAGAGCAGAGTCCCACTGGGAGGGCAGGGGAAGGGCATCTTCATAGGCAGCCTTGAGAGAGTGGCCAGCCCTTTCCCAGGCGGAAGCCGTGGGTGGAGGATGGCTTGGGCCTCTGTCCACAAAACTGCAGCTGAGACCCAAGCTTTAGCATTTACAAGGCACTTTCCCATAGTCACCACCCAGAACCCTCACTGCGACCTGGCAAAGGTATTTACTTTTGCAGATAGGGAAACTGAGGTTCAGGGATTGTGCCTTGGCCGAAGCCACATGGCAGAGGCAGAACTTGAATCAAGATGTCACAACTCCAGTGCTCTGTCACTCGCATCACAGGGTCTGCATTGGCCGTGTTTGACTCCCACCATAGTTCCCTGAAAAGATGGAACAAAAAGGAAAATATGACTCAGAGTTGAAGTGCCTGCCTGGGGTCTGAAGGCTGGTGCGCAGCTGGGCTGCGGGACGCCCCATCCGGTACTTCTTCCTGGGCTGTAAGCCAGGCTGACGCACCTACGGCCCCCAAGAAAAGAGTGAGCTCCCTCAGACCCTGGATCAGGCTCAGGCCTGCAGGCGACAGGCCCCCAAAACAGAAAGACGGCAAGGAAAAAGGTAAGGAGACTAACGGAAGCAGGAAGAGTTGGAAGAAGAGAAAGGGAACATCAAAGGGCAAGAGCCACGGACAGGAGAATGAGAGATGGGGAAAAGAGAGAGGGGAAGTGTGCACAGGAGGCCCAGGAGGTGGGAAGCTGGGGCCCGACATGGCCGGGGGAGTGACTCTGCAGCACTGGGCCAGGGGCAGCCCATCCTTGGAACGTGTACGATAGAGTGGGACACCAGGGACGCTGCCTCTATGTGCTCTTAAAATGCCACAAGTGCCCTCTTCTAAGAGGGGCCCAACGAAGGGCATCTGATGTTTGTCCCTGTGCAGCACAGACGTATTGAGGGAGCACCTACTCGGCGCCTAGAACTGCTGAGTGCGGGAACGGGATGCTGATACAGACAAGCATGGTGAGGTACCACGATGGGCCTGGAGTCTTCGGATTAGCTTAGGCCCACAGCTTCACAGCCTGAAAAAGGGAGCTCAATTAGGACCGGACTCCAAATAGCAAATGCAGTGGCAAGAACACGAGTTTGGGAGGCAGAGTGAAGCCCAGAGCCACGCTGCTGATGGTGTGAACTTGAGCCATTCCGGAACCTCTCTGAGGTTCTTCAGTTGTCACATTGGGCTGATGCTGCCCCTTCAAAGACTTGTGAGGTGATAGATGAGAGACCCGGAGCAGACATCTGACTCGTGGCAACCAGTAAATGCCCGCTCCCTCCTCCCACATCTACTTGAGGAGTGCCCTTTCCTGTGTCTTTAATCCTCCCCCCACCCCTGTCCTCAGCCCCTTCCCATGCTGATCACGGCTTCCCTCTACGATGCTTCAGCCTTAAGCGCTAGGCTCAGCCTTTCCCATGTGCAGGGGTTTAGAGATCGTCAAGTCTTTGTGCTGTATTTCTGTCCCTTTGGTGAACTTCCCCAGCATAGAGATGGCACCTCCCATTCCCTTTAAACCTCCACAGTACATCCCCCTCCTGGACCCTGGTCCTGGGGGCGTTTGGGCTGAATGACTGTGTCCAACACAACTTGATGTCGGATCCATTTAATGTATATGGAGTCCCTGTCCTGTTCCACATCCTGCCTGTGTAGGACATGTCACACTCATTGTCCTGTTTAATCTTCCCCCAAATCCCAAGAGGTGAGTATAGCATCTCTCTTATCAATGAGAGAACTGAGGTCCAGAGATGGGAGGAGTTTGCCCAAAGCCACACAGATCCTAAGAAGCCAAGCTGGGATTTCCATATTTAACTACAACAACACTAATAATAATGGTGAACATATAGCACTATGGACATTCTCTCATTTGGGTCTCTCAACAAACTTATGAGACAGATACTATTATTATTCTCATTTTACAGATGAGGAAACTGAGGCACAGAGAAGTCAAGCAACTTTCCCCAGGTTCCACGTGGTTGAACCCAGGCAGGTCTGACTACAGACTGAGCAGATGTGTGATGCCTGAAGACTTCACACAGCTCAAGTGTAGCTTCTGTGATTCTGGATTCAGAGATGGCACACAATCCCAGATGCACGTGCCCCCAGAGCCTCTCTGCATGGAGCGGTGGTTCAGGGAAGGATTCCACTCTGCCCTTCCCGCCCAGCCCTCTCCCAGGAAAGGCTGACACCAGTTTGGAAGCAAAGCAGAGAAAGACCAGATGTGGGGAGGGGCTGAAAGAAGCCTGCCTCTCACTCAGGCAACAAGCAAGATGCCTGCTCGTGTTTTTGCAAAACATCCCTCCCCTCCCCAAAATGAGCAGGCTTGCAGCCATGGCTGCACTGAGACAATAATCACTAATCAAGTCAAAGTTTCCTTCTAATCAGTTCAGTTGTTGAAGGAAGAAATGCAGCCAGGCTTGTGCTGGGAGGATGGCGTTCATCACCACCACATGCCAGAGGGGCTGCCCCCGACCATCCTGAACTCCAAGCCTCTCGGCATCACAGGGCCTTCTCTGGGTGCTTCTGCCTCCAGCTCCCCCAAATCCCAAGCTCAAAGGGGCTAAAAATGGCAAGAATGGAGCCATAGAAGAATGTTGCCTCTGAGGTCAGACACTAGGGTTCAAGGGTGGCTCTGCCATTCTCAGCTTGGACCTTTGGAAACGTTACTTGACACAGTTGCCCCTCTGTTGCAAAAAAGAGATTGAAAATAAGTTGTGTCTTCCTGGAAAATTCTACTCATCCTTCAAAATGTAGCTCAAATATCACTTCCTCTGTGACTCCTTTCCCAACCAGCATCTCGTCCCCCTCCCTGAATTAATTGTCCCTCTTCTTCATTTCCCAAATCACATTTGCTCAAATATCTGCCAGAGTACTTATCACTCTGAGTGATGGTTTCATCACTTACAATTCTGTTTTCTAGACCAAGAGCACTTAAAGGAAAGAAAACATACTGTATTCATAACTGTGACCTCCACACCTGCCCACCACAACACCCAGCACATAACAGATGCTTATTAAACATTTGCTGAATGAACAGTGAATGAAGAATAAATAAGTGGTATGTGTACTTGAATCTGTCATTTGTATTCAAATATGATGTCTCCCGTCTTATCTGATGTTGTTATCAAGTGCAAAACCTTTTACAGAGTGTGGCACTTCAGCAGTAATCATCCACAGGACTGGAGATATGCAGGAAATAAGAAAACTGGGTGATCAACAACTCCTGCAAAATTTCATCAAGAGTTTTCCAGTTACTGGCAAATGCACAGATCCTACTTTATTCAATCTAGATTAAACCTCTTATTGGGAAGACTTTAAATTAAGTGTGACTGAATTAGCTACTGTTACTCTTTTTTTTCCCCAAGATCTGCTAATCTCTGCACGAGGCCCTCTCTTCCTGGACTGATCGGTTTCCTCTCTGGTGCACTGGGATTGATTCTCTATCTTCCAGGATATTGAGTGACAGGGCTGTCAGGCAGGGAGAGATACTGAGCCTGCTGGTGCAGCAGGGCCCTCTTCACTGTGAGATTCCCTGGCAGGGCGGGAGGGCTGTCTGGCATTTGGAGAGCCAGCCGGGACAATAGGTACAGTGCTTGTGATGTGCTATTGCTAATAGTAATCTGTGCACTTGGATGGGCTTCGGCCGCAAACCCTCATTTCACAAAATGGAGATGCTGGGGAGTTAGCAAGGCCACAAAGCCTCTTACGGTACTAACTCTCCTCAAGGGCAGCGAAGGGCAGATGGATTTGCTGCTTTCCCTCCCTTGGCTTCGTTCCCTACCCCCACCTTCCAAAAGGAGGCCCATATTCCTAGCCTCCTCTTGATGTTCTTGAGGCTGGAGACATAACAGGATGACTGGATATCTTGGCAAGAAGCCCACGGAGCACAGCAAGAAGGGCAGCCAGGATGTATGGAAGGGAACATTTTATGGGTTCAATTGTGCCCCCCAGAAGGATGTTGCAGTCCTAACCCCTAGTACCTGTCATTATGACCTTCAGAAATAAGGCCATTTCTAATTATCAAGTTAACATGAGATCATTTGGGTGAGGCTGAATCCAACAGGACTGGGGTCCTTGTCGAAAAAAATGTCCTTATAGAAAATTTTGACAGAGACCTGCACACAAAGAGAACACCATAGGAAGATTGGAGCTATACTGCCACAGCCAAGGAACTGCCAGAAGGTAAGAGAGAGGCCCAGAACAGATCATCCTCTAGTGCCTTCAGAGAGCAGGGCCCGGCTGACACCTTGATCTTGGACTTCTAGCATCCAAAACTGTAAGACAAGGAAGTTCTGTTGTTTAAGCCACGCAGTTTGTGGTACTTTGTTACCGCCACCCTAGAAAACCTAACCAGGTCATTCCTGAGACAGAGGGGACAATGGAAGCCATCACAGAAAGGATGCAGGAGAGATGTCTCTCCTGTTTCTTGGCCCCAAAACTGTAGTCAAAAGAGCTCAGGCTTTGGATCAGCGCCATGTTTGACTCTGTTTTCCCACTCACCATGCTTCAGTTTCTCCCTCTGTAAAATGGGATAGAAAACTGAGCTCGCATTTCTGTCAAGAAAATCAGGCTAGAAAATGTATGTAAAAGCCCAATTTGACATAAGCACCCGATTCAATCAATTGAAACTGCTAATTCCTGTTGTTGTGATTGTAATAACTATTAAATGAATACCAAAGAAAGATGCTGAAAAGACAGGCAGATGTGAGCACTTCATTGAGATCTTGCTGTAGCTCTCTGATTCAAAGCTGCTGGGTCCTGGAACCCAGAAAGCAGTTTCACCTGCCTGCAGCGCCTCACCACCCTCCCTCCTCACAGCCACAGCTCCAGTGTCCGCCATGGAGGAGCAGTTCCAGCGCCTGCCCACTCTCAGGAGTGTCCTTCGGATCTTCTTTGGTGGGAGTGCAGTGATCAGGCATTGATGATTCATGACTTAGCCACAGTAGCACAAGGACTCCAGGCAGGTTATGAAGCCATCAATCTTGAGCAGAGATTTTGTGGAATACTACAGCCACCCACCCCACACCAAAACACATACACACACGTGCTTGATTCATTCCCCCCAGGCTGGTGTGGCCCTCGGGAATCTGCCAGCCTTGCCAATGAATTGCTGGTTTTGGTTGCTTGAAAACTTGGAAAGTCTTGAAACTTCTCAACGGTGCAATTAACACTCTCCTCGTCTGATTCCGGAATATCTTTCTCCTGCCATTTGCCTATTCAAGCCCCCCTCCATCAGACCACACACCAGCCTCTGACTCATTCCCACCCCTGTGCTTACATGTGACCCCTGCTAAGAAAGAGCCTAGGTTTTAGAATCAGATTTGTATCAGTGGGGCCCCAGCAGGGAGCAGGGTGCACTGAAAACAAGGTAATTGATGGGGAACTCAATATAGGCACTGTCTTACATAAGTGTGGGCAGCCTTAGGGAAAACAACAAGGGGTGATGAAGAGAAGGGCCAGCAGCAGCAGGGAGCCTTACCACCCCTAGGTCAGAAGGGCAAAAGAAGGGAAGCCTGCAGAAGAAGATGTGAAAAGGAAATCAGCAGACCTGCACTGTGGCCTTCCGAAGACGCACCAGTGGGGAGGGAGGTGGGAGATAAATATCCTGACCTCATTCCCCCCCAGTCAGTAAACTGCCAGAGCCTCCCATTGGCAAAACACAATACCTGAATCTTATTCTCCAGGGAACAAATCAGGGTGAGGAAGGTGAAGAGAGGATCCAGGTGAGCAAACAGAAGATACCCAGCTTAAAACCTGAGATCAAATTTCAATTCTTCCACTTACCAACTGTGTGATTTTGGACAAGTAAATTAACTACTCTGAGCTCCAATTTCTTCATCTATTTAAAAAGATGGAGTAACACTCTTTTCGTGAGTATATCATTGTGAGGCTAAACGAGGTAATATTTTCTAGCTAGTTAATGTTAATAAAATAAAATAAAATAAAATAATAAAATAAAAGACAGCCATTTATTTTCACATTCTGAATTTTTTAACCACCCATTTTGCTAAATTCTTTTTTAGCTGTTAATAGTTTTTAAAGTGCTGCTCTTAGTTTTTCCAGACTTACATTCATATCTAAAAATGGTTAGTTTTCAACTTCCTTTTCAAAATGTATTACATTTTCCAGTATGTACATCGTTGTCTCCAAAATAATGTTGAATAATTGTGATGACAGTGGGCATCCTTTTCTTATTCCTTACGTTAACAGAAATGCTTTTTTAACTTTTAAGCATGATGTTGGCTTTAATTCTCCATGAAGAAAACGCCCCTCTCTTCTGAATTTAAATCAAGAACAGGAATTGCATTTTGTCAAGTGTGTTTTCATTCAGCATCTTTTGAGATAATCCCAAGGAGGATTATCCTGGTTTGACTGCCCCCCTGCTGCAAACCCACGCCCTGAACTCTATCAAGAGTGCGTCCAGAATTCCAGGCTGTCAGTGCTTGACAGCCCACCTGTGGCTGTGACATGGTCCTCAGAAGATTTAAGGGAAGCCCCTAGGGCTCCATCTGTCCCTGGTAAGACACCCCACCCCTGTTGTGAAGACATTTCCTGGCACACCAATCCCCAAAGGAGGCTACATGTAGAACCGATGATACATCTTCCCCTAAAGACTTTCAGGGCTAATCTCATCAGGCCCTACAACACTGTTTACCTCCTTTCCCACTCTACTCATATCCCCACACAAAACTGTTCCAATACAGATGCCACTCAGTTTCCCACCTCTTCAGACCCATAAGACCTTTCCCTGCACCTCTGGAACCCATGGTATCTATCACTGGCAACATCCCCTTAGGGGATGCTCAAGCTCTACTCGACTTGCTCAGTGAATCCTGGCTCATCACCTTCTTGCTCAGTCAGTCCTGGCTGTGCCCCGAAGCATCGCTTCCCAGGAACCCCTCCAAATGGTGGCTGCTGGTGCATCCACAACCCACCTACTGCAGTCTGGAATGCACCAAGGGTTCCCCTTTTCTTCCTTGCTGCTTCCAGGCCATCTCTCTTCCACCCTTCCTCTAAATCACCAGCTCCTTTGAAGCACATGTTATCTGTCAGCCCCCGTTGCAGTTACCTGTTAGCCATCCTCGCTGGAATGATTCCCTTCATCTCTTCCTGTCATTGGTCTTAGCCACTTCATCATCTACATGGATGATTCACACAACACCCGGCCTTTTCATATCTTTGAACCCTTCAATTCCAACGAAGTGAGGAGTTATCCTCTAACTTCACTCATGCCCTAGACTTTGTCACTCCCAGTAACTGCTCTGCCTTCCCACTCTGACTCTCAGCTAATCTCCTTCTCTCACTCATGTCAGCACCTCTCCTCCAAAAGTATTTGAATCCCATCACTAACTTCTACGCATTGGCTTCTCTTCGTTATTTTGCTCTCTGAAACTTTTCTCCATTGTCTCTTGCCCTCTCCTCCTTGTTACTCAGCTTGGATTCCAAATCACATCACTATAATCTTTCCCTTGAGTATATCCTCAACTCCCTTGCTCTTTTCCTCTGTTAAATGCATCTGGCAAAACCCCACCTCTCCCTACTCACTCACACTGAAGAAGTAGGATATAACTACTCAAAAATTCTACTACCTTTCCTTCATTCCTTATCCCATTCTCCAAAATAACTATTTCATATTGTGGTACCAACAGGTAGTCACCCCACAATATCTGTAATATCCTTAGTAATCAAATCTTTAGTTGGATATATGGTTGCCCAGAAGACTACATTTCCCCATCTTCCATGTGTGGGACTGTAGCCCAATTGTGCCCAGTGGAATCATCATGTGGCAACTTTTGAATACTTCCTTTAAAAGACTGCAGGTGCCAAATCAGTTGACCTCTTCTCTCTTCTTTATTTTGCCACTTGAAACATTTTTTTGACAGCTGGACCTTCATTTCAGACTATAAGGATGAGGGTCATGCCCCAAGAATGGTGGAATCGAAAGCTGGAAGACCCTTAGACCCCACGGAGGAGGTCTCCCACAGCAGCACTGGATAGCCTACTTACAAATTTCTAACTTATGTAAGCCACTGTTATTTTGAGCTTCTGCTACTCATGGAAAAATAATACCTTAACCCAGGGGTCCCCAACCCTCAGGCCACAGACCGATAGCAGTCCGTGGCCTGTGAGGAACTGGGCCACGCAGCAGGAGGTGAGTGGCGGGCGAGCGAGCAAAGCTTCATTTGCCACTCCCCATCGCTTGCATTATCACCTGAACCACCCCCACCCCGCTCCCCCATCGCTCACATTACTGCCTGAACCATCCCCCCACCCCCCGGCTCCGTGAAAAACTTGTCTTCCATGAAACCGGTCCCTGGTGCCAAAAAGGTTGGGGACTGCTGCCTTAACCCTTACATACTCTCTCCTTAACGTCTAACACCCCACTTCTTACTCTTACTCTCAACTGATGATCTTGCTTCTTATTTTGCCAAAAAAATAGATGTAATCATAAAGGAATTTCCACATCCGTCCACCACGAAACCTATCAACCTACCTGCATCTGTATGTACATCCTCTGCCATCCTTTCTTGATAGTGGACCAACCCAACTGTTCCTGTTCCTCCACTGGTGCTTTGGAGCCTACCTCTCATCTACTCAAGGATTTCGTTCCTTCAGTTTTTCATCTCTCTCTTTCATCATCAGCATTTCCCATTATAAAGGATCACGCCAAACAACATTTAAAAAACTTCACTTTCTCTCATACTTAAAAAAAACAACAAAATGCAAAAGTACACTGACTTCATAGCATTCTCCAGCCATTTTCCTCTGTTGCTTTATAACAAAACCCCTTACTTACTAGGTGTCTATTCTCCAAGTCTCCTCTCTTCCCATTCTTTCTTGAGCATCATTCCACTAGGCTTTCATTTCCATGATATCATGAAAATCCTCTTTACAAGGTGGCAACAACCTCCACTTTTCCAAATCCAAGAGTCAATTCTCACTCCTCCTGTCACCCAATATCTCAGCAGTAACTCAGCAAGGTGGATTAACACCTCCAACTGTAGACATTGTCTTCACTTGGTTTGGGGGACACTCCTCTCTTTTAATTTCTTCCTCCTTCACAGGCTGCTCCTTTTCAGTCTCTTGGCTGGTTCTTCCTCATTTCTTTGGCCTCTAAGTGATCATGTGCACTTGGATTCAGCCCACAGACCTCTTCTAATCTCATCTAGTCCAATGGCTTTAGTTACCATCCATATACTGATCACTTCTCATTTCATTTTGATAGGTCTGACCTCCTTCCTGAGCTCCAAATTTATATTTTGATATTTCCAACTGCCTATTCCACATCTCCAGTTGGAGGACTAATAAGCATTTTAAACAACACAACCAAAATCAAATTTCTGACAATACTAGACTTGTGTAAAGAGGGGAAACTAGGCTGCCCTTAGATGGACATGACCACATAAACACTGAGTACTCTTCCCTGAGTCAGGACCATCCTAACAAGTGTTTCCTCCATTCACCTAGTTTCTCAGGCCCCAAACCCTTGGAGTCATTCTTCAATCCTCTTTCATTCCCTCCCTCTCTCTTTTTCATTCTTGACTCTCTCTTGTTGACTCCCCATCTAATCTGTTAGCAAAGCCTGTCAACTCTGCTTTAAGAATGAGGCCAGAAGTTAATTACTTTCCCCCTTTCTTTTGCTCCTACCTTTGTCCAAGCCAGTTATCCCTTCCTGGGACAACTGCAAGGACACCATAATATTAGAATCTGTTCCCTGGCTACCTCTGTGGTTTCACCTATGACCTGTTTGCCCATCTCCCACTTTGCTCCAGTCACACTGCCTCCTTGCTGGTCCTGCAAGCTGCCGAGCACACTCCTGTCTTAGAGCCCTTGACCATGAGGCTCCTGATGCCTGAAATTTTCTTCCCCCAGATACTCACATGTCCCTCCCTCCCTTCACTTAGGTGTCTGCTCAAAATGCTCCTTGTCAGAGAGGCTTTCCCTGACCATCCTATCCAAAATAGCACCCACCCCCTCCATCAATCTCTGTCCCTTAGATTGCTTTACTGTCTTTATAGAATTTATCACTGCCTGATATCATATTATCTATGTATTTATTTCTCTGTTCATCGTATGTCTCTCCTCACTGAAAATGTAAGCTGTACAAAAATAGGCACTTTGGCCCCTTCACCTCCTGCTAATCTCCAGCACCCAGAATAGTGCTTGAATAACAGAGGCATCAAGAATATTCCTATTCCTAAAGACGCAGATGTAGAGAATGGACTTGAGGACACAGGGAGGGGGAAGGGTAAGCTGGGACAAAGTGAGAGAGTGGCATGGAATATATACACTACCAAATGTAAAATAGATAGCTAGTGGGAAGCAGCCACATAGCACAGGGAGATCAGCTCCGTGCTTCGTGACCACCTAGAAGGGTGGGATAGGGAGGGTGGGAGGGAAACGTAAGAGAGAGGAGATATGAGGATATATGTATATGTATAGCTGATTCACTTTGTTATACAGCAGAAACGAATACACCACTGTAAGGCAATTATACTCCAACAAAGATGTTAACAAAAAAAAGAATATTCCTTATTCCTAAAAAGATGTAGTACATATATATACAATGGAATACTACTCAGCCATAAAAAGGAATGAAATAATGCATTTGCAGCAACATGGGTGGACCTAGAGATTATCATACTAAGTGAAGTGAGTCAGACAGAGAAAGGCAAATATCATATGATACCCCTTATACGTGGAATCTAAAATACGACACAAATGAACCTATCTATGAAACAGAAAAAGAATCACAGACATATAGAGCAGATTGATGGTTGCCAAGGGGGAGGGGGTTGGGGAAGAGGGAATGGGAGGTGCGGTGAGCAGATGTAAGCTATTTTATATATATATATATAGAGAGAGAGGGAGAATGGATAAACGGCAAGGTCCCACTGTATAGCACAGAGAACAATATTCATTATCCTATGATAAGCCATAATGGAAAAGAATATATATATATGTATATATATATATATTTATGTATAACTGAATATATTTATAACTGAATCACTTTGCTGTACAGCAGTAGTTGACACAACATTATAAATCAATTATACTTCAATAAAAAAAGATATTCCTTTTATTCTTTAAACTAAGAACCATGTGGACAGAAGTTAGCCTCAGCCACAGCTGGCTGGGGACAGGATGAGAAATGCTGATGACCAGCCCCTCATGAGAAGCTAGCCCTCTGGGAGCTGGCTGCCCCAGCCTGGAGTGGAGTTTCTCTCTCCCTGGGCTGGGAGGAGGGAACAGGTTTTGGTTTAAACACCAAGACTTTTGCTTTTCTTAGAGTTTCGTAGATTTTCTTAAATGTTTCTTTTTTTTCTGTATGCCCTCAGGACCATTTCCAAAGAACTTAACTTTTTTTTTTAAAAAAAATAATTTTCACCAGTTTTTCAAGGGGACAGCTCCTTGGATCCCCTCGCACTGTCATGCCAGAAGTGAAACTGATAGTCCACATAGACCATCCTGCTTTTATCACAGGATGTGCCAGGCTATTCCCTTTGCTAATTATTTTTTATGCTTCAGGTACAGAGAATTGAGCTAAACATAGTCCTCAGTGAACCACCATACTATTGTCTGTGCAGGGCCCCTCTATTGTGATATATTTTTAAAATTTTATCTCTTTTAATTCCAATTCCTCACTTCCATTCTTGTTCCAACCTCACAAGCAGTATTGTGTTTACTAAGTATTTTTTGTCCTTTTTGTCATGTAAAATGTGTATTGCATTATATATCAACTTCTTTTTCTTTCTTTTTTTCCCCTTAGCACAGTTTTTAGGATCTAACCCTGAATATATCCAGTTTGCCGCTCTTTGGTGCTGCTGGTACTCTAGTATGTGCTCCCACCCCATCGTATCTGCCCACACTCCCAGCAATGGAAACCAGATTGCCTTCAACTCCCTCGCCACAAATGTTGCAACGGATTACCGACCTGAGCCCTTGGACGCTTTAATCAGGAGAAATTGATCAGAGGTCAGATGAGAAATTCAGGCAAGGCTTTACTGGGACTCGTGCCGCAGCACGAGGGAGCGAGAACAAGAAAGAGGTGCCCTTGCTCACTTTCCGAGGACTGTGGGCTATTTCCTTAAATGCGGTGAGCGTAGGGGCAGATGGGTGGGTTGGGTTGGAGGCATGGCTCAGGTGCTCAGCCCACCCCCTTGGTGGTGCCCTGTGAGGGATCATGCGCAGTACCCTGCTTTTGCTCCTGGCACCTCAGAAGTGGCAGTTGGGTTTTGGTCTCTTTGTTCATAATTTACCTCAACTGTGCATGCACCCAGTTATTTTAGTCCCTATAGTTTCTTTGTATTCTGTTGCTTGAGGAGACGTTTGTCCAGGTGCAAGCACTGCAGTAAAGGGTCCCAGGTCCCAGGTCCCAGCCTGTCTCATTCTTATGGATTTATGTAAGAATCTGTCTCAGTTATATTCCACAAGTGCTGGACATAGAGTTTGCTAGATTGTAATTTGCTTAAGTGTGTCAACACTGCTGCACCACTCAATAGTCCTCTAGCCAGGCACAAAGGCACCAAAACTTGGCATTATCCTCATTTTGCCATTCTACTAGGTATAATTTCTCTTTCTTTGATCACTAATTAATTTCAGCATCTCTCCATATGCTTATTCATCTTTAGGGTTTTTCTATATATATTGCCTATTTGTATCTTTACAGCTGACATTTTTTTGGTGTGTAATATATTTTTGGTACCATTTAAGTGCTTTATATTTTCTATATCATTTAATTCTCATAACAACCCTGTGAAGCAAGTAGTATTATTAATTCCCTTTTATCAAGACCGAAACTGTGATTTAGAAAGCTTTAATAACTCTCCCAATGTCATATGCATTTAATTAGCTGCTGAGCCATGACTCAAACCCAAGTCTCCTTGGCTCTCAAACTCCTGTGCTTAATCCAACACTGTACTCTGCCTAACAGAGGCACCTTGTATTGAGTGATGCCTGGATAAGACAGTCGGAGTCTTTCTTGGGAGAGGGGACATTGAATGCATTCATTTCTTTAATAACTATTTAGCAAGTACCATGATAGGTGTTGGGAGTAGAGAAATAAATAACGCAGAAAGGTTCTTGCTCTCATGTAGCTTTGGGCCTAAGGGGAAGACACATACTAAATAAACACACAATGATTTATGAGTTACAATTGTGGTGAGCACTTTTAGAACACAAGTGGACACAGTCGGGCTGGTTTTTCCAAAAGAGTGCCGTTTAAGGTAAGATGAAGCAGTAGAGAAGGCAGTTTAGTCAGAGCCCATGAGAGTAGAAGCCCCAACCCAACAGAAGCCATTGGAGACAGAGGTGCAGAGGAGACAAAGACAGGGAGAAGGCTTGAGATTACTGCTGCTGATAGTGTTTATCGATACAACCACTTTGGAAAACAATTTGACAATATCTAGTAAAGCAGAAAATACACACTCTCTCATCCAGCAATTGATTTTCTGCCCATAAGCCCTAAAGACACTGTCGCACACACATACAAGGATGTCGTCGCACACACATACAAGGATATCGTCGCACCAGTGCTTGTAGTAGTGAAAATTTTTTTAAAAAAGCAAAGTGTTCATCAATAGAGGAATGGATAAATTGTGATATAGTCACACACAATGGAATACAGTACAATAGCTTAAAAGAATGAGCTTGATCTGTGTATCGACATGAAAATATCTAAAAAGCATAAAATAGATACACACAATATAAAAGATTTATACGGATGTTAAAAACCCAAAACAATACTCCATTTATTTTTTATAGATATACTTTTAAGTAGAAAAAGCATAAAAACATGGACCAGAAGGATACAGAGAAAATTCATGATAGGTGTTTTCTCTGAAAGGGAGGGTGAGGAATGGAAGGGAGATGAGAAAAAAAGGAAACTTTAGTTTTATCTGTACTGTTCTATTTATTTTATTTAAAAATGTGAAGCAAAATATACAAAGTATTAGCATTTAAAAATTCTGGATAGTGGGTACACTGATGTTAGTTTTATTTTCTGAACATTAAAATATTTTGGACATTTTGAAAGAAAAGACATGTAAGCAAAAACAAAATAACCCAGTTTAGTCCATTAAAAATGGCATAACACTGAAAACGTTAATACCTTTGTTGAAGAAACTGCAAGAACATCTTTTCCGATAGCAATTCTATTGCTATTGATGAAATGTTTCTCTAGGGCAAGGTATTACACTGGCAGAAACTAATCTTTGGCATTTGTTAGTCTCTGTCAGAGTTTAAAAATAATATTCAGGCTATTTTGATAACTGTAGTTTATTGTGCTGGAGAAAGAAAGGAATTAGTAATAGGTCACTTGTATGTCTGGAACAATACGGCTGTAGCTCACTGTTGTCATCTAGAAACCAGCATGTCTTACTTCCTCCTCTGCTGCCTCCACCACGTTAGTTAGGCTGTTACGACAGTGATGATCCATTCCTCCAGTAGCATTAGCCCTTGAGATGTTGCACTAAAACATAACAATGGTGAGAACTAGCTGTATGAGTCTTAGAAAATTTGATTGATCATGAGACATTCACCATGCCATGAAAATTGAGTACCAACTTGTAACTGGGCAGGACCCTATGGGGCCTTCCCGGGACAAACCCTAGCTTTCCTTGGCCTCCTCATATCAGCCTGAAATCCAGACTCAGCCTTCTCAGCTTCATTCTTGCTAACACTCTAGTCTCTCCTACAACCTGTCCTTCTAAAGCTCTTTCTGTAACCCAGTAGGACCCTGCACACCCTCTGCTTTAGTTCATCTCTGAAGTACCTAGATAACATTCTCTGATGCACATTTCCCGAGTTGTTTTACAGATGTGAAAACCTCCACCAAATGGAAGACGTTAACTACTTGATGACCATGAGCACGTAGCCCCCAAACCTACTGGTGCCTAAGGATTGATAATGTTAACCCCTGTGACATGCCCTGTTATGCCACCATCAACCAATCAGAGAATTGTGCAGGAGCTGATCACATACCCTGCGACTGCCCGTTCTTCACCTGGCCTTTAAAAATGCTTCCCTGAAACCCATCAGAGAACTCCAGTGTTTTGAGCACTAGCTGCCTGCAATAAACTCTGCACTTCCCTTCACCACAATCCAGTGTCAGTAGATTGGCTTTGCTGCACAGGTGTGAGTGGACCCAAGTTTGGTTGGGTAGCAAACTGAGCCCAGGTTGGACTCAGAAAGATCAAACTCGCAATGATTTTTAAGCATGACTATTCCAGTAGCTTCTTAGCATCCTTCCAACACCGTGCGCTCCCTCCCACCAGATATGAAACATGCCCTCCTGTCTCATGTATAGGATTCATTCTTTGATGTGTAGAGCTTGTTTGTGCCCTCTGACGACCCCAACTTATTTAAAGTTTATATAAACCTGGATCTGAGTTTTCTATTGGAAGGATTTGAAAAGTTACAAGTATTCTAAAGATATTAGCTAGGGACACAAAAAAGAAAAGAAAAGAAAAATTATTAAATGTGTGGTTATTCACAGTTATTTTGTTTTGAGCAGATGAAATTGGTGGTTGGCAGAAAACTTGAGAGGACGAAAATTTGGCCCTGCAATTCAATTTCTACCCATGAAGCCTAAAGACACTGCCACACACATTGTGACAGTTGTCCCTCAATAGCCTCATAAACTGAATTAGGTAGAGAGATCGATCTATTTTGATGTTCTTGGACAGTTCATATAACACAAAGTTTATGTGTTTCTTGAAAGTTGAAACTATCCACTGGTCAAAGTCCCTGGACTGAGAATCTTTATTTCTGAGAAAACAATCCATTGGCCAAGACTTCTTGAAAACTTGAAATGTTTATATATGTTATTCTGACATAATTATAAAAATTGATAGTTTTAATTTTCTTCATGAATTTGAGTTATTTAGCCTATAGCTCTTAATTATATGTCTAAGTAGTTTTGATACTCATAAAATTCTTTTGCATAATGAATTCTTTATTCCTGAATTCACACCTTTGTTCCATCTTAATCAGATGAAGTGCATCCTCAAGTAGTTTTCCCAATGAAGAATATTATTATTATTACCAACAATGAGAGCTAACATTTTTAGAGCTGATAGGTGTGCAAGACAGTCTTCTAAATGCTTTATGCGGATTATATCTTTTAAGATTCAAAATAACTCTACATGATATTGCAGTTCTATATAAGTCACTTAATAGTACTATTGTCCCCACTTTGCTCAATTTACAAGACCTTGAACATCTGAGAACATAAACAACAGACCAGGGTATATAATTCTTGAGTCAGCCACATTCTCGACACAGGCAATCCAAATACAAATTTCTCTATTGATTTCCGTATTTAGTGTTGCTGAGAGGAAGTCAAAGGTCAGCAGGATTTTTGCCCCTTGGCAGCCGCCTGTCTTGTTGTTGTCCTCAGTGGTGGTGGCCTGTTTTGTTTTGTTTTCCTGTGATGCCACTTATGGTGGCAGCATGGTGCACTTTCCATGATGGTTTCCTGGAACAAAGTGAGCCCTTGTGATCTGCATATGCAGAGTGTTCTTCATTTCTGGAAAGGTTTCTTCCATTCTGCCTTGTTTATTGAGTTTGCTACACTTGACGTTGACTGTACCTTGAAGACACCGGCAGAGCTCTGTTCTCTCTCTTCCACATCTATTCTATTCTCTTCAAGCTTTCTCTGCAATAGACAAGTTTTTTTTTGTGTGTAGTAAGCATCGCTGTTTTAATTTTCCACAAAGTCAGATCTGCTCTTCATTGTTTCCAATGGGATTTTAATTCTTCTATTGCAATTCTAGTATCCATGGAATCCACCCCTAACTCAGCCTGTTTTCTTCTTGGTCCATATCCTTATTTAATCCTCTCACCCAAACTCGCTATTTTCCAGTGGCTTTCAGGTCATATTTCAAGGAGACCATGTCCTTACATCCCAATGAAAACAGCAAGTAGCTTGTAGCGCTTGGGATGCTTTAGGTTGTAAATAATACAAAACCAATTTACACTGCAGCAAAGCATTTCAGGGACATTTTGGACAGAGCTCAGCTCCAGGCCTCAGTGCTTTTCTTGTTCTGCCCTCCTGCACATGCCAATTTCTTCACCGAGCTGGCTTTCCGAGATGCAAATCAGGCACAATCCATCCACATAAAAAAAAAAGAGCACCACCTCTTACAATTATTGGGGAAAAATAAAAAAGTCCTAAGCTTCACTCTGGTTGGCCACCTTTGGTTAACCACTCTGATTGGTTAATCACTGTGTCTGAGGAAATGCATGCAGTGACTGGCTTGCGTCTCTTAAAACAATCACTGTGAAATGGGGATGGTCCCCGGATCCCTAGCAGTGAAGTAGTTAGTGGTCACTTGAGGAAGGGGTTGATGGCTTAAAGGAAAATCTGAGTATGGGTAGGAAGGGAAAGGAGAGACTGACCTAGAGTTTCTTGAGATTTGGTCTAGGTCTTAGTTTTCTGCAGCATTTGGGGGTTTTTGTCTGTTTGTGTGCCTAGGTATCTTCATGGAGAATCACAGGTGATTCTTCTCTTTTCCTTACCCCTCCCACCTTATCCACCAGTAAGAACTATCAACAATAACTCAAAAACATTCCCTGAATTTGACCAATTCCTACCATGGATCTGTTTTCCTCTAATCCCAGCCACTGTTATTTCTCACCTAAATCAAGACCACTGTCATTTTGACAGTCTATTATTCACCAGACAGTGAGAGTACTCTTTTAAAATAGTATCGAAAATATCCACTGCATTTAGAATAAAATTTGATATCTTTTTTTTTTTTTTTTTTGCGGTATGCGGGCCTCTCACTGTTGTGGCCCCTCCCGCTGCGGAGCACAGGCTCCGGATGCGCAGGCTCAGCGGCCATGGCTCACGGGCCCAGCCGCTCCGCAGCATGTGGGATCTTCCCGGACCGGGGCATGAACCCGCGACCCCTGCATCGGCAGGCAGACTCTCAACCACTGTGCCACCAGGGAAGCCCAAAATTTGATATCTTAATGATAGCATACAAACCCTACCTAAAAGGGACAGCTTTTCACTATATTATAGCTACAATGGCCTTTTGGTGCCAACTTGATTTCTACCTCAGGACCTTTGCACTAGTTATCCTCCGTATCACATGGGTCCTCCCCACAGAAAGTTAGACTTTTCCTGACCATTCTGTATAAAATCATACCCTCCCAATTACCCCATCACTCTATACTCCTCTTGTTTTCTTTATGGTATCTCTCCTTTATTGAAATTTTTTCCCCAGTGTAGTAAAAGCTTCTTTAGGGCAGGGCTTTTTTCTTGCCTTGTTCACTGCTATGACAGTGCCTGGCACTTAGCAGTTGCTCAATAAACCTCTTCAGAGTGAAAGAGTAAATGATGCAGGACAGATTCTGTGAGAGGTTATTGGCTGTGTGGAGCCAAAGATTCACATATATGCGAATCTAGATTCCACATATATGCGTTCTAGATTCCACATATATGCGTTAATATACGATATTTGTTCTTCTCTTGCTGACTTACGTCACTCTGTATGACAGTCTCTAGGTCCATCCACGTCTCTAGAAATGACCCAATTTCGTTCCTTTTTATGGCTCAGTAATATTCCATTGTATATATATATATACCACATCTTCTTTATCCATCTGTCTGTCAATGGGCATTTAGGTTGCTTCCATGACCTGGCTATTGTAAATAGTGCTGCAATGAACATTGGGGTGCATGTGTCTTTTTGAATTATGATTTTCTCTGGGTATATGCCCAGTAGTGGGATTGCTGGGTCATATGGTAGTTCTAGTTTTAGTTTTTTAAGGAACCTCCACACTGTTCTCCATAGTGCCTGTATCAATTTACATAACCACCAACAGTGCAAGAGGGTTCCCTTTTCTCCACACCCTCTCCAGCATTTGTTGTTTGTAGATTTTCTGATGATGCCCATTCTAACTGGTATGAGATGATACATCATTGTAGTTTTGATTTGCATTTCTCTAATAATTAGTGATGTTGAGCAGCTTTTCATGTGCCTCTTGGACATCTGTATGTCTTCTTTGTTGAATGTCTATTTAGGTCTCCTGCCCTTTTTTTTTTTTTTGCGGTATGCGGGCCTCTCACTGTTGTGGCCTCTCCTGTTGAGGAGCACAGGCTCTGGATTTGCATGCTCAGCGGCCATGGCTCACGGGCCCAGCCGCTCCGTGGCATGTGGGATCTTCCCGGACCGGGGCACAAACCCCTGTCCCCTGCATCAGCAGACGGACTCTCAACCACTGCACCACCAGGGAAGCCCTCCTGCCCATTTTTTAATTGGCTTGTTTGTTCTTTATGATATTGAGCTCCATGAGCTGTTTGTATATTTTGGAGATTAATACTTTGTCCATTGCTTCATTTGCAAATGTTTTCTTGCATTCTGAGTGTTGTCTTTCAGTCCTGTTTATGGTTTCCTTTGCTGTGCAAAAGGTTTTAAGTTTCATTAGGTCCCATTTGTTTATTTTTGTTTCATTTTCATTACTCTACGAGGTGGGTCAAAAAAGATCTTGCTGTGATTTATGTCAAAGAGTGTTCCTTGTATGTTTTCCTCTAAGAGTTTTATAGTGTCCGGTCTTACATTTAGGTCTTTAATCTATTTTGAGTTTATTTTTGTGTATGGTGTTAGGGAGTGTTCTAATTACATTCTTTTACATGTAGCTGTCCAGTTTTCCCAGCACCACTTATTGAAGAGACTGTCTTTTCTCCATTTTATATCCTTGCCTCCTTTGTCATAGATTAGTTGACCATAGGTATGTGGGTTTATCTCTGGGCTTTCTATCCTGTTCCATTGATCTATATTTCTGTTTTTGTGCCAGTACCATATTGTCTTGATTACTGTAGCTTTGTAGCATAGTCTGAAGTCAGGGAGCCTGATTCCTCCAGCTCCGTTTTTTTTCCCCTCAAGATTGCTTTGTCTCTTTAGGGTCTGTTGTGTCTCCATACAAATCTTAAAATTTTTTGTTCTAGTCCTGTAAAAAATGCCATTGGTAATTTGATAGGGATTGCACTGAATCTGTAGATTGCTTTGGGTAGTATTGTCATTTTCACGGTATTGATTCTTCCATACAAGAACATGGTATATCTCTCCATCTGTTTGTGTCATCTTTGATTTCTTTCATCAGTGTCTTATAGTTTTCTGAGTACAGGTCTTTTACCTCCTTAGGTAGATTTATTCCTAGGTATTTTATTCTTTTTGTTGCAATGGTGAATGGGATTGTTTCCTTAATTTCTCTTTCTGATCTTTTGTTGCTAGTGTATAGGAATGCAAGTGATATCTGTGCATTAATTTTGTACCCTGCAACTTTACCAGATTAATTGATTAGCTCTAGTAGTTTTCTGGTGGCATCTTTAGGATTTTCTATGCATAGTATCATGTCATTTGCAAACAGTGACACTTTTACTTCTTCTTTTCCAATTTGTATTCCTTTTATTTCTTTTTCTTCTCTGATTGCCGTGGCTAGGACTTCCAAAACTATCTTGAATAATAGTGGTGAGAGTGGACATCCTTGTCTTGTTCCTGATCTTTGAGGAAATGCTTTCAGTTTTTCACCATTGAGAATGATGTTTGCTGTGGGTTTGTCATATATGGCCTTTATTATGTTGAGGTAGTTTCCCTCTATGCCCACTTTCTGCAGAGTTTTTATCATAAATGCCACCCTCTCTACTTCTGAAGTGTGTTGATAAGGGTGGGAGGTGAGTGAGATGAGGGCGGCAGATTATGGTTACATTTCAAAGAAGGATGTGTTATGTTCATAGCCACTCATCAAGTCAGGAAAGGCAGGTGGGTCAGAATCCAAGTTTCCTGAGCACCATCACGTTCCTCTCCTTCTATAGGGAGGAATCCTCCCTATCATAATGTGATCAGCATTTGTCCAAAAACAAGAGACAAAAGAGGTTAGACAGGAACTGTGATTCGTAGAGCTCATTTTTTAAGAATACATGAAATATATAAAAGAAATTGATATGAGGCTCTGTGGGGAAAAATGGTTACAAACAATTCATATAACAAGCCCTGGAAGGCTCATATATCTTCCTAGATTTACTAAATTTCATTTCAAAAGTTGGTTATAAATCAGCCAACAAAACCCCTTTTCAAACCATCTCCAATATCCTCCATTGCTGTTAGTTAGAAACTTAACTGCCATTTTCACAAAAGATATAACACTTTCCATGGCCTTCAACAGCCAATAACCTTGGCTGATTTAGACTCTCCATTTTGGCAATAGGCTTGAATAAGCCCCAAGAGACTAAGACTCAAAAGGCTGAGGGATGGATGGGGAGTGTAGGAGGGCTGCCAAGAAGTGGGGGAAGGCAGAGAGAGCAGAAAGCATCGCCAGCGCATGTGGAGAAGCATGGAGGGCAGCCGTGGGTGCCCCAAGACATGCCCCATGCCCTGTGGTGAAGAGCAGGAACTTCGCCCCCAGGCAGATCTGAGCTGCACTCTCTGTATGGCTACTTCTTACAAGTGTGTCTTGGTTGGATTATCAAATTGTTTTGAGCCTTTGTGTTATCATCTGAAATGGGTAGCATCACCTAAATCATTGTGTTGTTGGGAGCATTAAATGAGATCATGCATGTAAAGCACTTAGCTAAGTGCCTGGCACATGTAAGCCCTCAATAAATACAATTTCTCAGGGGCCCTCCTGTCAACCGCACATCTGCTCTCTCTCGGGACAGTCAACTACTATGGCCCTGTATGAATTTATAGTAAAGCCTCATTAATTTGCACCTTACTCACTTAGAATTTATGATAATTCATCAGTGGCCTAAGCTGAAATTTACTTTTATAAGGGCTATTTTAAAAAAAAGTAACAGGGAGGTTCAAATTTATGAGGGGACTATTTAAGTTAATGAACCATTCACTCTTACTTTAGAAATAGTCATTTACATACAAATAATGGATGTGCTAATTACAAAAGTTTCTTATCTACACAGGAGGAAAGCAGGCCCCTGATTCAAAGTATAGTTCAAATTATTGAAAGTATAAAAGTTGTTTGAAAACTTAGTTTATTAGATGATGTTAAGAAATTGATATGATTATAAGGTGATAGCAATGTATTACCAATTTTTAACATAGTTATCTTGCATATTCAAGTATTGGCCATATTTAAGACAAAGTTTTAGCCAAGCCCTGTTCAAGTACATATGGAATAAAGGAGGAAGGAAAGAATGCAATAAAGGACACAGTTCTTCCCTCCAGGGTCCCTCTCACTGCTGATGTCATTTTTTCTTTGCCATTAAAGGAACTCTGGTCCTCACAATTACAATTTTCTCAGTAAATAACGACCATTTCTCCACTGCTTGAGGCTCTAAACACATTTTATTTTTATTCTGATAAAAACTGACATTTTCTTATAACTCTAGGCTTTTTTGAGAAACAATTTATTGTTCATCCTTTGAGCTAGAGTTTAATGAATAAAGTAGGTAATGAATATATGTAAACACTGATCATTTAAAAGCATTGATTTGGAATGAGAGAAGCAGGAGTAAGGAAAAGATAAAGTGGTCCCTTGAATGGAAACTTTCGTTTATTTGGAGAAAATACAATCCCATGGCTTCTACCAACTGGTACTGAAGGGCAAAACAAATCCTAATTTCTTCTGACTTTTAATAGAGAGCTCAAGAGCTGCAGGAGACCGTGGGAAGACATAACCCATTTCAACAATATTTTTAAACATAGTAAACCTTTGGTTATGGAATTTCACTCTGACTAAGATGACATAACAGGATTGGATTTACCCTCCCACCTGAAACAGATATTTAAAACAACTAAATATATGAAACAACAGTTTTCTAGACAATAGACATCAGACAAGGAAGGACAGTGATCCCTTAGAGATGGGAAACAAATCAGGTGGGTCTTAGGATTGCCCCAGCTTCCTGCCTGAGATGTAGCCCATAGCATGGTGGGCGGGGGGTTGGGTGGGTGAGAGACATACCAAGGAGATCCCAGAGGCCTTCCTGAGTTGAGGAGGTAGAGCTTAGTGTCTGGGGAGGCCAAGGCAGCTAGAGTTCAAGGGCAGAGAGGAGACAGTGGCACTGAGAGCTCCCCAGACATCTGTAGGGGTCCCCCTTCCAGTCTACCACTGAGCACTTACCAGAACATGCATGTGGAGAAACAACCCAATGCCCTTCCACTAAGCTGATGACTTGGAGGGGTGGTGAGGAGTTTAAGGAGGGATGAGGACAAGGGCTGGTGACTGGATCTCACCTGAAAGGCTATTCAACAAGGCAATCTGTGAATGTTACCAGAACCGTGAGGCAGAGTCACGGTCTAGAGGCTCTGGGTTGTAACTGTTGAGATTCAAGAGGATGATTGAGATGGTGAGACAAAGGGGCAGATAAACGGATGATGCTGGGCATCTTCCTTCAGGGTCCTTGGTGCTCTGCTACTGGCTCTTTTGTAGAATCATGAGTGGTTCCTTTAAGGACTGCCCTGGGCTAAATATCTGGAAACTTCTAACTCTTAAAATAATCTTCCCTGTATCTTACACAGACCAATTTTCTAAGTAGTGGAGAGCTATTACTCTCCCATCACGTCTCCCCTTTTTCTTCTGGTCAATTGCATCCCCCTCCTCCTACGACCTGGGGCCTGAATGGGTGTGGCCATCTTCTGACATGAACCCACAGAGAGTGGACTCTGGGTCTAGCTAAGCCGCTGTCAGCCCCAGACCAGAGTGACTCCTCAGGAGGTGGACACGTGGTCTAAGGCAGGCCAGTCAGAGCTCTTTCTTGGAAATTTTTTTCACACAAGAACTGGGAGAAGAACTTCCTTCCTCTATGGTGGTAAACCTAGGATGATGGGATCTTAGAAACTGCAGGTGCCCACATCCTCAAGGAAAATGCTGTTAGTGATTAGAAAGAAAAGATGACACAGAAAGAACTAGAAATGATAAATGGAGTGAGAAAGACCTTTAGGGATTTAAGTTATTAGGTTTGGGCATTCCAACTAGAAATGATAAATGGAGTGAGAAAGACCTTTAGGGATTTAAGTTATTAGGTTTGGGTATTCCTGATGCCGTCATTATGTGAGACAACAAATTCCCCATTTTGCCTAAACTAATTCAAACTGGCTTTCTTTTATCTGTATCAAAAGAAGATATAAGGAGTACACTGTGATTTCTTATATCTAATTTCTGAAGAGAGAATACATTTAGTCCTTGTTCCCCATGACACTTCTTTAGATATTTGAAAATTAGTATTACATCACTCCTAAAGTATGTAATTTTTTCCAAGAAAAAATATTCCAGTTCTTTCAACTAGTCCTAATATTCCATGGTTTTCAGGCCCCTCCCTATGCTGGTTACTCTACTTGGGGTATTTTCTAGTTGCCTGTGATCATCCTGAAATATGTAAACCTAATAAGTAAGGCGCCCCCAACTTGGTCCTATCAGTGACTGGCCCACACTCTGGGTGCAAATTCTTCTGTTAATACAACCTAAGGCAAAGTTAATATTTTAGGCAACTCCATTATTCTTGGATAATTTGAGATTGTGTTTATTCTGAATCTCCAGTTTTCACATGAATTCTGCAGAGCCAGATGTCCCCAACCCCACAGTTTTTGGACTATCTTTTTGAAGGGTGAAGGAGGGGAAATGCATTTTAGATACCAGCCGATTAATTATCTTGTTAGAAGTACTGAGACTATATTTTACACTGATACTCAAAATTTCCAGCTCTTATCTCCAGCACCAGGTGATTACCTGAGTTGACTTCAAGCTAAAATGCAAGGATAAATTTCAATTTTGATTCAATCAACTGCACATAAAAAATTAAAATCTACCAAATCCCTATTGTGTGTAGTAAGTACCCATATGCCATCTATTTATCAGCTTTATGTGAAGTCTTCTACGAATTCCACAGGCAGGGCTGATTGTGCTTTACCTCTGCATTTCCATACCATTTGGACTATGCTTCTCACAGAAGAAATAACTGTGTTACAATTATGAGTTTATATTCTACTGAGTGGTTCATCCCTGGAGAGCAAGGACTGTGTCTTATCCAACTTTTTGTGCATATTAAAGTTGCATTTATTTTCCAAACATTCACTCATTCCACAAATATTTATTGAGCAATTACTATGTACCAATGTTCTCTGTGCTGGGAATCCAGTGGTTAAAATAACTGATGTGGTCTCTACCCTCATGGAGAAGACAGGCAATAAACAAGCAAGGAACAAATCCAGAAAGTAGTTAAATACTATGAGGGAAAGGTAATAAAATGGTGGGTAAGCAAGTACAAACCTACCTAAGAATGTCAGGAAGGCTTCTAAGAGGAGGTCAAATTTATGTTGAGACATGAAGGTCAAAGAAGGAACAATATTGGAGACTTCCCTGGTGGCGCAGTGGTTAAGAATCTGCCTGCCAATGCAGGGGGCACGGGTTCAAGCCCTGGTCCAGGAAGGTCCCACATGCCGCAGAGCAGCTAAGCCTGTGTGCCAAACGACTGAGCCTGCGCTATAGAGCCCGTGCTCCACAGCAAGAGAAGCCACAACAATGAGATGCATATGCACCACAACGAAGAGTAGCCCCCGCTCGAAGCAACTAGAGAAAGCCCGTGTGCAGCAACGAAGACCCAACGCAGCCAAAAATAAAAAGATAAATAAATTTATTTTTCTTTTTAAAAAAGGAACAATCTTGGGAAAAGTATCACGGTCAGAGGAGAAGGGAAGCATAAAGGCTCCAGGATGAGAAAGAGTTTGGCTTGTTCCTTATGTGAAGAACTTGAAGAAGTCCAGTGATTACAGATAGACCTGAGGGCATGAGGGGACTTCGGAGAGACAACGTGCTTATAGGACATGAGAAGGAATTTGGAGTTTATTCTTAGAGAAATGGGAGGCCACTGATAGGTTTGAAGTAGGAGAATGACATGATCCTGTTTACGGTTTTAAAATTGTTTTCTTGTCCAGGGTACAGATGAGTTTGGAGGGAAGTGGGTATAGAGCAAAAGACCCCAACGAGGCCGCTGGAATCGTCCATGGAAAGGGTGATTATAGCCTAGACCATGGGAGTGGCAGTGAAAGTGGGGAGAAAACATGGATTTTGGATATATTTTAGAACAAGAAATCATGAGATTTGCTACTAAGCTGAATTATGTGGATGAGGAAGAGGAAGAAATCAAGGTGATGTTCATGTTTTGGGCTTAAGTAAATGCATGGCTGGAGGTGCTATTTACTAATATGGGTTCAAATGGCAAAGGGACAGTCATGGTGGAGAGAGGTAAGAATTCTATTTGGGATGCATTAAGTTTGAGGTGCCTGTGAGGTAAGTCACAGGAGGAGAGGTTGAGTAGGCAGTAGGGTATCTGAGTCTGTAGCTGAGAGGAGAGATATACATTTTGGAGTCATCAGCATATAGATGTTATTTAGAGCCAAGGGAATGAATGAGATTACATGGGGGAAAGACCCCATCAATGTTTACTGAGTGACTCAACGGATGCCGGGAGAGGGCTGGAGGCTGGTGATTCCCTAAATGAATGAAGAGTCAGCTTGGCAGTGTGGATGGAGGGGAAGATGAGCATGGTTTGGATTGGTGAGTTGGAGGTGCCAGATCCTCACTCAGTCAGAGATTTCCAGCAGGTGTTTACACATGTGTGCGTGTGCTTTGGGGAGAATCACAGCTATACAGAAAGACGTAGGATTCATGGGCGCCTTGGGAGGTTGTGATGTTGGAGTGAATAAGATGGCTGGGAAGGTCGTATAGAGCGGGAAGAGAGGAACATTACTGATGGAAGCCCAGTGGCCACAGCGTTCAAGGTGGGCAGAGGAGAAGGGAGCCTTTGAGGAGGAATGGCCAGAGATGGGGGGCGGAGCAGCTGTGACAGCATTGGGTAGACCCAGGTCAGAGAGAGTTCACGGTCAACAGCACCAATTGCTACAGAGTGGGGCTAAGGTCGCTGGATTGGGCAAATTCAAGCTGACCTTTCAGAGAGCAGTCTCAGAAGAATGGAGGCAGCATCTTCCTGAACAGTGAATGAGAGATGGGCTGGAGGAAAGGGTGGCTTATTCCTTCAGGAGGCTTACTAGAGACAGGAAAAGGTCATTTGAGGGAAAGGTGGTCTCAGAAAAGATCTTCTTTAGTGTGAAGGAGTAAAGAGCTACTAACCTCTATTGACTGAGGATCCGTGTAGTAGGAAGAACGTCATCGTTGCACTAACAGCTGGCACCAGACTTCCTCACAGGGAAAGGGCTGACTTTATTCAGGAAAATTCTTTGACAGGGTGTTTTGGATGAGAAAGATAAAGTTCCAAGCACTGGTATGGAAAGATAAAGCAAACTAAGGAAATAAGCAAACTGCTCTGTGTAAGGAAATGAACACAAATTCGGGGTCTGGGATGGGCAGAAAGAGGAAAGAAGGAGGGTGATGAAAGGGAAAAGGAGGGAAGGGAGAGATGAGATGGCAGAGGCTGAAGTGTGCAGAGACCTGGCCAGTGAGGAAACCTTGGAGCAGCCCTTGGGGAGGGTTGAAGGACAGTTAAAAATAGAAGTGGTATCATAATCACTTAAAATTGTTTGCGGTACCACCATGCAAATGCTCTCTGCTCCCTCGCATTTCAGTCAAAACCCACTGCACCCACAGACTCAGAGTAAGACGGTTTGGGGGAATGAAGGAATCAGGGTGGTGTCCAGTATGAGTTTGCTTGGAGGATGAGTCCCAAACTGAACAAGCTCAGAGGTGACAGGGAGAAGTGTAAATGCCTCCTCCGAGCATCTTTGGAAAGACTGAGTTTTCTCCTACGAGTGGGACTGGGGTTGCAGGCCAATTTCATTTGAATCTCAGAGGACAGGGCTGACTCCCATTGACATCAGTGTATGCATACTCTGGGCAAGACACGGTCTGCTAAAGACTTTCATAGTAATTTATTTTTCAGAACGACCCTGAAAGGTAAATATTAGAGTATTAGCTCCTATTTTTCACATGAGCAAAGTGTGACTCATAGAGGTTAAGTAAATTGTCCAAGGTCACACAGAGTTCATTAGTGAAGGGATGATTGCAATTCAGATCTCTCTGACTCTGATGCTCTTTTTATGTCACCAAACTGACTGTACCTGTGGCCTGGGCTGATGGGAGGCGGGTAGAAAGACTGAAAACATTAATAGGTTGAACAAGACAAGAAAGAGAGAAAGAGGGGCGAGCTCTATGACGGAGGGAGGAGGTGGCTGATGAAGTGAAGTGATTCCCCTATCCCTCTCTACCCCTACCTTCCTTCCATCTGCTCAGGAGATTCTGAGACTGGCACCATGCTGCTGGGCAAAAAATGAGAGCAATTAGAGGCCTCTCCTCCCCTGTTTAATCTTGGATGCTTAGCCCCTTTATAGAGTAGTTACTTTCTATTTGGCTGAGCAGATATGAGCAATGTTAATTCTCTAATTGGGCCGACCACCCTGGGTGCTTGATAAGCATTTGGTGCCAAACAGCGTTGTTCCAACTGAAATAGCCGCTCCTTAAAGCTATCTGTGCTCATGCGTAGGCCCTTAGGCCTTTACATGCTTCAAATAAGCTTAAACTGCACACTTAATATTTCTCAGCAGG
>NW_006788845.1:1815453-1855026 GCF_000442215.2 Lipotes vexillifer
AGCAGGAACCCAGGCTCCCATAGCACTTTGTTTTTGCCGAGGATTACTCTAGGTTATGCTCTGGCTTATTTATGCTAAATGATAACTCCCCCGTGCCCAGACGTGAAAACATCGCCTCGATTCATAAATCTGCTGCTTCTTGGTCTCCGCTACCGTCTGTAGGCCCTTAGTAATCATCGATGTGATGTTTGCTTTGCTTGTGAGTGTTTGGGAAATGGCAACGCACGTGTGTGCTGGGTTGTGAGCTGGAAAACCTGGCTGGTAGTCCAGATTTCCACTAAAAAGCCAGTCAAGGCATTTGCTTTCCTAGTCCTCAGTTTTCTCATATTCAGTGAGGGGTTTGGGCTAGATGGGGAGAGCAAACATGTCACCTCCTAGTCCTAAGCCCATGGCAGACAAGACTGATCTCCTGCCTCAGGAGCCAAGCTCATCACAGGGCTCTAGGCAGCCATTATTAGTAGATTAGATGTAACACAATGGGTCATCATCATTTTTTCCATTCAAAGAAGAAACGGCCCACTCTGAGGATTGGGAGTTGTTCCCAGCCTCAAGGAAGGGCTGCATCTAACCTGTCCCAGACATAAAGGACTCTGTCAGCATCTTAATTTCATTCAGGATCCTATCATTTCCTTTAATAACCTCAATGGCCTTTTGGTAGCCCTTCCCGTTGGGTATTTCTTTGGCTTCAGTCTTTACACTGTCCTGTTAAAATGTTAGCCTGTGTCTCCATTTTTTGTTCTTTAGTAGGATAGAAGAATATTAGGTTTTATAATTTCAAATCACCAACTGATGGCTGTTAAGAAGAGCCAACATTTATTGAGGGCTATGTGCCTGTCACTGTGTTGGGTGCCTTACATACCTTAGCTCCTTTATGCACATGGTCACGGCGGGGCCACCAGTGACCTTGGGGTTGATGGTCTCTATCATATACCCTATTCAGCTGGCAAACTCCCTTGCCTCTATAACTGAATTGCTGAGAATTCCAAGGGGAAATCCCATACCAGTGTCAATCTTAGCTCTGTACTGTGTTAGCAGCTACATTTTGGCCAATGATTTTGGCAGCTTTCATTCTTACCCCTCCCTACTCTCATCCTCTTCTCAAGAATCCTTCCAGTCTTCTTCCTCACACTCTAAGCAGATGTTTTCATCATGATTTCATTTTAAAAGTTAGAAAATTGAAGTGATAGAGCATTATCTCTCAGATGTCCTCACTTAAGCTTTATGCTCTAGGATCTTTCTTCTTGGACATGGTTAACTCCCTACCATCTCTTGATCCCATTCTTCTCCATCAACCTGGGACCTCATCCCTTGTTCTTTCTCTCTCCACCAACTTCCTACTCCTTGCCCTTCTCTTCATCCTTTAAAGAGACTCAGATTTCTCAAATCCTAAACAACTCTCCCTTGATCCCGGGTCCTTTGTAATTTTTTTTCCTATCTAGACAACTTGCTTGCAAGAATAACCTACTACACTTGTTTTCATACCTTGTATTCACTCCATTCATTGGGACCTGACTTAACGTCTCTCCCTTCCCCTATCCCGTGACCTCACTGGTCTGTCAAAGCTCAGTGAGGGACTACATATAACTAAACCAGGTGACGCTTTCAGTCCTTTGGCTAGACTTTTCTGTACCGTTACATGTAATAACCACTCTCTCCTTCCTGAAACTCTCTGCTCCCTTTTCTTTTTTTTTTTTAACATCTTTATTGGAGTCTAATTGGTTTACAATGGTGTGTTAGTTTCTGCTTTATAACAAAGTGAATCTGTTATAGATATGTCCCCATATCTCTTCCCTCTTGCGTCTCCCTCCCTCCCACACTCCCTATCGCATCCCTCTAGGTGGTCACAAAGCACCGAGCTGATCTTCCTGTGCTATGCGGCTGCTTGCCACTAGCTATCTATTTTACGTTTGGTAGTATATATATGTCCATGCCACTCTCTCACTTCGTCCCAGCTTACCCTTCCCCCTCCCCGTATCCTCAAGACCATTCTCTAGTAGGTCTGCGACTTTATTCCCGTCTTGCCCCTAGGTTCTTCACGACCATTTTTTTTTTAGACTCCATATATATGTGTTACCATACGGTAATTGTTTTTCTCTTTCTGACTTACTTCACTCTGTATGACAGATTCTAGGTCCATCCACCTCACTACAAATAACTCAATTTCATTTCTTTTTACGGCTGAGTAATATTCCATTGTATATATGTGCCACGTCTTCTTTATCCATTCATCAGTTGATGGACACTTAGGTTGCTTCCATGTCCTGGCTATTGTAAATAGAGCTGTAATGAACATTTTGGTTCATGACTCTTTTTGAATTATGGCTTTCTCAGGGTATATGCCCAGTAGTGGGATTGCTGGGTCGTATGGTAGTTCTATTTTTAGTTTTTTAAGGAAGCACCATACCATTCTCCATAGTGGCTGTATCAATTTACATCCCCACCAACAGTGCAAGAGGTTCCCTTTTCTCCACACCCTCTCCAGCATTTATTGTTTGTAGATTTTTTGATGATGGCCATTCTGACTGGTGTGAGATGATATCTCATTGTAGTTTTGATTTGAATTTCTCTAATGATTAATGATGTTGAGCATTCTTTCATATGTTTGTTGGCAATCTGTATATCTTCTTTGGAGAAATGTCTGTTTAAGTCTTCTGCCCATTTTTGGATTGGGTTATTTGTTTTTTTGATATTGAGCTACATGAGCTATTTGTAAATTTTGGAGATTAATCCTTTGTCAGTTGCTTCCTTTGCAAATATTTTCTCCCATTCTGAGGGTCGTCTTTTCATCTTGTTTATGGTTTCCTTTGCTGTGCAAAAGCTCTTAAGTTTCATTAGGTCCCATTTGTTTATTTTTGTTTTTATTTTCATTTCTCTAGGAGGTGGGTCAAAAAGGATCTTGCTGTGATTTATGTCATAGAGTGTTCTGCCTATGTTTTCCTCTAACAGTTTGATAGTGTCTGGTCTTACATTAAGGCCTCTAATCCATTTTGAGTTTATTTTTGTGTATGGTATTAGGGAGTGTTCTAATTTCATTCTTTTACATGTAGCTGTCCAGTTTTCCCAGCACCACTTATTGAAGAGGCTATCTTTTCTCCACTGTATATTCTTGCCTTCTTTATCAAAAATAAGGTGACCATATGTGCATGGGTTTATCTCTGGGCTGTATATCCTGTTCCATTGATCTATATTTCTGTTTTTGCGCCAGTACCATACTGTCTTGATTACTGTAGCTTTGTAGTATAGTCTGAAGTCAGGGAGCCTGATTCCTCCAGCTCCGTTTTTCGTTCTCAAGATTGCTTTGGCTATTTGGGGTCGTTTGTGTTTCCATACAAATTGTGAAAATTTTTGTTCTAGCTCTGTGAAAAATGCCACTGGTAGTTTGACAGGGATTGCATTGAATCTGTAGATAGCTTTGGGTAGTATACTCATTTTCACAATGTTGATTCTTCCAATCCAAGAACACGGTTTATCTCTCCATCTATTTATATCATCTTTAATTTCTTTCATCGGTGTCTTATAATTTTCTGTATAGAGGTCTTTTGTCTCCTTAGGTAGGTTTATTCCTAGATATTTTATTCTTTTTGTTGCAGTGGTAAATGGGAGTGTTTTCAGATTTTTCATCATAAGTGTATAGGAATGCAAGAAATTTCTGTGCATTAATTTTGTATCCTGCTACTTTAGCAAATTCATTGATTAGCTCTAGTAGTTTTCTGGTAGCATCTTTACGATTCTCTATGTATAGTATCATGTCATCTGCAAACAGTGACAGCTTTACTTCTTCTTTTCTGATTTGGATTCCTTTTATTTCTTCTTCTTCTCTGATTGCTGAGGGTAAAACTTCCAAAACTATGTTGAATAATCGTGGTGAGAGTGGGCAACCTTGTCTTCTTCCTGATCTTAGTGGAAATAGTTTCACTTTTTCACCATTGAGGATGATGTTGGCTGTGGGTTGGTCATATATGGCCTTTTTTGTGTTGAGGAAAGTTACCATTATGCCTACTTTCTGGAGGGTTTTTTTATCATAAATGGGTGTTGAATTTTGTCAAAAGCTTTCTCTGCATCTATTGAGATGATTGTATGGTTTATCTCCTTCAATTTGTTAATATGGTGTATCACATTGATTGATTTGCGTATATTGAAGAATCATTGAATTCCTGCAATAACCAAAATTTGATCATGGTGTATGATCCTTTTAATGTGCTGTTGGATTCTGTTTGCTAGTATGTTGTTGAGGATTTTTGCATCTATGTTCATCAGTGATATTGGCCTGTAGTTTTCTTTCTTTGTGACATCTTTGTCTGGTTTTGGTATCAGGTTGATGGTGGCCTCGTGGAATGAGTTTGGGAATGTTCCTCTCTCAGGTATATTTTGGAAGAGTTTGAGAAGGATAGGTGTTAGCTCTTCTCTAAATGTCTAATAGAATTCGCCTGTGAAGCCATCTGGGCCTGGGATTTTGTTTTTTGGAAGATTTATCAACACAGTTTCAATTTCAGTGCTTGTGATTGGTCTGTTCATATTTTCTATTTCTTCCTGGTTCAGTCTCAGAAGATTGTGCATTTCTAGGAATTTTTCCGTTTCTTCCAGGTTGTCCATTTTATTGGCATACAGTTGCCTGTAGTAATCTCTCATGGTCTTTTGCATTTCTGCAGTGTCAGTTGTTACTACTCCCTTTTCATTTCTAATTCCACTGATTTGTGTCTTCTCCCTTTTTTTCTTGATGAGTCTGGCTAATGGTTTATCAAGTTTGTTTATCTTCTGAAAGAACCAGCTTTTAGTTTTATTGATCTTTACTATCGTTTCCTTCATTTCTTTTTCATTTATTTCTGATATGATCTCTATGACTTCTTCCCTTCTGCTAACTTTGGGGGTTTTTTTGCTCTTCTTTCTTATTGCTTTAGGTGTAAAGTTAGGTTGTTTATTTGAGATGTTTCTTGTTTCTTAATGCAGGATTGTATTGCTATAAACTTCCCTCTTAGAACTGCTTTTGCTGCATCCCATAGTTTTGGGTCATTGTGTTTTCATTGTCATTTGTTTCTAGGTATTTTTGGATTTCCTCTTTGACTTCTTCAGTGATCTCTTAGTTAATAAGTAGTGTATTGTTTAGCCTCCATGTGTTTGTATTTTTTACAGATTTTTTCCTGTAACTGATATCTAGTCTCATAACATTGTGGTCAGAAAAGATACTTGATACAATTTCAATTTTCTTAAATTTATGAGGGTTTCATTTGGGACCCAAGATTTGATCTATCCTGGAGAATGTTCCATGAGCACTTGAGAAGAATGTGTATTCTGTTGTTTTTGGATGGAATGTCCTATAAATATCAATTAAGTCCATCTTGTTTAATGTATCATTTAAAGCTTGTGTTTCCTTATTTATTTTCATTTTGGAGGATCTTTTCATTGGCAAGATTGGAGTTTTAAAGTCCTCTACTATGATTGTGTTACTGTCGATTTCCCCTTTTATGGCTGTTAGTATCTGCATTATGTATTGAGGTGCTCCTATGTTGGGTGCATAAATATTTACAACTGTTATATCTTCTTGGATTGATCCCTTGATCATTATGTAATGTCCTTGTTTGTCTCGTGTAACAGTCTTTGTTTTAAAGTCTATTTTGTGTGATATGAGAATTGCTACTCCAGCTTTCTTTTGATTTCCATTTGCATGGAATATCTTTTTCCATCCCCCCACTTTCAGTCTGTATGTGTCCCTAGGTCTGAAGTGGGTCTCTTGTAGACAGCATATATACGGGTCTTGTTTTTGTATCCATTCAACCAGTCTATGTCTTTTGGTTGGAGCATTTAATCCATTTACATTTAAGGTAATTATCGATATGTGTGTTCCTATTCCCATTTTCTTAATTGTTTTGGGTTTGTTATTGTAGGTCTTTTTCTTCTCTTGTGTTTCTGGCCTAGAGAATTTCCTTTATCATTCTTTGTAAAGCTGGGTTGGTGGTGCTGAATTCTCTTAGCTTTTGCTTCTCTGTAAAGGTTTTAATTTCTCTGTCAAATCTGAATGAGATCCTTGCTGTGTAGAGTAATCTTGGTTGTAGCTTTTTCTCCTTCATCACTTTAAATATGTCTGCCACTCCCTTCTGGCTTGTAGAGTTTCTGCTGAAAGATGAGTTGTTAACCTTATGGGGATTCCCTAGTGTGTTATTTGTTGTTTTTCCCTTGCTGCTTTTAGTATTTTTTCTTTGTATTTAATTTTTGATAGTTTGAGTAATATGTGCCTTGGTGTGATTATCCTTGGATTTATCCTGTATGGGACTCTCTGTGCTTCCTGGACTTGATTATGTATTTCGTTTCCCATATTAGGTAAGTTTTCAAGTATAATCTCTTCAAATATTTTCTCAGTCCCTTTCTTTTTCTGTTCTTCTTCTGGGACCCCTATAATTCGAATGTTGGCGCATTTAATATTGTCCCAGAGTTCTCTGAGACTGTCCTCAATTCTTTTCATTCTTTTTTCTTTCTTCTGCTATGTGGTAGTTATTTCCACTATTGTATATTCCAGGTCACTTATCCGTTCTTCTGCCTCAGTTATTCTGCTATTGGTTCCTTCTAGAGAATTTTTAATTTCATTTATTGTGTTGTTCATCACTGTTTCTTTGCTCTTTAGTTCTTTTAGGTCCTTGTTAAACATTTCTTGTATTTTCTCCATTCTATTTCCAAGATTTTGGATCATCTTTACTATCATTATTCTGAATTCTTTTTCAGGTAGACTGAAAAATAATTTTCTCCATTCTATTTTCAAGATTTTGGATCATCTTTACTATCATTATTCTGAATTATTTTTCAGGTAGACTGCCTATTTCCTCTTCGTTTGTTTGGTCTGGTGGTGTTTTGCCTTGCTCCTTCATCTGCTGTGTGTTTCTCTGACTTCTCATTTTGCTTAACTTACTGTGTTTGGGGTCCCCTTTTCGCAGGCTGCAGGTTCGTAGTTCCTGTTTTTGGTGTCTGTCCCCAGTGGCTACGTTTGGTTCAGTGGGTTGTGTAGGCTTCCTGGTAGAGGGGACTAGTGCCTGTGCTCTGGTGGATTAGGCTGGATCTTGTCTTTCTGGCGGGCAGGTCCACGTCTGGTGGTGTGTTTTGGGGTGTCTGTGGCCTTATGATTTTAGGCAGCCTCTTTGCTAATGGGTGGTATTGTGTTCCTGTCTTGTTAGTCGTTTGGCATAGGGTGTCAAGCACTGTAACTTGCCGGTCGTTGAGTGGTGCTGGGTCTTGACGTTGAGATGGAGATCTCTGGGAGATTATTGCCGTTTGATGTTATGTGGAGCTGGGAGGTCTCTTGTGGACCAGTGTCCTGAACTTGGCTCTCCCACCTCAGAGGCACAGCCCTGATGCCTGGCTGGAGCACCAAGAGCCTGTCATCCACATGGCTCAGAATAAAAGGGAGATAAAAAAGAAAGAAAGAAAGAAGAAGATAAAATAAAGTTATTAAAATAAAAAATAATTATTAAAAATGCTAAGTAATTAAAAAGAAAGAAAGAAAGAAGAGAGTATCCAAACCAAAAAACAAATCCACCAATGATAACAAGTGCTAAAAACTATACTTAAAAAAAAAAAGGACAGACAGAACCCTAAGACAAATAGTAAAAGCAAAGCTATACAGACAAAATCACACACAGAAGCATACACATGGACATTCACAAAAAGAGAAAAAGGGGGAAAAAAATATATATCGTTGCTCCCAAAGTCCACCTCCTCAATTTGGGATGGTTTGTTGTCTGTTCAGGTATTCCACAGATGCAGGTACATTAAGTTGATTGTGGAGATTTAATCCACTGCTCCTGAGGCAACTGGGAGGGATTTCCCTTTCTTTTCTTCGTTCACACAGCTCCCAGGGTTCAGCTTTGGATTTGGACCCGCCTCTGCATGTAGGTTGCCCAGGGGCATCTGTTCTTCGCTCAGACAGGACGGGGTTAAAGGAGCTGCTGATTTGGGGGCTCTGGCTCACTCAGGCCGCGGGGAGGGAGGGGTATGGAGCGCAGGGCAAGCCTGTGGCAGCAGAGGCCGACATAACATTGCACCAGCCTGAGGCGCACCGTGCGTTCTCCCGGGGGAGTTGTCCCTGGATCCCGGGACCCTGGCAGTGGCGGGCTGCACAGGCTCCCGGGAGGGGCGGTGTGGCTAGTGACCTGTGCTTGCACTCAGGCTTCTTGGTGGCGGCAGCAGCAGCCTTAGCGTCTCATGCCCATCTCTGGGGTCCACGCTTTTAGCCGCGGCTCGCACCCGTCTCTGGAGCTTCTTTAAGCAGCGCTCTTAATCCCCTTTCCCTGCGCACCAGGAAACAAAGAGGGAAGAAAAAGTCTCTTGTCTCTCCGGCAGCTCCAGACTTTTCCCCAGCTAGCCGTGGTGCACTAACCCCTGCAGACTGTGTTCACACCGCCAACCCCAGTCCTCTCTCTGCGCTCCGACTGAAGCTTGGGCCTTAGCTCCCAGCCCCGCCCGCCCCGGCGGGTGAGCAGACAAGCCTCTCGGGCTGGTGAGTGCCGGTCAGCACCTATCCTCTGTGTAGGAATCTCTCTGCTTTGCCGTCCGCACCCCTGTTGCTGCGCTTTCCTCTGCGTCTCCAAAGCTTTCCCCCTCCGCCACCCGCAGTCCCTGCCCGCGAAGGGGCTTCCTAGTGTGTGCTCCTTCACAGCTCCCTCCCACTGGTGCAGGTCCCATCCCTATTCTTTGTCTCTGTTTATTCTTTTTTCTTTTGCCCTATCCAGGTACGTGGGGAGTTTCTTGCCTTTGGGGAGGTCTGAGGTCTTCTGCCAGCGTTCAGTAGGTGTTCTGTAGGAGTTGTTCCACATGTAGATGTATTTCTGATGTATTTGTGGGGAGGAAGGTGATCTCCGCGTCTTACTCCTACGCCATCTTGAAGCTCCTCCCCCCCCTTATTTTTTTATGGTTCCATTTTTTTCTGGATTCTTCTCCTACCTCTTAGATATTTTTTATGGGCAACTTTCCAGCTTCTCCTTCCTGTTTGCCCTTCAAATATAGGTGTGCTCTCCATCTGCCCTTTCTGGGGAGCCTTATCACCTCCCATGGTTTTAATTACTAACTTTATGTGGATGATACTCCAGCTCTAACATCTTAGCTCCGCTTCTGGGTCTTCTACCCACGTGACTTCCTCTCATCTCCACTTGGATGCCCCACAGCCCTTTACATCATCAGGCAGGTCTAAAGCTTAAGGAGCGCCTCTCTCTCCACATCTCCCTTCACCTTCTGATGCCTAGGCCTACCCTGCCTCCAGTATTTTCTAGGTGGTTAATGGAGCTTCCACCCGCACTGGCCATAAATCCGGGAATCATCCTAGATGCCTTCTCATGCACCCTTCACTTTCAGTCGCTAAGACATGTCCAGTTTTTATCTCAAACATTTCTCAAGTTTGACCCTTCCTTCTCATCCTCAGCCCCCCCTTTAGGCCTTCATATTCTCTCACCTGGAACTTGTAACCCTCCTAATTTATCACCTCACCTCCAGCATTACCACCCTCCAATCCTTTCCCACTTAGCGTTGACGGGCCATTAAAACACAAATCTGACTATGTCCCTTTCCTGCTTAAAATCCTTCAGTGCCTATAATTGTTTATAGGATAAAGAACTGTGGCTGGAAGGAGATCAGAGGCTGAGAGCGTGGAGCTGGAGCTCGACTCTCTTCCTCGGTTTAAATCCCAACTTCATCACCTGTGACTTTGGGAAAGTTCCTTAATCTGAGTGTGACTTGGTTATAATTTATAAAATGGGGAGAAGTTAGATGTTTTGTTAAGATTAAATGCAGTAATCCATACAAAGCGCTTTATACTTGGCCAGATATTTATGGTAATAGAGTCATTACCACTGCTTCTACTACTGTGATTACTATGTCTTTGTTCGTGCAATTACTTCTCTAGAATACCATCCTCCACCACTAGCCCCCTAACACATCCTCCACCCCGATTGTCACTCTCTCTCCCCCCCTCACACACAATCAACTAACTCAGAGCTTAGAGCCCCATCAACCTCCAGAAACCTGCTTCAAACCTTGAAACTGGCCAAGAAGCCCCTTCTCTGCATTCTCATCACACCCTGTGCTTCAGTCTATTGTGGCATTATCATTCAGTAATCAGCTCACCAGTTTATTTATGCCACCCATTGAACTGTGAGTAACCAGAGGAAAGAAACTGGCACGGTTCCTGGTATAGGGATGCTGCCCAATAGGTATTAAATAAATAAATAAGTGAATGCATTGCAAACTGTGTCTATACTTCCTCAATATTGGGAAAGCTCTTTCTTTTCTCTGCACTTACTCTTGATGTAGGGCCCTATCTCCATCACTGTTCCCTAGGCCTCAGCTCTAGATAACCAAATGCCTGTGGCATCTCTTTTGGCAGCTGGAGGATGAAGAGTGGAAACCGAGACACTTTGCTTTCTCTAAACCCCTGAGGCCCCCTATAGCCTCTTGGATGTGAATGTGAACAAACCCCAAAGTTTTCCCATGACTGAGGGGTCCGTTAACTCTGAGTACAAGTTGGATACTGTCGGGTTAACTACTATTCCCAAGAAGAACAGGCTCAGTGATAAAGAAAAAAATGTAAATGGCCCTTCAAAGTGTTTTTGTATTTGCTACTAATCATTCAAAAATATTAACCTATCCCTGCCACCCCAACCAATCCTTTTCTTTCTTCATTAAACATACAAGGCCAGCATCCAAGTAAGAATCGGTCTTTGGTTTTAGAAGAAAAGGGTAGATTCAGAGGCGGAGAGGAGCTAATTGTTTTTGATTAGTTAGTTTCAGACTTCATTGAGTTTTGTTTGGTAGGTTATCTGAATCTTTATTAAGGAAGCTGGAATTGGAAGCAACAACTCCAGGAGCAGTAACGTTTGCCTGAGGGTGTGTTTGTGCCGTGGTCGCCCCATGTGCATGTAGATGCTTCATGGCTGCCTGTGCACATCTGCAGTTCATCAGGCCTCTGGGTGGGGGATGTGGCATGGGCCTGTGATGTGTGCCTGTGTGGGAAAGAGAAATGAAATTTTCCAAGGTACAGGCTCTCCCGGAAGACCAGGGGCATCTTCTCTGTCTCTTTTCTTCTAGCCCAGCTCCTGTGAGGCTTGCCTGCCTGGAGGTAATTTTATTTTATCTCTGCAATCTTCTGGGATAGACCTAAGAAAACAAGGATCAAGCCACTCACAACCTTAATTAAGCCACACATAAATCATGGATTGCCTGATTAGCTGAGAACATACAGGAGGGTTGTGAAAGCAATAAAAACAACTTTCCTTAAGTGGTCTCTTCCTTCAAGGAGCTGCTGTTTCTTCACACAGATGTCTGTATCAGGTGCCATAGAGACATTCTGGCAGTTCATTTCTCATTCATTTATTCATTTGTTTGTTTATTCATTCATCACACAAATTCTTACTGAAACTTCTGAAAGCAAGATGTGAGGTTAGATGGTGTGGGGAAGATACAGATGAATCCAACACGAGCTCTTTCTCAGTTGCTCACAGTTACAAGATGAGCTGATCACTGTAAGTGAAAATTGACAAAAGGATTTCCTGGTAGGACATAATGGCAGATTGTCTTTCCCAAGAATGATCACAACAAAATTTCCCATTCCACATTCTTTTCTTACAATATGACCTTGACACTTCTCCCAACCAGCAGTGAAGTCTATGAACCTGATAGTCTATTTACCTTGAGCAGACATTTGTGGCTGTCTTAACCAACAGAGTGCAGTGGAAGAGATAGTATGTGACTTCCAAGGCTAGGTAGAAAGGCCATGCACCTCTCTCTTGGAACCCAACCACCATGTTGTGAGGAAGCCCAAACCAGCCCAGACCACAAGGCATGGTCCACAGTTCAGCTGAGGTCTAGATTGATAGCCAACAGTAATCACCAGCTGAAGCAGTGAAGCTACCTCCAGATGATTCCTGCCCCAGCTATCAAGTCATTCCAGCCTCCAAGTCTTCCCAGCTGAGGTCCTAGACGTTGTGAAGCGCCAAGCCATCCCTGCTCTACCCCTCTCCACTCCTAATTACAGAATCTGTGAGCTTAATAAAATAGTCGTTTGGAGTTGCTAAGTTAGGAGATCATTTGTTACCTAGCAACAATGACTGCAACATGCACTTGGAGAAAACTTGGAGTCTGGGACTTTTCTTTCTCCCACTCAATGACCCATAGTTAGCAAGTCTAGTCAATTCCATATAGAAAACTTCCCTTGTATCTGTTCTCTCCTCTTCATTTCTATAACTGTTGCTCTTCATAGCCAATGCCACTTCTTATCTGGTCTGCCTGTCTCTGGCCTCATCTGCCTCCCATCCAGCTCCTCAACTTGGAGTGGGAGTACACCATGAGGAACCTGCTAAGAGAAAGCACAAGATGAACAGGCAAGTCCTTGTTTTACTCACTGGAAAGTGATTGCAAATATTATTTTTATATTAAAAGAGACATAGGTAAGTTATAGCATAAAACCAAAATTGGCAACAATTTTTAAAAAAATTAAATTAATTAATTTATTTATTTTTGGCTGCATTGGGTCTTTATTGCTGTACGTGGGCTTTCTCTAGTTGTGGTGAGTGGGGGCTTTTCTGCATTGCGGTGTGTGGGCTTCTCATTGCAGTGGCTTCTCTTGTTGTGGAGCACAGGCGCTAGGTGCATGGGCTTCAGTAGTTGTGGCGCACGGGCTTATTTGCTCCACTGCATGTGGGATCTTCCTGGACCAGGGCGTGAACCTGTGTCCCCTGCATTGGCAGGTGGATTCTTAACCACTGTGCCATCAGGGAGTCCCAAAATTGGCAAGAATTTTATAAAGATGAAACCAAGACTTCAAGGGCACTTCTCTTGCAGCAAGGACTTCCTAAAACTGCTAGTTGTACGGTTTTACTCACTCCCCTCTGATCTTTGCAACATGCCTGTGGGAGAAGTTGGAGAGGAGCTGCTTTTAATTGTGTCTTAGCAGTGGCTTGAGATGAAGCTCCCAGACTTCACACGGTATTCTAGGCCTGCCACAGTCTACCTCTAGCCCACAGTTTCAGGCCGGCTTCTTACTAGTAAGCCTCCTATTCAGAGCAGCTGGTGGATGTCCTTGGTACATGCACAGACATCTACCTGGAGAAAGTGGGGACTCTTGGAAGCTATCTTAAGGAAGATATTGCTCATCAGTCAAATTATTATTATTACTACTATTATCTTTGTAGTTCCCAGCCTACCATACCCTTTAAGCCTCTATGTTTTCGTACTTACTGCTTTCTGTCTCTGGAAAGACTTTGCTCATTTTCTTCCTCTCATTCATCCTTCAATATAAAGTTCCAATGTCTCTTTGAAGCTTCTCCTGGCATCCCTGTGAAATGAGGTGCCCCCTTTCTGGGCTCCCATGGCACTCTGTTCATGTCATATATAATGTGGGGTGTTATGGTGTGCTGTGGATGTGGCCATCTTGGCTGCTAGACTTTGAGTTCCTTAAGGACAGTAGTAAAATTTTACTTTTTTTTCAAAACTGTCCTTGCCACTCTTTACTCTTCACCTGACTTTCCACTCAGTGCCTCTTCAAAAGTTGGATCTCAATCATTATTTGAGGAAGTAAGTTACTCTATTTACTTTTATTTGGATTTATATGAATAAATATCTCCAAAGAGGTTGGTCCTCAGGCCAAGTTTGCACCACCACCCCGGCCCCTCATCTAGATGGGCTTACACATTCTCAAGAGAGGTTGTCCATCACTGGCTCCAGAACTCACTTTTTTTCCTCATTAGAACATGCTTCAGGTCTAACCCAGGTCCTTCTCATTGTAACAGAAGGGAACAGTAGAATGGGGCATGGATAGTCACTTTCTTTAGTGAGTGAGAAGCAGTTTAAGTTTCTCCAAAGTTCCTCAGGTGGGCCACATGTCGGTGTGAAGAGTGGATTGACAAGATAGTGTCCTGGTGTGTCTCCCTTAGCCACAAAAGAGCTCTCCCATCATCTATCCTAATGTTTGAAATTCTACCATTAGAGATTAATTCCTTGACCTCGAAGGTTTTAAACGTGAAGATTTCCCTGTTAAAACGCAGATGCTCCTGGGAAGGGGAAGAACTTGAGTCTTTTTTAAACTACCACCTCTGTGAAGATTCAATGATAGCTGGGCTGAGAGCAGCAGCCCTTAAAGAATTGGGACAAAAGGTAGGAGCGATTCCATTGAAGAGAAAGTAAGAAAGAAGTTATGTTCACCAAATTGTGTCAGTGCATCAAAAAGCCCTCTGGTTGCATTGTGTGTGTTTGAGGCTGGCTGCTATGCAACATAATGGGGGTTAATTTCAGGGCTTAGAGCACTGCCTGGGAATTGGAAGCTTCTACTAGGAAAGAGAAACAGGGTGATGGTGGGTTTGATTCTCTTGTGTAATGTCCTTTTTTTCCTGGAAGATGGAGGCTTCCCTCTCTCAGGATTCCAGACCCAAGAAAACATGAAAAGGGGGTTAAAAGATGTCTTTTGTCTTTGTAGAAAATAAGATCTTTCGTAAAATTTCAAAAATTGGCAAATACTGTATCTCAGCATCAGAGAGCAGAGAAACACAATTGGGGAAGGGAGTAGAGGGTTGCATTAATATGAGGATGATTTTCCACTCCAGCTGCTCACTTTATCAGTTTAAAAAATTGCTTTAATATCTATATGTTTAGTTAAGAGAAGCCCAACTCATAACTGGAACTCTTAAAACCAGATGGCTCCTTGCAGATCAACTGATTTAACCCTCACTCAGAGAGGTGAAGAGAGGTGTCCCATATCACACAGCAAAGTTGTGGCCCAGACTGACACAAGCACCCCTCCCCCATCTCCCAGCTCCCTCTCCTGGGTTCCACTGAGGAGGTGCTGGGCTTACTCTGGTCTCCCTCTGTTGGAGTGGAGATACAGGTAGCTTCCTTTTCTCTTAGCGGCTTGAATGCTATGGCAATGGTGGTCCTTCAACCAGGAATCTGGATGTGCTGAACCATGATATGGTCAGGCAGAACCCAAGGGAGCTTGAAAAAGGCTGAAGCTCTGTGGTCTTTATTGGCTGTTTTTATGTTACAGACCCAAGAATTAAGGTCCTGCGTATCCTAGACCTCTGATTCTGGGGATTGGCCAAGAACCAACTACAGGCACTTTCTAGGCAGGCAGAGCATGGTCCGGAGGCAGCAAGCCTTGCGGTCTTTGTGGGGAGTCCCCATCCCCAGTCCACCATTGCCCAGGATCCAGTCTGCTGCTCTGCCCTTAAGGGGCTCAGTGAGAAGCGTCCCCCTCCCCCCACCCAGTCTCTGTGTGATCCCGGGGCTGGGCTGTGTCACATATAATTCTTTCAGTGATGGCAGTTTGCCCTGGTTCAGCAGCCCGTGTGGTCACGATCGATCGGCAAGTGTCCCTCTCCTAATGATGCGAGAGCTGTGAGAAGTTGAGCTCTTTACACAAGGTCACTTTATTAACAGGGAAATCGCTCTTATGATGAATGAGCCTTCTCATGCTGCTGTCCTCTCTCTCCCTCTCTCTCCCTGTCTCTCTCTGTCTCTCTCTCTCACACACACACACACATTCTTTCTCCTTTCTGGTCCAAGCTGTGGACCCACAGCTTTTCTCTCCTCAGCTGATCCACCCATTAGGTGTCAGGAGAGTCAGCCCTCACTTGGAGCCCAACCACATGAGGCCCATGTCCCAGCAAAGGGGAGGATAATTATGAGCCTTTTCATGCAGCTTCCTCCAGAGAGTTTGGCAGGCAGCAGCTCCCAGAGAACCACATTCTTATTATGGACAAATAGGCAGAATTTCAGAGCAATGATGGTCATTTCTTGAACTTGCATAGCACTTTACAGTTTATAAATTGTTTTCCCGTTCTTTACAGTAAACCATTTTGTTGAAACTCTCTGAGTAAGGGTCCAGAGAGAGGTATTATTGTTTATATCCCCATTTTAGGGATGAGAAAACAGGAATTCAGATACAGAGTTTAAATTAAAGGCTTGCTGAGTCTTTTGACCTAAAATCTAGGGACATTGGAATTTAAAACCAGGAAAAGTCTAGGTTTAAATCTTGGCTGCCCACTTTCTGAAAGTTATTTTTTGTTTGTTTGTTTTCTTTTGTTTTGAATAATAAACTTTATTTTTTAGAGCAGTTTTAAGTTTACAGAAATACTGAGCAGAAAGTAGAGTGTTCCCATATACCCTTGCCACCTGTCACACACACACACCTTTCCTATTAATAACATCTAACAGTGTTAGTGTGGTACACCTATTAAAATTGATAAACCAATATTGATATATTAATACTAACTAAATTCCAGAGTTTACATAGGTTTACTCCTTGTGTTGTACATTCTATGGGTTTTGAAAAATGTATAATGTCATGTATCCACCATTACAGTATGTTAGATTAGTTTCGCTGCCCTCCAAATCCCCTGTGCGCCTTCTATTCAGTCCTCCCTCCTCCCTCCCTCCCTCCCTCCCTCCCTTTGTTTGATTCTATATCTGGTGAGACATCATTGCCATACATTAATTCTTTCCTTCCTTCCTTCCTCCCTCCCTTCCTTCCTTCCTTCCTTCCTTCCTTCCTTCTTCAGCTCCCAGCAAACACTGATCATTTTACTGTCTCCATAGTTTTGCCTTTTCCAGAATGTCATGCAGTCATAATCATATAGTAGCCTTTTCAGATGGGCTTCTTTTACTTAGTCATATGCATTTACGATTCCTCCATGTCTTTTCATGGCTTGAGAGCTCATTTCTTTCTTTTTTAATTTGAAAAATTACAACGTTTTTATTTAACTTTAAAAAGTTTTAGCTTTTCATCTATTTTGTTAGGGATTTTTAAAATAGGCTTTATTTTTTAGAGCAGTTTTAGATTCACAGGAAATTGAGCTGGAAGTCCAGAGAACTCCCACGTACCCCCTGCTCCCACACACAGTCTTGCCCATTATCAACCTCCTGCACCAGAGTGGTACGTTGCTTACAACTGATGAACCTACATGGAGGCGTCTTTATCACAGAAAGCCCATAGTTTACACTGGGGTTCACTCTTGGTGTTGTACAGCCTAAGGATTTTGACAAATGTGTAATGACATGTATCCAATGTATCCAACATTACAGTATCATACAGAGTAGTTTCGCTGCGCTGGGCTCCACCTATTCCTCCCTTCGTTCCTTCTCCAGCCCCTGGCAACCACTGGTCATTTCCTGTCTCCATAGTTTTGCTTTTACCAGTATGTAATATAGTTGGAATCCTACAGTATGTAGTCCTTTTAGATTGGCTTCTTTCACTTAGCAATATGCATTTAAAGTTCTTCCATGTCTTTTCATGGCTCATTTCTTTTTAGCGCTAAATAATATTCCATTGTCTGGATGTACTGCAGGAGAATTATTTTTTTGTCTTCATTTTTTTCAACTGTAAAAGGGGAATAATAGGGTTGTCATTCCCTCAGGTTTGTTGTAGGAATTAAATGAACAAATACATAGAGAGTATCAAACATAGTTACTTCTGCTACTAACATTATTACTAAACGTTGACTCCCAAGACTGCTTGTTCATGGCTTGGATGGGGAGGGTTCACAGTATATTGGAGAGAATGAGACCAGTGTCCCAGGCTCAGGTCTTGGGACTAATACCATCTGGTGTAAGTTCAAGCCACTTTAACTCTGTGGGTCTCCACCAAATGATCTGGAAAAGGAAGGGTAAACCTAGGTGAGGTAAAAGCGCATCTCAAAAGACCTTTGTCAGGGTGTGTCTGCCTAATGCCTTTACTACTGGTGATCCCTGTATCCTGGAATGTTCTTGGGGTCCTCTTCTGATTTCTCCAGGCAGAGAAGGGCTAGCTTTGTCTATGGGGGATCAGCTGGGACAGAGTTTGAGTCTCAATATGGTTCTTCAGGACAAATGGAGTAACCAGAGATCAGCTGAGCGGAAGGGTGATTGACAGAGAAATGTTTACTTTACCTGCTTGATCTGAAGGAGTACAGAGATCCCAAGGACTCACTAAATGTCTGAACCAAAGGGCTATTGTGAAGTGGTGAGAAAAACCACAAGACCTAGGCAATATTGCAGTACAGGCAGGTGGACATATTTTCTCATAATAAATCTCCCACCTTGCTTTCCTCCTAGCACTATCACAGGATCAAATGAGATGTTTTAAAAAATGCCTTGTAAACAGATATCAAGTGAAAGTATTATTTTCTAAATACCTATAATGCAAACTTAACCGTCTTAGACAAATTGTTTAACTTCTTAAGCTTCAGTTTCCTTATCTGCAGAATGACAAGCACAATAGTACCAAGTTCATGGGGTTGCAGTGAGAGTTGATGAGATAAACCACCTAAAGTGCAAGCCCAGTGTCTGGTGTGTGTGTGTGTGTACATAGTAAGAACACCATCAGTTCCGACTGTGATTTGATTACTACCTTCACCTCATTTAAAATTCTCTAAACTCTGTTTGGCTAGCTATTATTATTATTATCTCTCCATTTTATGGATGAGAAGACTGAGGTTTCAAGAGATTAAACAACTTGCTCAAGAATCCCCAGCTAGTAAGAGGAAGAGTTGGGATTTGAACACATGCCTTTTTGTACCCCATCCCAAAACTGATCCCCGCCAAACCCCCAGCTTTAAAGGGCTACACACATGTAAGATTGTATTTCTATTGGAAAAATATCATACAGCCTGTTTCCAACTGAGGCTGATTTAGTTTTCTCATCCTCAGAGTTGAAGAATAGTGAAGTTTTGGTAATAATGGTAAGAGAAATGGCTTCAGCCAAGCTGATTCCAGTTGGAGCTCTGCTTTTGTGCCTGGGAGAATGTGTGTGTGTGTGTGTGTGTGTGTGTGTGTGTGAGTGTGTGTGTGTGTGTGTGTGCAGCCAAGGGGCACCATCTGTATTGAAGAGGGAAAGTCACATTGATTAGGAAAGAGAATGACTTCGGAGGAGCTGCCAAGACACTGGAACTCAACCTAGTGCTGATATATGATAACCAGGGCACGTTACTGAAAGGCATAAAATAATACAAAAAGTTATTTTTCAGTCAATATGCTGACACAGCACCATTTTGGGTCCCTAACTGAAAATGATATATGAATTATCTCAACCTAAAGTCGGACGTATAAATTATAGAATATATCTTTCACTGTTTTATTTGGGCTGTAAAGCAACACCTTATTATTTCTCCCTCCTGGTATTCTTTTAATGAATCGGAATTTGAAAGTGAAATATTTATTACATTGCAGGGGAGAGATTACATCGTGCTTCAGAAATGAGGGAGGAAGGGGTATGGAAATCAGGTGGCATCTTGGAAACTGGTCTCTTTCTTGCTGATGAGAAATGGCCGATGCAGGTGTTTTCCCTGAGTTGTGAGAAGCTTACTGAAGAGGACCCCTCTGGTGTGCAAACACGGGGGCATGGGCTGCCGAGTCGGGGTCAGGGATCAAAGCCCCTAGCCTGCTTGTATCCGTAAACCCTCCTCATCCGATTGGGAACATCCAGTGGATGTTTTCATGAGTGGAGATGGAGTATCATGAGCCCTCTTGTTAAATCCGGCTGGGGTGGAGGAAAAAAGAGGGAGGAAGGGGGGAGGAAATACCTTCATCTCCATTGGTTGTTGGATGTTGGTAATGGCGATTGATTATTCAAACCACAGTAACAGGGCAGTTATGGTGACTCAGTACTGGCTTAATGGATATATTTCCTCTACTAACACCCAAATCAATCCTGATGGATGATGATGGGAGTTTAGGATGTCATATAACTGCTCAGGGCCAGGCAACCAGATTGTCACACTGTTCATGGTGAGAGCAATTGTTCCTAGGATGCTAGAGGATTCCTGGTGTCCCCACTACAGATAATGGGAGAACAAATGGGTTAAAAGTTTGGACCCATATCGTAAGGCAAGGTTACCAAGCAGCGACACCACATTTCTTGTGACTGTGACCATAGCTCAGGGATGAGAATCTAGGCACAACTTCAGTGTTTACTCCTCATTCATTCATTCATCCATTTATTCATCTATTCCATAAATAGTCATGAGCACTTCTGTGTGCCATGCAATGTGTCAAGCACCGTGGAAAAGTAAGAAGTAATATCCAGCCCCCATGCTCAGTGACCTATGGGCTAGTGGGAAAGACAAACCATAAACAGGAATCAAACAGGTGTGTCAAGTTACACCATCAGGATATGTAAGGATACAGTGCTGGCACAAAAAGGAGATGATTGACTTTGCTCGAAGGGAGTGGATGGGTGGAAGGCTTCAAGTCCTCCACAAGGTGATTTATAGACAAATCCGCATCGAATGGATCCCTTCATCATTAATGAGGAGATAATAGTTTAAAGCAACAGAAGGGCATTCTAGAGAAAGTGCAAAGGCACTTTACATCCTGTAAACAGGATGACTGGAACAGAGTGTTGGAGACAGGATGACCAAGCACTCAGGGTGGAACGTTTGTTATGGAACTCCATTTTGTGGGTACAAACCCTCTATTCCCACAATGAATTCTCTTTTCACAATGATCACCTCATCATGATTATGATCACCTCATCGTGATTACTCTGATCTTTACGTTGTCTCACCTTACTCCAAAACTGAAATTTGCTCCTTGTTCCCCTAGCTTATACACGCCATAATCAAGGCTGGCAAACAGGAAGATGAACACTTTCCTGTCCAGCTCAAGAAATATGGTGGGAAGGACAGTGCCCACTGTCCCTAACCCACACCTTTCTTGTTTCTAACACTCAGACCCAAGCCTTTCAGCGCCCATTCTCTGGTTGGTGGCATTCACGGATGGGTCACTACATAAGCTGTTCACAGGATGGGGTGGGCATCTGTCTCCAGAAACCAAGAGCCCTAAGCATTTTAGCCCAAGTAGCTGGAGACTGCTTTGCAAGCAGGAGGCATGTGAAATAGATTTGACTGGCACTCTGAGCCTGAGGGCCTGGAGGGGCTGAACTCCATTTGTCAGGGCAGTGTTTTTGTGTTGAATACGGCTAGCGCAGGGAAGGAGCATGTGGTTTGGGAGACTGTTGCACCAGTGGAATGGCAGCAGCCCCTGTGGGGTCGGGCGTAGGGGGCCTCCAACAGGGATGTGCATCTTTCTTGTATTAGCAATTCAGACGGCACTAGCAGCAACGTGAAACTCTCTCTTGACAGCCAGCTCCTGGGAGCTATGAGTTAAGCTAAGGACCTGCCAATTGTAAAATTCCCCGTGTTCTCTGAACAACTAAGGTGGTGGTGGCAGCCCAGATGAGGATGCCATGGCACTTCTTCCTGACAGCAATGGCATAACCCAGTGATTGCAATGTATCTCATCTCCTTGTCATGGCAGTGCATACATATTGTTCATAGAAACACAGCTGGATGAGACTTAGACAAAACCCAGTCCCACCTCTTCATCCTTTGCCTGCAGATATTGTGACAAGATGAAGGTTACAGAGTGGTCAAGTTCAGACTTGAACCCAGGTTTCCTGACCTTCCCTCCTCTGTCCTTTTCCTGCATCTTCAAATGTTCGTGGCTGGGGGTGGGGCAGGATCATAGGGGAAATGCAATGGAAACAAACAAAATAGTGACAGATTCAAGGTGCATCTAATATCTGGTGGTCAATTTATAAATTGTTTCCAAACATGTTTGCCCTCTAACTTTTGCTAAGTTTTAAAAAGAAGATTCCTAGTCAATGACTGTATTTACCACTACGTTTTACTGGTAGCGAAATGCATGTTTATCCCTTGCCTCAGCAAATATGAATTTATGTTGCAGTTAGTGAAGTTCAAGAAAATAACATTCAGGTGCTGAAACTCACCACCAAGAGTAGCAGAGGCTGGATCAACGTTGGCTGGGGCTGAGTTTGGTGGAGGCTGTCTAGCAGCAAGGGGAGGGGTACGGTGATAAACACTGTCTTTCATTCCTGGGATGAGATCATTTCAAGCATCTGCTGACACCCACGCAGAGCTTGTTTAGGTAGACACATTCAGGAGCAGTGGGCTACCAGAATTGATGGGTCTTGGGGAAACCAGAGTATGAAGAAAGTCCTCAGTATTTAAATACATGCCATGAATGGAAAAGAAAAGGAAGGTCTTCAGATATGGGTAGGTGGTGTGTGTGTGTGTGTGTGTGTGTGTGTGTGTGTGTGTGTGTGTGTGTGTGTGTGTGTGTGTTGGGAGGGACTGAACAGTGGCATGGCAATGTAGTAAGGAAGGTAGTCTTCCCTTCACACTGTCTCCTCCAGAACCCCACTGATCTCCCTTCAATTTCAATCCCTTCTAGAAAAAAATCAGGGACTCCCTTTCCTATCATGAGCTTAGATTTACGGCTCTGTGATAATGAAACCAAATTTTTAAAAACAAACACTTCAGAACTTTTACATACAAAAGGATGCATTTCTGTTTCCCTTAATTATCTCGAGAGACTCTGTCCACCCTCTATCCATAAGGAGGCCTGCCCTTGCTCATACCATCCTTGAAACTCTCCTGGGGATCTTCAGCATGGTCATGAAAAGTCTTTTCATTAGCTATACATCTTCATTTGTAACTTTGGGGTTCAGTCAAGGTCATGCAGAGCCATGTCTGAATTCAAGGAGGGAGATTTGCCACGGATAGGGTTGGTTTGGATCACAAGCCAAGTATGGCTGTATGGTGGCTCATTAGACTGTCTCTCTTCTCATCTTTGTCTGTCAACTTGTTATTGTTTTCTGTAATGGGAACATGCTTTCCCCCCCCAGTTGTGTAATTGTTTAACTCCATTATTTAACTCTGAATAATCACCACCACCACCACAACACAACCCTTGTGATATTAACTGTTGGTATGAGTAGACTGACATTCCCTCCTCTCTGTCATCTTCATCCTGTTAGCCTGGAGAGAGCCCTAAGTGGTCTTCAAAAGCCTGGGCTTGAATTCTGGTTCTGTTATACACCAGCTGTGGAAACCCAAGCATGTCCCTAGCCCTCTGTGAATTTCAGTTCTCTGAACTACAGAAAGTAAATAGAAATGTTTACCTTGAAAACTTATGACGATTAAATGAACAAATGTGGGAAAGTTTCCAGTGCTTAAGAAATTTTTAATAAATGTTTGTATCTCATTTTAAATAAGGTAACAGCTTAGGATGCTTTCTCTTTCTATTCTCTTTTTACTCTCTATTCTAATTCTCTGTCTAGCCCTGCCTTCTTACTTTCCTTGATAGTCATCATCGTGCCTTGTGATATCTCTGGCTTCTCCCTGTTTTACCAAGAAGCTATTGGGAGATAGAGAAGGTGCAGTGTAGGGTAATGAAAGGGAATAAATAGAGAGAGTTGGTCATGACTCCACATCCAGCTCAGGGATGACACTAGACCTCAGACCATGGATCTCACTGAGCTAGAAAATACCCTCACAAGCCACTAGGCTCATGAGGCTGGGTCTTAGCTGGACAGGAGGGCTGAGGTCCTCTCCTCTGGGTTCCAGGTTAAGAAATGAGGATGCAGTGGTGAAGAAGACACAATCCTGCCCTGAGAGGACTTACTGTGACCTATTCTGTGAAAATTGTTGTTGAAGGAGGAGAAGGTATATAGTAGGAGCCTCTAAAGTGGCCCCAAATAATCCGTGAGCCCAGAAATTCATATGCTTGTGTAAGCTCCTCCCCTGACTCTGGGTTGGACCTAGTGACTTCTTTCCAACAATTAAAATATGGCAAAAGTGGTGGGGTGTCCCAAACTCCAGATGATACTACAAAGCTACAATAATCAAAACAGTGTGGTTTTGGTACAAAAACAGACATATGGATCAATAGAACAGAACAGAGAGTCCAGAAATAAACCCACACACCTACTGTCAATTAATTTTCAACAAAGGAGGCAAGAATATGCATACACTGGAGAAAAGACAGTCTTCAGCAAGTGGTGTTGGGAAAGCTGGACAGTTACATGTAAATCAATGAAATTAGAACACTCCCTCACACCACACACAAAAAATAAATTCAAAATGGCTTAAAAACTTAAATATAAGACATGACACCGGGCTTCCCTGGTGGTGCAGTGGTTGAGAGTCCGCCTGCCGATGCATGGGACATGGGTTCGTGCCCCAGTCCAGGAAGATCCCATGTGCTGAGGAGCGGCTGGGCCTGTGAGCCATGGCCGCTGAGCCTGCATGTCCGGAGCCTGTGCTTCACAATGGGAGAGGCCACAACCGTGAGAGGCCCGCATTCTGCAAAAAGAAAAAAAAAAAAAAAAAGACATGACACCATAAAACTCCTAGAAGAGAACATAATCAAAATATTCTCTGCCATAAATTGTAGTAATGTTTTCTTAGGTCAGTCTCCCAAGGCAAAAGAAATAAAAGCAAAAATAAACAAATGGGACCTAATCAAATTTATAAGCTTTTGAAGAGCAAAGGAAACCATAAACCAAAAGGAAAGACAACCTATGATCTGTGAGAAAATATTTGCAAATAATGCAACTGACAGGGCCTAATTTCCAAAATATACAAGCGGCTCATTAGCTCAATATGAGCTAAAAAACAAACAACCAAATCAAAAAATTGGCAGAAGACCTAAATAGATATTTCTCCAAAGAATATATACAAATGGTTAACAGCAAATGAAAAGATGCTCAATATCACTAATTATTAGAGAAATGTAAATCAAAACTACAATGAGGTATCACATCACATCAGTCAGAATGGCCATCATAAAAATGTCTACAAATAATAAATGCTGAAGAGGGTGTGAAGAAAAGGGAACACTCCTATGCTATTGGTGGGAATGTAAATTGATGCAGCCACTATGGAAAACAGTATGGAGGTTCCTTAACAAACTAAAAATAGAGTTAATATATGATCCAGCAATCCCACTCCTAAGCATATATTTGGAAAAGATGAAAACTCTCATTTGAAAAGATACATGCAACCCCATGTTCATAGCAGCACTATTTACAATAGCCAAGACATGAAAACAACGTAAGTGTCCATCAACAGCTGAAAGGATAAAGAAGATGTGAGATATATAATGGAATACTACTCAGCCATAAAAAAGAATGAAATGATGCCATTTGCAACAACAAGGATGGACCTAGAGATTATCATACTAAGTGAAGTAAGTCAGACAGAGAAAAAGAAATACCATATGATATCACTTATATGTGGAATCTAAAAAAATGGTACAAATGAACTTATTTACAAGACAGAAATAGACTCACAGACACAGAAAACAAACTAATGGTTACCAAATGGGAAAGGGGTGAGAGAGGGATAAATTAGGAGCTTGGGATTAACAGATACAACTATACATAAAATAAACAGTAAGGTCCTATTGTGTAGCACAGGGAAGTATATTCGATATCTTATAATAACCTATAATGGAAAAGAATCTGAAAAACAATATATATATATCTGAATCACTTTGCTGTACACCTGAAATAAATACAACATTGTAAATCAACTATACTTCAATAACAAAGGAAGTGGTGAGATGTCACTTCTGAGATTAGGTTACCAAGAGACTGACCCTGAAGGAAGTCATCTGGCATATTTTGAGCTGCTTTACAGAGAGGCCTATGTGGTAAGGAGCCCAGGGAAGCCCCCAGACAATGCCAGCCAGGAGCTGAGGCCCTAGGTCAAAAAGCCTGCAATGAACTGAGTCTTCCCAGTGAGAAGATGTGGAAAGAGATCCTTCCCCAGTTGAGCCTTGATACAAGACAGCAACCCAACCAACACCACAACTGCAGCCTTTTGAGAGAACTTGAGGTGGAGGCATCCTGCTAAGGTGTGCCTGGATGCCTGATTCACAGAAAGTGTGAGCCAATAAAACTGTATTATTTTTAAGTCACCAAGTCTTGGGGTCTTTGTTATATAACAATAGATAACTAATAAGAGGGGTTGGAGAAAGGGTGACTTTTCCTTACTATTTTTTTAAATTCTTTTTCCAGCTTTATGGAGAGATAATTGACATATAAAATTGTGTGAGTTTAAGGTATACAACATAATAATTTGAAATGAAATTCAAACATATTGTGAAATGAGAAGGACTGCCAGAGCCGGGTACACAGGAGGTGCTCAGTAAGTGTCCGATGAATGACCCATCCCCAGAACATGAGATACTCTCCGAGGCTTCACTCAGTGCTGTGTCACACTGTGGACCCCCAAGTAAATCATAGGACGCCCAGTCAAATTTTGGATTTTAGGTCAAAGAGGAATCATCTGTGGGATAAGTATGTCCCATCTAGTGCCTGGGAGATACTTGTACTAAAAAATAATATTTGTTTGCTGTTGTTGCTAAATCTAAGCCCAGGAAGGGGCAGGAGCAGCTTGGACCTGGGAGAGACAGGAAAACAAGTGTACACAGGAAGGTTAGCTAACACATCCACCACCCGACATAGTTACCATTCTTGTGTGTGTGGTGAAAACGTTTAATCTACTCTCTTTGCAACTTTCAAATATACAGCACAGTATTATTAACTATAGTCACCATGCTGCACGTGACATCCCCAGAAAACTCATGTATTCTTTTAAAAGCAGAATGTCTAGCCTCCTAAAATGGAAGGAGAAGGGCAATCTCCTTCTGGAGAAGCTACCTATTAGAGCTGCTGTTTTTAACTCTGAGTCTCACACACACAGGTGATGGAGCTGCTGGCCTGCTGATTCTTCATTCTCCTGGCCAGATTCTCCAGGAGAGGCACCTTCCTTCTCTCTCATTAGCCTTTTTTCTCAAGTCCTTTTCTACACCTCCCACTTTCCAATTCTGATGTCCCCTTGCCCCATACCAGTCTGCTGCTATAGCTCCAGCTTGCAACTGAGGAAGAGGCAATTTTATCAGGATCCCCAGGGGCAATCAGGGACTCTGAGTCCAAGATGTCCTGGCCCTGGTTACCTCCTCAACATCTCCAAACACAATATTAAGTCTCAAGAAGCAGAGGGGCCCCTCTGAGCCTGATGTATTACTTTGTACCTGTTGCCTGGCAATGAGATGTAAGGCTGCCAGAACACAGGGGAGGAGCCTGGGAGAGCTTCCATAGCTGGTCAAGATGGCTTCCTGCCCATCCCTCGGAGGCTCCTCTCCCAAACCTCCAAAAGCACAATTATTCTCCACATCTTAACATGCCCCTCTCAGCATAATCCAACCCATGCTGAATTATGCCTGCCCCCTGAGTGCACACACACACACACTCCTACCCCCCTTCTTCTCAATATCAAGACTCTAAATCTTCTTTGAAAATGAAATCTATTATTCACTCAAATAATCATCTTACCACCCTCTCCCCCCAAGATGATTAGCATCTGTGAGCATTATTTAAAGTGCTGCTTGGTTCCCATTTTGAAAAGCTGTTTTCTCCCCTCGCTCTCTTGCTGCATCCCCAGTGTAGGCTCGATGCAGACAGAAGCCCGGCACGGCAAGAGAGGTCAGCTCTCATTAATACAGATCCCATTTATTTAAAAATAGCAATATTATGCCACTTTCAAATAGCCGAAGTGAGCTAAACCATTAAAGGATTGTACATCGCTGACTTCGGACCTATTGTGAAGGCTTAATATTTCACAGCACAGCGACATACAGCACATAACCCACAGAGCAGTGCTATTGGTTTGGCTGTTCGGAAGTGATGAGCAGGGAAATAATTGAAGAGAATGCTTTATGGCCTAACACAGAAGAAGGAAGAGAGCTGGGGCTTGGAGAAGGCCTCCTGAAGCTAAGGGTGGGGACTGAGGCACAGATGGAGTGGTACATCAGTGATGCATTGATAGGTAATCAGGGGTTAAAAACGTGGATGGATGGATACTCCACCTCCTGGGTCCTCTTCACAACGTTGTCATTTTCCAGAATCAATGTTCCTAACACAGCTAGTGGACTGGACTTCTATGCATTTCCACTCAGATCCCAGAAAATGGCCAAATTATGTGATGCCTGGAATAAAGTCACATGTGGAGGTTGGCGGGGGGAATGAATTTGGGTGTGATGGGGCAATGGCTAAGGAACCATGAGTATTAGCTTTGGAATTAAGACATATTTCAGTTCCAATCTTGATTCCACCTTTCACTACGTGACCTAGAGTAAATTCTTAGCATCTGGAATCTCAGTTCTCTAATCTCTACAATGGGAATGATAAAAGCTACATTCTGAGGTTGTCATGAGGGCTGAGCATACGACAACCCTCAGTTAATGTTGGTTTCTTCCTTTTTGTATCTCTAGTCCTCTTTCCTTCTCCTTTTTCCCTCCCTCCTCCTAACACACAGCACTCTCTTCCCCATCACTATGTTCTCCCCGAAGCCTTGGGCCCAGCCTGGACTGTGGTCTTGTTGCATGTGCACCTTGCTCCATGGAAATGGTTCCCTCTAGTCCTCAGCCTCATTCTCTGTCTGCTGTTGCGGGCCTCCCAAGATTGCTTTGTTTACACGTGTTCTACCCAAGGAGGCCAGGCCGGTGACTCTCAGAAGAGTAGGGCTTCAAAGACCCAGTTGTCTGAAGTAGAGATTCTAAGATTCTGGAAAAGCCTGAGTAGATGCAAGCTCTAATGCCCCCAGTCTTCCATGGCCTCTTCTCAAGGCTCTGGGTCCTACTGGGTGTGTCTCAGGCCTGGGCAACTTCCTCCCAGCAGGCTGGTTGAACTCTACCGAATGAGGGAGTGAACGCAGCATGTGCGCGGATGGACCTCTGCAGCCCCTTCACTGAGCCTGGTCCTCCCCGCTGCATCAGCTCAGATTCATTCGCAAGAGGCGAGGAGGCGAGCCTCTCTGTTCAGACCCGTCACCTATGGAGTCAGCCTGCTCTAGCCTGAGGAGTGGACGTTTTCACGAGCATTAGAGACAAAATAGGGACGAAGTCTCCCGCCCACCCATTTCCCTCGTCTCTTGCAGCCTGCTCCCTGCTTGCCTTTTTATTTTCAGATTCTCCTTCCTCCACTGACCTGGTCCTCCGCCCGTGGGTAATCACCCTCCTCTTCCTTAGTCTGTAGTTGTTTCTTAAAATAAAATTTTTTAAAATGGTTTCTCAAATCAAAGGTAGCACAAACGGCACCTTCTGTTTTGTTAGTCTCTTGGAAAAAAATATCCTTTGATATCCTCCTCCTTTAACCAACGGGGGCCTCTTGCCCTTTGCCATAGGTTCTGAGCACAAGGAGCTCAGTTGCAGCTCCACAGACATTTAATTAGACTGTGTGTGGGGAGTGGTGCGGGGTGGGAGAGTGAGTGTGTTCGTCCTGTAGCCACAGAGCCAAAGCTGCCTGTTGAGCTGAGGATGCAGAACGCGTGGGACTGCGGAGAAGCGCCCCGTTTTCTGCCTATGGGGGAGGGGTGAGGAGAGTGAAGGTGGGGAGGAAGCCCAGCTATGCTGCGTTCCCCTTCCTCAAATCCTGCTGAGTGGAAGACCGTCTCCCTCAGGAAGATCCTTTCAAATCTGATGGGATCTTCCAGAAATGAAATCAGGCTCCATGGAATTGCAATGACCTTGAGAGGTCATCCAACGTAGCCCCCGCATGGCAGGGGATGGGGGTCTGGGGCTGGTCCTGACATCAAGGCCTGAGACTGGAAGGCAGCAGAGCCCTAGTTCTTGTAGTAGTAGATTTAATTTAGGTATTTTCTTTATTACTGGGCATACATGTTTCAAAAGATTCCCTTAACCTCTTTTCCTCCACCTTTCCCTCCCTCCCTCCCTCCCTCCCTTCCTCTTCCTTTCCTTTCTTCCTTTCTTCTTCGCTTTGAATTCCCCTTCAAAAATCTAAACCAGTCCCCTTAAGACGGAGGATGCAAAGTAGGGGAGTATATTCAAAGGTATTGTAAGGTTACCACTTCTGTTCTTTTTTCTCTTGCCCTAAGCTCTGCTCCTCAGAACAAGCACACCTGTAAATGAGATGTAGCTCATTCATGAATTGCTTGTGTATTACTTGGGAACACATTTTCCCATCAAACATGATTGATGATTAGGTTCCCTTACTGGCCCACAGATGACCATTTATCCAAATGGTGGCCTTGAAATATGAATCTCCTCGAATTTCCTGAGCATTCTATGAGCAAAGAGTCCTCAGAAGCCTAAATGTGGTCCCCAGACTGAATTTTTGAGCCTCTAGGAACGCTTAGCACCTGACTCAGCCTCGCACTCTCTGAGGTGGAGCTGGGGGTGGAGGGGCAATTGCTAAGGAACCATTCACATTAGCTTTGAAATTAGGAGAGACTTTGGTTCTGATCTTGACCCCAGAAACCCCAGAGGAGAAGTGGGTGGTGGTGGACAGCAGGGCTCTAATCCTTGGCTTCACCACTTTTTACTTCTGCTTTATTGAGTGAGTCACTTAGTGTCTCTGGCCCTCATTTTCCTTAAAGGGAATACAGACAAACATGAAGAAACACACATAAAGAGACCTAAAGCCTATCCAGAAATAAACACTAATCTATAAAAATATTCAGACGAGAGCAGGCATGTTGGTAGACTGTGCTTAGAACTCATTGGTGGTGGCCTGGAAAGACTACAAAAGAGGGGAAGAGGAAATAATATGGACCAAACACTTACTATGAATCAGGCACCATCTTGAGTGGTTTGCATAGAAAGAGCAAGTTGGAAAATATATGAGTTAACTATATCATACCAGCATCCGTCTGAGGGAAGAAATTGTTTTTATTTAGAAAATACCTTCGATAAGCTACTTTGTGTGTGGATGGTGACGATGTCTTTTGGGAAGAGGCACAGACACAGAGAGAATGCCGAGCTGTTCTATACAAGAAATGAATAGAATTTCTGTTTCAGATGACCTCCCCATTAAGATGATGCTAAAGGAATGCAAAAATGAATAAACCCATAATAATATCAAAGGAATAAAGAGTGAGGTCAAAATCACCAGCAGATGAGAGATTTCAACAAACCCTTGGAAAATTAAAACTAGATGAAAGTGGGTTGATAAATGAAATGGACGTGGAGCCAAAGCCCAGAATACATTCAGGTGGTGACTGCAGAGGAGATGGAAGCCACTCTCCCTGGCAAAAATAAGAGGCTCTGGGCTAAGAGTCAACAGATGTGGAAAAGGAGGAGGAGTGATATGTTTTCACTGCCCTCTAACCTTGGCACAGGGCTCCTATCTTAAGGAAAGGGAGGCAATCTAGGGCTTCTAGTGTGGGTACCAGAACCCCACAAGCTTCCTCATTCTGGCCCCAGCCTTACAGATGGTTTTTACTTTTTCTTTTTTATTGAAGTATAGTTGATTTACAATGTTGTGTTAATTTCTGGTGTACAGCAAAGTGATTCAGTTATACATATATATTTTTTCTTTTCATATTCTTTTCCATTATGGTTTATCACAGGATATTCAATATAGTACCCTGTGTCATACAGTAGAACATTGTTGTTTATCCATCCTATATATAACAGTTTGCACCTGCTAATCCCAAGCTCCCAATCCATCCTCTCCCACTCCCCACTCCCCCTTGGCAATCACAAGTCTGTTCTCTATGTCTGTGAGTCTGTTTCTGTTTCATAGATATGTTCATTTGTGTCATATTTTAGATTCTACATATAAATGATATTATATGGTATTCGTCTTTCTCTTTCTTTCTTCACTTAGTTTGATCACCTCTAGGTTCATCCATGTTGCTGCAAATGACATTATTTCATTCTTTTTTATGGCTGAGTAGTATTCCATTGTATATATGTACCACATCTTCTTTATCCACTCATTTTTAGATGGACTTTTAGGTTGTTTCTGTGTCTTGGCTATTGTAAATAGTGCTGCTATGAACATAAGGGTGTATGTATCTTTTTGAATTATAGTTTTGTCTGGATACATGACCAGGAGTGGGATAGCTGGATCATATGGCAACTCTATTTTTAGTTTTTTGAGGAACCTCTGTACTGTTTTCTATTGTGGTTACACCAATTTGCATTCCCACCAACAGTGTCAGAGGGTTCCCTTTACAGATGACTTTCCAACCTGAATCCTAAAGCAAAGCCTGATACTCAAAAGCTCTGACCTATAGCCTTATTCTCATTTGAAGAAGCCCATCAGAGAAAGAGACTTACATATACAATATCCAGTTGGATAGTCAACCAGATCCATATTTATAAATCCTAGTGTCCAACCAGATTGCCAAGTATACCAGGAAAATCATCAGTGAAATATAAAGATGAAGTAAACAAACAGAACAACAGAGCTAACTCAAGGAACAGGAGAAAACTTTCTAAACATGAACTAATAACCCCAGAGAACTTCAAAATAATATATATATCCATCATCATCACCACCACCGTCATCATCATCCCTGTCATCACCATAACTGACACTTCCTTAGCACTTCTCTGGGACAGGCCCTCTTTTAAACATGCATTTACTCATTTAATCCTCATAATATCATAGGAGGTACCCATTATAATCATTCTTCATGTTGGAGATGAGGAAACTGGGCATAGGCGTGTTAAGTGACTTGCCCAAGTTCACACAACCAGTAGGTGGCAGGGTTGAGATCTGAACTCAGTTGGTTTGATTTCTGAGTCTGTGCTTTTTCTTTTTTCCTCAAATTTTATTTACTTATTTATTTAAATTTTGAATTTTATTTAATTTACTTTTTTATACACAGGTTCTTCTTAGTTATCTATTTTATACATATTAGAGTATACATGTCAATCCCAAACTCCCAATTCATCACACCGCCACTTCCCCCTTGGTGTCCATATGTTTGTTCTCTACATCTGTGTCTCTATGAGTTTGTGCTTTTAAACACTACATTAAACTTTCTCTCATTAAAACTAAAATTAAAAAATAAAATTAAAAAAAATTGAAAATACAAAAAAAGCTCAAACCAAACAACCGGACTATGAAGTAAAAATAACCAGAGAATAGGAAAATCCTTGTGGTAGTTAAAAATATATGACTGCCAAAATAAAAAATTTACTGGAAGAGCTGGAAGGTATGGTCAAAGATATCTCCCAGAGTATAGAAGTCAGAGGGGAGAGAGAGAGGGAGAGAAAGAGAGAAAGAGATGGGGGGAAGAAAATTATCAAAGAAATTATCCAAGCATATTTCCCAGAACCAAAGAATATCATGAGTCCTTAGGCTAAAAGGGCAAACTAATTGTCTAACACAATGAATGAAAATGGTCCACACCGAGACTCACACTGATGACATTTGAGAACAATAAAGATAGAGAAAAAGCATGCAGCCCTACTGACTGGCCTCACTTTAAAATCATCACCAGCTTCAAGTGGCCCCTGAGGCTACCCTACATCCCCCTACATTTTCCTAGTCTCTTCACTCCCCAACTCAACTTGGCCATTATTTTACATCATTTCTTCTCAATCCTCCACAAATATCCCCTCTACTCTCTCTCAGCCGACAAACAAAAGAGAACTTTGCCACCCACCTACCATATCTATTGCTTCTGCTCCTGGACAGTCTGCCTTTTCTGACACAATGACACTAGACGGTCTGTAGTTACTCCTAAAGCCAGCACATCAGTTATAGTCCAGATTCCATCCTCTTCCCCAATAATTCTCACCAACCTCCCTTATTAGTTCTTCCCTCCCTTGCTGATCATTCCCATCTACATAGAAATAGCTTAAAAAGAGCACTTCCACCCCCATCTCCCTCCAGCTATGGCCTCTATTTTCTTTTCTTTTTTTTTTTTAAATTGGAGTATAATTGCTTTACAATGTTGTGTTAGTTTCCGCTGTACAACAAAGTGAATCAGCTATATGTATACATATATCCCCTTACTCTTAGACCTCTAACCCATCTAGGTCATCACAGAGCACTAAGATGAGCTCCCTGTGCTTTACCGCAGGTTCCCACTAGCTATCTATTTTACACGTGGTAGTGTATTTATGTCAAACCTAATCTCCCAATTCATCCCACCCTCCCCTTCCCCCCCACCCCATGTCCGCACGTCCATTCTCTATGTCTGTGTCTCTATTCCTGCCCTGCAAATAAGTTCGGCTGTGCCATCTTTTTAGATTCCACATATGTGAGTTAACCTACGATATTTGTTCTTCTCTTTCTGACTTACTTCACTCTGTATGACAGACTGTAGGTCCATCTATATCTCTACAAATGACTCAGTTTCATTCATTTTTATGGCTGAGTATTATTCCATTGTATATATGTGCCACATCTTCTTTATCCATTCATCTGTTGATGGACATTTAAGTTGTTTCCATGTCTGGCTACTGTAAATAGTGGTGCAATGAACATTGTGGTACATGTCTCTTTTTGAATTATGGTTTTCTCAGGGTATATGCCCTGTAGTGGGATTGCTGGGTCATGTGGTAGTTCTATTTTTAAGTTTTTAAGGAACCTCCATACTGTTCTCCATAGTGGCTGTATCAATTTACATTCCCACCAACAGTGCAAGAGGTTCCCTTTTCTCCACACCCTCTCCAGCATTTATTGTTTGTAGATTTTTTGATGGTGGCCATTCTGAATGGTGTGAGGTGATACCTCATTGTAGTTTTGATTTGCATTTCTCTAATAATTAGTGATGTTGAGCATCTTTTCATGCGTTTGTTGGTAATCTGTATGTCTTCCTTGGAGAAATGTCTATTTAGGTCTTCTGCCCATTTTTGGATTGGGTTGTTTGTTTTTTTGATATTGAGCTGCATGAGCTATTTGTATATTTTGGAGATTAATCCTTTGTCAGTTGCTTCATCTGCAAATATTTTCTCCCATTCTCAGGGTTGTCTTTTCACCTTTTTATGGTTTCCTTTGCTGTGCAAGAGCTCTTAAATTTCATTAGGTCCCATTTGTTTATTTTTGTTTTTATTTTCATTACTCTAGGAGGTGGGTCAAAAAAGATCTTGCTGTGATTGATGTCAAAGAATATTTTTCCTATGTTTTCCTCTAAGAGTTTGATAGTGTCTGGTCTTACATTTAGGTCATTAATCCATTTTGAGTTTATTTTTGTGTATGGTGTTAGGGAGTGTTCTAATTTCATTCTTTTACATGCAGCTGTCCAGTTTTCCTAGCACCACTTATTGAAGAGACTGTCTTCTCCATTGTATATCCTTGCCTCCTTTGTCATAGATTAGTTGACCATAGGTGTGTCGGTTTATCTCTGGGCTTTCTATCGTGTTCCATCGATCTATATTTCCGTTTTTGTGCCAGTACCATACTGTCTTGATTACTGCAGCTTTGTAGTATAGTCTGAAGTCAGGGACACCTGATTCCTCCAGTTCCATTTTTCTTTCTCAAGATTGCTTTGGCTATTCGGGGTCTTTTGTGTTTGCATACAAATTGTAAAATTTTTTGTTCTAGCTCTGTGAAAAATGCCACTGGTAATTTGATAAGGGTTGCATTGAATCTGTAGATTGCTTTGAGTAGTATATTAATTTTCACAATATCGATTCTTCCAGTCCAAGAACATGGTATATCTCTCCATCTGTTTGTGTCATCTTTGATTTCTTTCATCAGTGTTTTATAGTTTTCTGAGTGCAGGTCTTTTGCCTCCTTATGTAGATTTATTCTTAGGTATTTTATTCTTTTTGTTGTAATGGTAAATGGGTTTGTTTGCTTAATTTCTCCCTCTGATCTTTCATCATTAGTGTATAGGAATGCAAGAAATTTCTGTGCATTCATTTTATATGGCCTCTATTTTCTTCCTCCCTTTTAGAAAAATAATCTCCTTGAAAGAGTTGCTAGACTCTCTCTACAGCTTATCTCTTCTTATATTTTTCTTGAACACTCCTCAGTGAAGCCTCCACTCCTCAAAACTGATAGTCTCAAAGTCACAAGTCACTTATGTGTTATAAAAATTATCCAGTGTTCAATTCTTAGTCCTCAATCTATTTGCCACATTCACAGTGTTTTGATATGGTTGATCACTCCCCTTTCCTTCAAATACTTTATCCATTTAATTTCTAGACACCACAGTTTTCTGGTTTTCTTCTCCTTCACTGGCCACTTCTTCTCATTCTCCTTTTCTGGCTACTTTCTGTCTCCCTGATCTCTGAATTCTGGCCTGGTTGGAGTATTCCAGGACTGAATCTTGGATGTCTTTTATTCTCTGTCTATACTGATGCCCCTGGTGATCCCAGCCCAGTAGTTCCATTGCCTTTAATGTCATTTATTTATTTATTAACACTCCCAAATTAATCTTTCCAGTCTCTCCCCCTCCCCTGCATCCTAAGCTTATGTATCTAACTTCTTATTCAACAATACAAGTCTTTATCTAGTAGGCATTTCAAATTTAATAAGGTACCAAAGCAAAGTCCTGATCTTCCCTCCACTACTCCAAACCTGCTCCTCCCACATTCTTCCCCACATCAGTAAATGTCAATTCTATACTTCCAACTGCACATGTCAAAAACCCACCACAAAACCCAGAAATGAAACAGAATGAAAGAAACCTTGGTATCTTCTTTGAATTCTCTCATACTCCTAAAAAAATCCATGAGCACATTCTGATATGTATATCTACAAAGTATCCAGAATCCTATCACTTCTCTCCAATTCCATTGATATTATTATGGTCTAAGCTATCACTATCTCTCATCTGGACTATTATAAAAATCTCTTTAGCTACTTCCTTGCTTCTACTTTTGTCCTACTACTGCCTAATCTCTACGAGATGCCAGAGTAGTGCTCTTAAATCATTGTGCACGTCAAGCTATGTTACTCCTCTCATAAACCTTCCTATCTCACTCAGGGTAAAAGCCAAAACCTTTCTATTGGCTTAGAAGACCCTTTATAATCAGGTTCCCCAGACTGCTTTCCAGTTACTGTACTTCCACTCTGGAATGATCTGGCCCCAGATAATCCAATGGCTCACTCCTCCATCTCCTTTGGGCCTTTGTTTAAATATAACCTTTTCAGTGATGATGTCACACTTATTGCTTTCAACCATCAAAAACATTTTAAAGAACTCAAGGAGAAGAAAAGTTAATTATGTGTACACAAATACATACCATTTCTGTGACTTTTTGTTTATTCTTGATGTTCCAGATTTTCTTCTAGAGTTATTCCCCTTCTGTCTGAAGTCTCCCTTTAGCAATTCTGAGACCATGTTTGTTGGCAATGAATTCTTTTAGTTTTCCTTCATCTGAAAAACGATTCCACTTTAATTCCTGAAGGATATTTTCACTGGAAGTAGAATTCTAGGTTGACAGTTCTTTTCTTTCAGCATTTAAAAAATATTATTCCACTTCCTTCAGGCCTTCATGGTTTCTGATGACAAATCTGTGGTAATTGGAATCATTGTCTGATAAGCAGTGCATATTTTAGTTCTGGTTGCTTTTTGTTTGCTGGGTTTTGTCTTTCATTTTCAGCAGTTTGATTACAATGTCTGTGGTAGTGGATTTTCTTGGGTGTATCTTCTCTGGGGGGTTTGCTGACCTTCTTGAATATACAGGTTTATGTCTTTCACCAATTATTTCAGCAATTATTTCTTCAAATAATTTTTCAGCACTCTATGCTTTTTCTCTTCTTCTGGGACTCTGATGGTATGAAAGTTTGCATTTTTTTATTGTCTCACAGGTACCTTAGGCTCCATTCATTTTTTCCCGCAGTCTTTTCTCCGCATAATTTCTAACAATCAATTTTGAAGTTCACTGAGTCTTCCCTCTGTCATTTCATTCCACTATTGAGCCCACCCAGTGACTTTTAAATGTTTGTTTTTGTACATTTTAATTCTAGAAGTTCCACTTGATTCTTTATATCTTAGATTTCTTTGTTAATCCCATCTATCTTTCAAAAGTGTTTTCTTTTTTTATTGGAATGTTTTTATAATAGATGCTTCAATGCCTTTCCAAGATAATTCCAACATTTGTGTTTTCTTGGGGCTGGTGACTATTAATTGTCTTTTCCCATGGAAGCATGGAAGTTGAGATTTTCTTCATCATCATACACTAAGTAATTTAGACTGTGTCCTGGGCATTTTGAATATTATGTTTTGAGCTTCTGGCTCTTATTTAAGTGCTATGGAAAATCTTAATATTTTTGTTTTAACAAGCAGTTAACTTGGTTGGGTTCATGCTGTAAATTCCAACTGGTGTTTGGTGAGTTGTGGTTTCAATGCCAGGTTTATTTCAGAGTCTTTGTAGAGCCATTTGGATCTGCTCTGTGTGCACTACCCAGTGGCCAGCATGGGGACCTTGGTGTGGTGAAGTGCTCCTGTAGTTCAGTTCTCAAAGTTTTGGGTATGCTGTTTAGGACCTGATCCACACATGCACAGCTAAGGGAGATCCCAGCAGTTGGTATACAATGTTATGGAGTTGCTTTCTTGAGGTCCTTCTTTCTTACAGTCTCTGGTACTTTCCAGGTCCCTGGGCCTTCTCTCTTTGCTCTTCTGGCCCGGAAGCTGGGCACTAGTTTCTCCACTCTGTCTTATACTTTTTGCAACTGTGCCCACTTCTGGGGTCAAGCAGCAGGAGGACAGAGAGGAAAAGGAATCCATGGGGGTTTGCCACACTCTCTTCTCTGACTGGAAAGGAAGGTTCTGCTCCCTCAGAGTTTTAAGCACCTTTGACTCCTGCTACCACTGCTGATGCCACAGGATGGAATCTGAGACACTCAGAAGAGAAAAAGAAAAAAAAAAAAATAAGAATTCACTCTCTCTGAATGTTAAGAATTCCCTTTCCCACTCTTGATCCAGAACTACATGGCATCTCTGGGAGCTCTCTGCCCAGGCCTGTGGATATCAGAGGAAAAGTGGGAACCATATTGCTGAGTTGGTGGTACATCTAATTCTGGTTTGCTTTCCCAATCTGCCCACTACTGTTTACTTTTCAGAGTCCTCAAGTATCTGCGTCATTCATTCTCTATGGGTTTCGTAACTGTATTCTGTGTGAGAGACAGAGCAATGATAATTACTCCATCAACTCTTATAAAATATGCTTTCAAAGCTTTGAAGAAAAGTAACTTTGCACCTGGAGCCATTATTAATTATGATGGGTAAATAACATCATTTTCAGAAATCCAAAGACTTAGAATGTTTGCCTCGTAAACATTCTTCCTAAGAAATTTACTTGAGGATGTACTCCTATAAAACAAAGACGAAATAAGAAAGAGTAGTATATCATACCATAGAAATTGTAGAACTAATCTAGGAGAGAAGTGAATATTCAAGATAATAGCTATGTGATACACCTAAAAGGCAACTGGTCCAAATTAGAGCGATGGTCCAATACATCTGGAATTTCTGTGAAGGAAATGTATTCCATGTAATAAGTAACTGAGGGACTAATGATTTCAGGTTATATTGAAGGCACATTATTCTTTTCTCTAAAAAGAAAGAAAGAAAAATACAAAAATTTACACAAGAAATTCATGTTCTATATTTGAAGCAAAATGAAGTTTGTCATGTTTTTAAGTACAGTATTGAGTGTGGAAAAAAGAATACATTTGACCTAGGTCATGGCAAGAATATCTTTCAAGTAGCAAAGGAATTATGGCATTGGATCCATTGAGAAAGAAGCATAATTCTAACTCACTTCTTGGCTATGTAGTGAATAATTTTTCTATAGAAATATTTATTTAACTACCAGATGAGTAATGATGGATTAAGTTATGCTGAGGTAGCAGCTCCAAATGTCATTGATTTAACACGTAAAATTTTATTTCTTGGTCACCCTGCATGACCCAAGCAAGTCAGCATGGGACTCTGTTCCCCCTAGTCACTCAGGAACCTGGGTGGGGGAGGCTCTGCCACCTTGGAGCTGCACGGTGTAGAATATTTAGCTTCAGCTACAGCAGCAGGGAAAGGGAGCAGCAAATCTCAT
>NW_006788845.1:1855036-1889738 GCF_000442215.2 Lipotes vexillifer
GGTTTTCACTAGCTCAACCGGAAAGTCGCTCAGAAGATTTCTCACATTTTACTGGCTAAACTAGTCATAGTTCTCTCTCCACTGGACAGGGACATAGATGGAAGGTGTAAGAGAGCAGATGGAGTATTTGGTGGCATCCTGCTTACCACCACTCTTCACTGACACTCAACTTTTAGAATCACCTACACAAGAGTATAAACTGTTCACCTAGAGTAAACACCCACTGCAGATGAGCCTGGTTTGAGTATACAGATTTCTTTTTTTAAGCTTGAACATCTTTTGAGTTGGACATTTTGTTTCTAGTTCACTATGGTCTTCAATGATCTCTCTGCTCTGACTTAAGGCCTGGTTGACTCATAGACATGGGCAGCCTAGTCCCTGAAGGCCCTTGTGATGCTCACAACATAATGCAGGATAGACCTAGGGATGCACAGAACAATGCAAAATGTATCAGTCTGGATAATGAAAAAGTAAAGGTGCAGCTGTGGAAGTGTGGAGCATGGTAGAGAGTGGAAAAGGTGACAGAGAAGTTGAAGGAAAAATAGATGCCCATATATTCCTTTTGTAGAGTAGGAAGGCAAGAAATACTGTCTGATGTACAGGAAACAAGACACATATATTTACATGTATTATTTAAAATGATGAATGTAATTTTAGAACTTAAGTATCAATATAATAAGTATAAAAGTTGAGAGGTGAAAAGGAAAGGACATTGAATGTGGGGTGAATATAAATCTTTATACTTTGTAGTGGGTAATCAATAGACAATATCTGTGGTCAATAAATCAAGAAATGGAGGCACAAACATACCATTTAATGTAGGGAAGAAACCAGCAGGAGCCCTCAAAACAGAAATAGTTTGAAGTGGTTTCGTCTGGGGAGTGGGACTCGAGGTGGGGAAAGGTAGGAGAGGAGACTGTGATTTCATTGTAAGAATATCTGTACTATTTGATTTTTTAAAATATTAATGCCTTCTTCTGATTAAAAAAAATTTAATTATTCTTAAAAAGAAGTGAACAGGAATTTGAGTATGGGGTCGGGGGGAAGCAGGAGAGATTTGAGAGAAGAGGAGGAGGGAAAGGGTACAGGTAACATGGTGGCAAGTTGGAGCCCACGGAGGAATCCGAAGGTGAGAAGTGCTCCACTGAGTGGCTCAAGGCCTTTCAAGGATACAAAACCTAATACTCAATTTTAGGTTGTTGGGATATAAATCTTTATCATTGCCACAAATTTTCTAAGCATTTGTTGTAAACAAAGCTGGCTTATATGTTTAACTGGGAGAGAAAGAAGAGAAAGGGACTGGGTATTGAATACAGTGCACTGACAAGTGAAAAGAATGACAGTGAGATAGGAATGAGACAGAGTAGAAGCAAGCATCTAGTGACTGAAGGGCTCATGAGGATCTAAGCACTCTGACATTCATGGAATCTTGGGAAGACATTCATTTCCTGTGGAATGTGAGATAGGAAGCTTGTCAATTTTATTTAAACTCAGAGGACAGAGTGACCTTAGCTGACATCTGGAGTATTTAAGTTATCTTGCTTAATCCTCAAAGCAACCTTATGAGTTATCATTCATTAATTCAACAAACATTTATTAAATATTTACCTATAGTACTGTTCAGTATGTCTTTGTCACTATTCTCAAGGCCCTTATGGTCTAATGGGGGAGATATTACAGCATCAGGTGATAAATACAAGTATGTGTCCCACGAAAACATGGAAAAGTAGCAGCCAAACTACCCTGGGGCTAGGAGAGGGTAAGAAGCTCCATGAGAAGGTAACTCAGGCTGAATTTTGAAAAACAAGAAGGAGTTTACTTGGCAGGAAAAAGGGGTAGGGGTAAGGGTGCTCCAGGAAGGGGGAACTGTGTACGTACGGTAAAGCACTGAAGCAAGAAAGCCTGTGACTCATTAGTTACCTCTTGATGCTGTGTGTCAAGCAGGGTAGGAGACAGACCAGGGGAGATTATGTGCTAGGCAGGACTTCCCATGGGGCAAATGGGGGCCCCGTCTATGTCAACAGTTTTGGTCAACCCAAATCAGCCTGGCAACACCCAATCTTCTGCCACTCCACAAAAGAAACACTGTGCTGCTTGGCGGGAAAGAACTGTGAACCAGGCCACCTTCCTGGAACCAGCCCCAGACCATGGCACCCCAAGACAACCCCTACTGGCAGTCCTGAGCTTCTTTGGGCATCTGATTTAATGCATGTTTGGGGGAGATTGTCGGGGAGAAAATGGAACCAGGACCCATGTGAATCCTTGTTTAGATCCCAAGCACCAAGAAATGACTCAGTGACTCATTGGAGCTCCAGATATATTATTTTCTGTTCCTATTGTATAGCAGCAGCTCTGGCTTCTTGTAATAATCAAGATCAGGTTTACTTGCCCAAGATCTACCAGCAAGAACTGTATAAAATGACTGGGCAATACTCAGGACTTTGGATTTGGTGGAACCCTCACTGTTCCTTGGCTGGAAACCAGGAACTCCAGTGCAATAGAACTTGGATTTGTAGGGACTCAAAGTACAAATTGCAAGTAGGTCACTAGGAGTGATGATGAGAGGACCACAGCAACTTCTACTCCTGAGTTCCTGAACCCATATATTCCAGCTGTTGAAGACACAGAATTACATATCAGCTATTGGCTCAGAGTATATACTGTACCCTGTAGAATAGCACTCCAACCCCATAGGGTGCTGCCTCTCATCTGGGGCTTTAGATGGTCCAGTAATGGCTGCTGCATTGTTCTGACTTGCTGCTTCAATGTGATGTGGTATACAGTTGCATCAGTGGTTCCCATAGTCATGAGCCCATTCTCACACTTTCTTTGCTGTAAAATGTCTTCCTTACTCAGAGACAATTGTTACATGGCGTCCTGTGTCAGAAAATCTGCATTTCCTCAACCTTCAGAGAGTGGTGCTGACAGAGGTACCTTAGGTGATGAAGACAAACCCATATCCAGAGTAGGTGTCAGTTCCAGAAAGGACAAATCACTTCCCCTTCCAGGGTAGAAGAGGACCAACATAAAGCACCTGTTGCAAGTGGCCGATTTGTCTCCTGAATATATGGGACCAAGCTGAGATTGCAGCATCAGTTTCTGCTCCTGATGTTCAGTGATAGCAACAGCTGGATCAGCCTTGGGGAGAAGGAACCCATGCAGTTGGGCCCATGCAGAGCCTCCATCCCTGGGGCATTGGAGAAGCCCCAGGACAGAAGCAAAAGATGTGCAGAGAATGATGTCAGCATGAGGTGAGCCAAAGGCTACAGAGAGCTGCCTACTGCAGCCAGGGTTGAAATTACAAGTGAGGTAAGGGAATACAACACAGAAGCATCGGATCCCATGGACTTCTTTATGATAAGGAAAAAAATATCCTACCTTTGAAAATTAGAAAAAAAAAATGGCCATATGAACATGTTGCCAGATGCAAGAAAGGCCTTTGGGAGTGAGAGATGCTGGTGAGGATGCTGGGTTGAGCACAGGGGGCAGTTGGTGGGGGTTTCTGATCCTGATTTGGGTGCTTATCAGTCACCAGGGAATCCCATCTGGAAAAGCCTTCAGAAGAAGCTGTGGGAACTTGGCGAGAAGCCAGCATTGCTTGTTGATTTGGGGTTTGCTAATGCTTTCCAGGCTTAGCAGCGAGGCTGTCAGAGGTGGGCAGTACTATAGGGATGTCCTGGTCTCATCTCCACCGTACAGATGAAGAACTTAAGACCTGTCATTTGAGAGGGAAACCTAAGGTCACTCAGGCAATTATTGGCAAAGATAAACACCCTGGAACACCCTGGCTTAAGGTTAAAGTTGGGGATCTTAAGCAAATGTTTCTTGGTAGATCCCCTTATATCTTTTAATTAGAATATAAATAGCTTCTCAGGAGAAGCCCGAGCCTGTCTTTTCTCAGCATAAAGAAGGGGTGTACAGGAACGCTTAGTCAGACTACATGCTAGCAGTCACTTGCCCCTCTTCATCATCTCTCTATCCCAGTGCCCTAGGGGAATCTTCTAAGTGGATTGTGCCTTGTCGTGCATCTATAGCTTGCACTCCTCTTATAAAAATTGCTTATGGTGACTTTTTTTTTTTTTAATATTTTTTTTTCGGTACGCAGGCCTCTCACTGTTGTGGCCTCTTCCGTTGCAGAGCACAGGCACCGGACGCGCAGGCTCAGCGGCCATGGCTCACGGGCCCAGCCGCTCTGCGGCATGTGGGATCCTCCTGGACCGGGGCACGAACCCGTGTCCCCTGCATCAGCAGGCGGACTCTCAACCACTGTGCCACCAGGGAAGCGCTGATTTTTGTTTTTGCTTAGGATGATTTTTTGATTCTTTGCATGCTGTGGCATTACAAAATCACCTTTTCTTTTCTCCTACCTTCTGCCTTCGCTTTTAAAATCCTAGAAGTTAACCTACCATCCATCTATCTAAGGTAGATTGATCTATCTCTCCAGCTGTGCATCTGCCATCCACCCATCCACTCACTCATCTAGCTATCTATCATCTATCTATCTCTATCACCTCTGTGAAACATTTGTAAAAGAGTGTGGCTTAAGGGGAGGGACCCTTCAATTACCTGGAACAGGCAAATGTTCTCCAATAAGGATGCTGTGCTCAGAGATGTATTCTGTTCCCTGGCAAGGTGTAAGGAATGCGACCGTTCTTTGACCTTCACTTATCTTGCTAGACTGAGCGACTCCCTTCATCCCTCTGGGACACTCCTTTCTCCCAGCCCCTAATCATGTGTGCTGACTATAACGTGTCAGAGTCCATCACACTGTTGTTCTAATTTTGGTTAGTCCAAGCTGGTGAAGCAGGAACCAAGTGACCCTAGAGATGAAGGACACCAGGATAGAAGAACCAGGGATTACTTGGGTGGTATTTTGTTTTGTTTTTGTTTTTAACATGAAGCAAAAACCATGAGTAATATAGTAAGAAAACAGCCTGCAATTTTCTGCTCCTTCTACAGACAAATCCAACTTGATCTCAAGTCTGGGTACCCTGTATAGGGTCTCACTGCATCCTGTACTTCTCTTGTAATTATGATTCTAGTAATTATCTGTTTAAGGTCAGTGTGGTTTTAGCCTCACATAGTAGGTGTGTATTATGTTGACTGCCCGATTAATTGGATGAATGAATAAGCTCCATTCAAGGGCCAGATCTTAGCCCAAGACCCTCCATCTCTTCCTTCCGCCCCATCTTCACTCTCTTGGAAGTTGTGAAGATGCCATCTTTGGGAAGGAAGCTTCAGGAAGATATAATTCAGCCAGCATCGGCAGCCTGTCGTCTTCCCCGTCCCCCTCCTCTCCAGGATTCACTCTCACTCCTGCTCTTCCTCCCTTCCCTTTCAGCTGCCTTTTCCCCTACCTCTCTCCCTCCAGAGGCCCCAGATTCAAACTGCTGGGAAGTCTCTTCAAACAGGATTGCAATTGCTTTAAATATTAGAGGACTAGGGGAAGACAAACAGACCTGGGGAAGGTCTGCATTTGGGGGACTGGGATTAGATCTCCTCTGCTGTCCAAGCACTAGCAGAAGCTGTGCTGCCTTCCTTCATCTCTGTCTCTGGGTTAGGCTTCCAGGGCAACCCATATCCTTGGGCTGATCTCTCTGCAGTGTTCTATATTGGGAACTTTTAGATTAAGCCCCAGACGTGCAGCCTCTGCTATTTTCACCCTTAGACCTGCCCTCCAGGCAACCACCACCCATTGAATTAGCCTGAAATAAACCCTATTTTCCACCACTGACTGTAAATGTAGCCAATGGCACCAACTGACGATGCACAGACTGGGTACTCTGCTCTAAACTAGGTGTAGGTAACGAAGCCCAGGCAATAAAAGGTAATACACAATATAAGACAGGAGTGTGGGGTACATGCATTCATGTCTGTTTATCTAAATTAGCACTCAAGTGTATCATGACTTAACTTATGGCATGGCTGAAGCCCTCTACTGGTTATAACTGAACATTTATCAAAGTAGATTTTATTACTAATTAGAGTCTTAGTATCATAGAGTTTGAATAGATCATAAAGGCAGACCTCCCCTGTAGCACCCCTAGTGTGTTCTTACCCACTCTCTTCCGGAACCTCCTAGGTGACAGGAAGGAAGATGGTCCATTACATGGCTGTCCAGTCTGAAATGTTAGAAAATCTTCTGTATGTTGAAAATGTGTTTCCTCATAGCAGCAGATACATTGGTCTCAACTCTACTCCTAGACCTAAATATATATAAATCTCAACTTGGAATTTGAAGTGTGTACAAAATAATTTCTTGAACAAGACACAAAAAGAATTCATCTCAGTAAAAAGATTTATACATTTGACAATATTAAAATTATGAATCTGTTCATCCAAAGACTCCATTAAGATGTAGAATGCAAGCCACATACTAGGGTAAGAGAATGGATGCATAAACATCTGACAAAGGACTGCAATTCATAATATGACAGGAATTCCTCCAAACAATGAGAATCAGAAAAGACAACCCAAGGAAAAAAGGGTAAAATATTGGACCAGTCCTACCAATGGCCAATAAACATGTGAAAAGGTGCTCAACCTCATTAATAATCAGGTCTATGCAAATTAAAACCACATTGGAATGTCACTACACACTTACCACACTGACAGGAAGTATGAAGATAAGACAGTAGCAAGTAGGCAAAATGATGAGATGCAAAATTTATCATTGCTAGTGGGATAGAAAGGAACAATCAGTTTGAAAACCAGTATTTAGTGTCATCTGATGGAGTCAAAGTGATGCAAATGCTATGACCCAGAAATTCCCCCCAGGTGTATACCCCATGGATGCACATGAGTACGAGGAAACACAAATAAAGATGTTTGTAGCAACATCATCAACTTAACTGCCCCAGAATGGAAAGAGCCCAAACATTCACTAACATTAGGTTGCATTAATAAGTTACGATATATTAATACAAGGGAATACGATACACTAACAAAGTGAACAAATCACAATTACAAGCAACAATATGGATGAATCTTAAAAAAAAAACACACAATATTGAGCAAAGGAAGTTAGTACCCTGTACATCTCCATTTATATAAGGTTCAAAAAACAGGTAAAAATGTGTCCTGTTGTTTGGGCTACATATTTAGGTGATAAGCTATAAACAAAGTTTTTAAAAACAAATTGCCGTAGAAGGCAAATGTGAGGATTGTGGTGACCTTTGAGGGCAGGGAGCAGGGAATGACTGGGAAGATGCCAGTGGCAGAAGGGGGCTGGCATGTTACAGATCTCAACCAGGGTGTGGTTATAAGATATTTTTTTAATGATGAGCTATATATTTATTTTTCATATTATTCTGCATGAGTATTATGCATCATAATTTTAAAAATAGTTTTAAAAAGATAATTCTAATCTTGACAGCTATCATGTTCCACTTAAACTTTTTCTTTTCCAAGCCAGTCATCATTAGTTCCTTCAATAAATGTGATTTCCAAAGCTTTTGCTACCCTGGAGACCCTTTTCTTCCTTCCTCTCTCCCTTCCTCTCTCCCTTCCTCTCTCCCTTCCTCCCTCCCTCCCTTCCTTTCTTCCTTCCTTCCTTCCATCTATCTATTATCTCTCTACTTATTATCCATGTACTTAAACAATAACTGCTACTTTCATTAGGGGCAATAGAAAATGAAAGACAGCAGAGATGGAGAAAACCCAAAAAAGAGTAAGTAAGAGTCCAATTTGTGCTTTGTAAGGTTCAAATGAGGACAGATGTCATCAGTAAAACAAACCATTTAATAATAAACAAACCATTAAATACACAAACCATTAGTATGAGAACAGAACTGTCTACACATTCATAATTTCTTAATTCCTTATCCTTGAGGATAATTAGTCCATTGACAGACATTAGTTGACGTAAGCTACAAACAGGTGCCAACATATGCAAAGTCAACTGCAGAGATTCAGTCTGCTGACAGAGGCTGCCCAGGGCTGGAGAAAGAGTGCCATCTCATCATCTCAGCAGATGCGGTCACTGTCTTCCTCAGAGGCTTCTGCTCTGCAGACTGGGGGGATGAGGTCTAGCCCCGACCTCTCCTTGCTGAGGTGTCTGGCTGGGCTAGGATGGGGCAGACCTCCGGTCTCAACACAAGAGGCACCTCCAGAGACTTCCCAGCCAGGATTTATTTAGGGGCAACCAGTCATATGCTCTCCCCCCTTCCATCCAGATACCCCAGGGAAGGGATGAAGCTTGGGGAAATTGAGGTCTTGCTTGGTCACTTGCAAATGTAAATCAACATGTTCTCCCTGGCAGCCCCAAGTCCTTCAGATTGCCCTGGTAGTGAGAGGAATACAAACTGCACAGATGAGTCTCCGCAGCTGACAGCCCCTGGGAGTGGAGCTGAAATGCAATTCTTGCATCACCCACCATCTCTCAGGCACTGGAGACACAGATACCTGTGTCTAGTCAATCAAAACATCTGTCTACCTGCAGCTCTGCTTCAGGTCTTTATTTACCATTATTACGAGATCAGACTATCCCGCTTTCACTACACAGCATAGCCCTCCTGGGCCAGGGTTTACCCCTGAGTGTGCCTGCAGTCTGATCAAGGAAAAAGTCTATTTGTCCGCTCTCCTGGGGGCGGGGGAGGGGCCACGCGAAACCCCTTGACATTGGCTGAGGGCCTGCTGAGGCTCTGCTTTCTGAATCACACTGACGGAAGTGTAAATGGATCTAGGCAGGTTCGGAAATTTAATTCTGCTTTTCAATGAAACATACAGGGCTTGTTGATGCATATTTTCAATTGAGAAGATGCATCTCAAGTGGGAAAAATAAGGTGTCTCCTGGGATAACTGCAACATCTTAAAACATCTTATAAAGCAGCTCAATCAGTATGGGCACGGAGATGCAAATAGAGCCCCACCAAAACTTGTCTGGCAGCCTCCTTTCACCAGACTGTGCCCCATCCCCACCCTGCCCTTCCTCCTCCTCCCTCTGCCCTCCCTGACAGAGGTGCTCTTAGAGACAGGTGTATGGCAACATGAGAGGTCTTGGGAGATAGGTGGATTGTTTCGAGAGTGGTGTGGGGTAGGGTAGATGTCTACCTATTCCACTGTGGCCTGGGAGTCTGTGCTGTATGATGGGGCTGAGCTCAACAAGCCAGAGACTCAGGAATCACCATTAGAGGCCGTATTTGTTTGTTCAACCAAAGTAGATTGAGTACTTACTATGGGTCAGAAGTTGCATCTGAATTCCTCAGACTTTATTCATTTTGTTGCCTTCTGATAACTTCCAGGTTTCCCTCTCATGGAACTGTGGGACTTCTAGAGTGGGAAAGGGCCTGATAAACTCACCTTCATCTCTTTACTGAGAGTCAGCAAGGAATGGTGTTTTGCTTTAGATGACTCAACTGGTCCTTAGCAAATGAGGACTTGAACCCTGATTTCTTGACTCCAGATTTGGTGTTCTTTCCATCATACTCTGGCTGAGCAGACATCTTTGTGTATCCTTGGGAATACACAGTTACACAATCTCAAGCATTTGGCAGAAATGGACACCCAAACAGGTAAAATGACTTGCTCAATCAAGGTCACTCTGCAAAGTAGGGCAAAGAAGATTAGAGCCTTAATCTAGGGGTTCCCAGGCCAACCCCATTTCCATTCAGCCTGTGGTTTTCCTGGGCTGGAATTTTCCTTTCGCTCCCTTTGTCACTGTCTCCTGTTTGGATTTTGCCTTAACCTTCTCTTCTCACACAGGAGGTTCCAATTCACATAATGGAAATAACCACCCATCCAAGCGAAGGACACTCTCATCCCCCGTCCACCCACCCGGGGCTGCTGGCATCATGGCCAGGAAAAACGTCTGCTTCAGAGATGGGATCTGGAGATGAGGAATAATAATCAACTGAGAGTTGAACAGGATTGAGCATTGCACACACCTCCCCATCTGCTCTGGTACAGGCAAGGATTTGCCTGAGATTAGGTCTCTGTTTCTGATCTGACAACAGATGCCCAAGCCATAAATAACTGTGTTTTTCCCTTGAACTTTCGCTGCCATCTCCTGATGTCTTGTGTCACATTGCATTCTGGGGAGAGGTGCAGTGGAGCATATGCCACTCCCTCCTCGTCCTCGCTCTGTCCCTCTGCTCTGAGCACTGCCACCCCAGTGGGTCCTACAGTGGGCGCTGCTGATTGAAGGGCTACAGGCACTGAGGGGTGTGTTCCTGTGGAAGCCGGCGATTAGGGACCCAGGAGTCCTGTCCCCCTCCCCCGCACTCAGCTCAACCTGGCTTCTCTCAGGGAGACTGAAAGTTGTTGTTTTGTTTGCATGGGCAGGGATCATCTGTGTGAGGTCCCGGTAAAGCCAGGTCTCCGACTCTGCATTTGGCAGAAACAAAGGAGGTAGAGGAGAGATTTGCAGGCAGCCAGGCCAGCCCCGGAACCCCCAGGGCAGCAGATGCCCTAATGTGGCATGGAGCTTCCTGTCCCCAAGAAGTGACACTAATATGTAAGGAAGTGCCTCCTTCAGCCCTGCGGGGCATTACTAAATGACTCTATTTTCCATCTTTCGTGGTGCGGTAAGCATCTTCCCTGCCCCCAACCCCCTTCCCTCACTCTCTTTCTCTAACTGCATGGGGTTCATTTAGAAATCCAGAGAAGTTACCCTTGGTACAGATCAGAATGGAACATTCTATAATCAACAAAACCTGAAGCTTAGCTCTTTCAGCTTATCTTAGTGACGCATGAAAAATTGATAGCAGAGTAACAAGTTCAGATGTTGGCAAAGGTTCAAAATTAGGACCCGTTCCATTTTCTGCTGCTCCAATTCCATGCTGTCTATCTTCTTGCCCTGGCTCTTTTGTCTTTCCTCTCCCTCAACCTCCTTTTCTCTCACTATCCTCTCAACTGCACAACATCTCTCTCAGTTTCTCGTCTCCCAATCAGTATTGTCGCTTTCCCTTCCTTATCAGCCTCTCTGCCATCTCTCTCTGTTCTGCTCTTTTCTGTCCTGGCTTGGTACTATTTCTTTCTCTCTCTCTCTTTCTTTCTCTCTCTCAGCACTTGCCTTTGTTTCTCTCTCTGTGTTCCCTTTCACTGCATCCTCATTTCCTCCATCTCATGGGGTTTCTTACAGGAGATGCTCATGAAACCTCCAAGCCCAAGTCACACCATGTCAGCACCTAGCTACCTCCCCATCCCAGATGATGAGGGAGTTCCAGGCAGAGGACATGGGGCATTGCTCTTCCAGCTGCTTGGCTGCAGGTGGTTCCCCTGTCAATGGTCTCAACAGAGGATCATCGTGTGTCTCTGGGCAGACCAGGCTAAACCGTCCCCCCTCACTCATCCCAGACATTGATTTGTGCACCGTTTTGAAGCTTTACTCTTCTTGCCCTTCTCCTAGTTTTCTCTCTAGCCCCCCATCTCTCTCTCTCTCTGGCTCTTGACCTTGCTCTGGCTTCTCCTTGGCAACTCTCCTTCTCCCAAGTGCTTTTTCCTCTCCTTGTCTTTGTCCTGTCTCATGACCCAGCTCCCTCCCTCTGTTCCCTCACTTTCCTTTTTCTTTCTCATTATTTTTTTTCTCATGCTCTCCATATTGTCCCCTTATCCACTCCCACATCCCAGCTTCCTCTTTCCCCCAGAGGAACCTCAGACCCTCTCCCTGCTGAGTGACCATACTTTCCTACCGTGGGCACTCAGGCTGTCTTCTGGGTCTTCCTGCGGCATCAAGTGTCTGCTTGGGTGTGGCATCTGCATTCTCTTAGGCAGAGCGACTACGAGTCTCCACCCTCTCTACAGACCTGGGCAGACAGAGTAGAACATGTTATACCACTTAATAACAAGATGTGGAAAGTCAAAAACGACCATCTAGAGGATAGCAATGGGAGACACCATTGTGGAAGATGTGGGGATTAATTAGAGTCTAGGAGAGGAGACTAAGGTGAGACAGAGTAGCGTCTGTAAGTAGTTGAAGGGATGGGGTATGGGGTGAGGCAGCACAGATGTCTCTCATCTCTACTATGTACAGAAAAACAAAGAATGAAGGATTAGTTGAAGCCATAGGGCTCCGACTAGGAGATCCACCGGCTGCTGGAGTACATCAGCCCAGGAGGTCGAGGGGCTTCTTTGAGATAGTTTGGGAGAAGGGTCAACATATCCTGATGGAGTGGTTTGGGTGCTTTCTGGCCCCATGGCAGATGATGGAAAAGGTGACCTCCAGTTCCCTTTGTGTTTTTAGCTCAGGCTCCTTGCTTCCTCCTCCACCACAACATTCAGACTCTGAATGTATGACTGCAGATGGCTCATTAGCTCCTGTAAATAGTGATGTAGCCTTGCTATGTGAACCATCCCAGGCATGATTCATCATCCCAGTGCACTGAATTGACACAGCCCACTCCTGCCTTGATGCCATTCCCTCCTGAGATGCCTCCCTCCCTCCCTCCACCTACCCCAGGGTACCAACTCCATCCTCATTCCCATATTCCTTCCCTGAGACCTGGCCGGATGACTTGGAAGTCCTCAGGCACTTGGGGGTTTCAGGCCTAGGTCCCACTTCCTCAAGTCAATCAACTGGTTCCAATGCCACCTCCTCCTTGGACAGTTACCACCTTCCTGCTCTCTGCTTCTTCAGCATAATCTGGGCAGTGAGCATGTTACAAAGCAAGGCAGTGCAGCTGGCCAGCCAAGACCATTCTGTGTTCCCAAGCTTTGAGACAGAGTCGTCAAGGTCTGAAGACTGCCAAAGGGCATCTTATTGAGTGATACATGCATTTTTAATAAACCATATTTGACTTCCATAATGGGCAAGTTATTAAGTCGTTTGACAACCAGTGGCATGAGGAAATGAAAGAATACCTTAAAAGTAGACATTTCTTGGCAGATAAGGGAGAAATTCAGTGAGCTGGAGGCAACAGAAAAAGAAATGCAAATAAAGATATGATGATTTTACCTATCTGCATATAGTGGAGAAGCCATTAATATAACAGTGAATAGTGGGATTTTTATCACTCCTTGACTTGAATGTCTTGAAAAACTGGCTCAGCCTTGAAAAGATCAGCCTTTGTAGCTCTGGACCAAGCCCCTGTCCTTTGTCTCTGTGCCGAGAAGATGATTTTGTTTTCTGATGTGTTTTCCTTCTGCCTCCCCTTTTCCAAATCCTTCTGAAATGAGCTTTGAGTTGATTTTCCATCACCCCCTGATTTAGAATTATTAAGGATAGTGATAAGGAGCAAATGGTTCTTTCTCAGCCAGAGGCACACTACTGAATTGATAGATGCAAATCCACCCAGGAGACCTCCCTGTCCATTGCCCAAGGTGATCGAGTAAATGCTTCTCATTCTTGGGGACCCCCTTGAGACCCACCTTCTCCATGAGCCTTTCCTGGTCACCCTGGATGTCCAGTGCGCTTCCTGTTTCTCTAAACCCCTACAAACTGACTGTCAATTTGACCCATGTTGGGTTCCATCTTTCAGTGCCCAGAATTGGTAGCTTTCTTTGCAAGTGCCTATGGCTTGTAATTCTTTTGTAAGCTCTTCTAGATTTGTGGCTTTCTTTTTCAACCTTTGTCCTCAAGACCTGGGGTAGAACTTGAGATGACCACACTCCCTTCCCTAACCTGGGAATGAGAGACCACCCACCTTGGGACATTCAGGAAAACAGATTAGTGAGAACAGCATATAGCCCTTAATAGTAGAATTTTTCATAACAAGTCAGTGCTGGCATGACCTTGAGAAGCCCAGGATTTGTGTCCTGGAAGAAGTGGATTCTTGAGATCGTTTGGAGTCCTCATTCAGGGGCTTTTTCCTTATGTTGTTCCGCCATCACTGTCCCAGGGATTGTAAAGAAACCAACTGCCTTAAAGCATCTTCCTTATCCATGATCCTGTGGGGCTCACAGATTTCCTCTCACCTCATCACTTACATTGATGTCCAAATTCCAAAGCCTTCCATGGAGCACTATGGAAATGTGCCCCATCTTTGATAAAATCCCCTGAATCCTCAATCTCATGTCTGAGCAGCTCCATCACCTTCTTGCTCTAACTGAAACTAACTCTTCCCTGAGGGTTTTGTCTCCCTGTGAAATCCACTCAATGGTGGCTCTTTTTGCTCCCATTCATCCCTACCCTCTTGGGGCTGGGGTATGTGCTCTCCTTGGTACTCAGTGCTGTATCCAGAGTTGTTCTTGCTCCTTCTTAAAATCACCCAACTTTTTGAAGTCATTAGACCACAACCCCTTGACCCACTCAATATTACCTCATGAATGCCTAATAGGAATTTCCCAAATCAAACTCTGCTTTTACCAACTCCACCCCAAAATCTGTTTCCCCCCTCAGTCCTCAGATCTCAGTAAGTGTCCCCACCATTCACTCAGTTGCTTTGGCTAAAATCCATGTCGTGTTCTTTGATTTTTATCTTTCTCCCATTCTTTACATGCAATCCTTTAAATAAGTCTCGTTGACTCTTCCACCAAACCATGTTCTGTGTCCACTTGTCACCACCTTCCATAGCAACTCTCAAGTCCAAGTCACCACCATCTCGTACTCAATCTACTACACCAGCCTCCTAACCAATCTCCTCTTTTGATTCTCTTCCATCTATTCTGAAAAAAGCAACTAGCCTGACAGTATGAAGACATCCATTACGGCATGTTCCTCCACTGCTCAAAGATCTCCAAAAGCATCTCCCCTCAATTAGCACAAAATCCAAAGTCCTTACACAGTCTAAAAGACCTAAATGATCTTGTCCCAGTGACCTCATTAATGACCACTCTTTTCCTTGCTTACTCCACTGCAGCCACACTCTCTTCCTTTCTGTTCATCAGGGATCCCAAGGATAGGCCCACTTTCCATCTTGGTGGCTTGGAATACCTTTCACCAGGCATTCACATTCCCTGCCCCATTGTTCCATTCTCTTCTCTGCTCTAATATCAGCTCCTCAGAGAGGCATCCCTGACCTTACAACCCCCTGCCCAGTATTCTGAATACCCTCCTATTATACTGTTTTCTTCCTAAGAACCTACGACTGCCTGACAATATATTAATATCTTTATTTGCTTAATTATTTACTGTCTAACTCTCCCACTGGACTGTAAAGTCCATAAGGGCAAGGATTTATTTTGTTTTTTTTCACTGTTATCTTCCTAGCTCCCAGACCAGGTATATGGTTGGTGTTTAATAAACATGTGTTGAGTGAACAAAAGAATGCTTGAGAAGCATTAGCTCTAGTCCACAAAGGAGGTTGGAGAAATTTTGTCCACTGTTCCTGACGCTAAGACCAGAGAGAGAAAGGGAAAGAAAAGCATCGATTTGGGGGCTTCCAGAGAGGGATCAATTCAAACAACAACTTCCTTCCAAGCATAGAAAAGACATATGATAATATGGAACTCTGAGAAAAATGAGTGAGAACTCCCCCTGTCACTCAGGAAGCCACACTTAGTCAGAAAAAGTAAGACATGGCTCCTTCCCTCCATACATTTCAGTCACTGTCCAGGTCATTTGCCTTACAGATACTTGGCAGGAGAGGCTTAAATCCTCAAAAGAGAAAGCACTGCATTTTTATCCCAAATATAACTTCCCCAACAAGAGAACTGTGAACACATGCATATGTTGATGAAAAGGAGACACAATGGGTCCATAGACCCTTCTCCATTTTACACATGCCTATTAATTACTAATTCTTCAAGAACTAACTTAAATAACATTTCCTTTTCCTAGTTGTCTCAGGCAGAATTATGTGTCCTTTGTACATACCTTTGAAATAGTACTCTTCCCAATGGGTGATTGGTTGTTGTATACACATCCACTTCCCCTGCTGGATTGTGTAGGTAATGCCATGTCTTATTTGTCTTTGCACATTTCACATGGTGATATTCAATACACATTGGCTGAATTAGGAGCCAGCTCTATCTAACCCATGGAGTTAAAAGAAGGGTCTCTTATCAATGTTTCTTTCTCTCTGAGGAGGACTTAAAAGTCTGGCTTACAATGCAGAACTGCTTCTTTGTTACTCACCTAAAGCCTGCATTTGTTGCTGCCTGTCTGTATAAAGCCCATTTATACCTGTGACCCTTAGTTCTGGCTCAAAAAACCTTTTGCTGCAAAGAAGAACCCCTGTCCTCCTGACATCTACCTCCACCACTTCCACCTTCTGCATGCCATTCTGTAAACTGGCTCTCAGTTTATTTAACTTTGTCCAAGTTGCTCAGCCAACATTCAGGACCCTCTATGATCCATCCTGGACTACTCCAGATGGCCAGCGTGGGGGGCTAGAGAAAAATGGGGTTGAGACAACAGTTTCTTACTTACTTGGAAGTAGATATTCATCACTAAGCTCTGTAAATAAACTTACTTAATAAGGTGCATTGATCAAAGGAGGACACTGGGGTAGAGCTGCTCATCTCCCCTCATCTCCTATTCTTGGTCTCAAGGCAAGATACTCTAGCTGGGTGCCCATTCCTGGCACAGATGTGGCTGCAACACATATGACTGTCAAGGGAGAAGTGGAGAAGAGATGGTAGTGCTTAGGCATCATGTGAACATGTGGGATGGGTTTTGGAGCAGCCCCAGACTGTGACCAGGTTCAGTCTTCCCATGTTTTCCCTTTCTCCCTATGTCAATTTGAGACCTGATTCTCAGAGTTCATTTCCTCTAAGACGACTAGTTCAAAATTGGAGCTTACTTATCAATGACTTGTTCACACACACTTTAGGTTCAGGGGCCTAAGTGGCTAGTGAAAATCAATTTTAATAATACAAGAAATTAAATAATTTCTGGTCTGAGGACTATAGTTATCAAAGTGCTTACTCCAATTAAAATTTGACTCTTATCTACCTTTCCTCATCTTCTGATAACCACAAACAGAACTTTGAGAAGTCTCCTGTCCACAAGTCTACTTTTCCAACTTCACTTCCTGCTCTACATACCACAAGCTCTGCCCCCTGCAGAGGACCAGGCAGAAAGACCATGCTCCTTCCCACAGATATGTCTTTGCCTGTGCAGTTCACTCCACCTAGGTGTCCTTCCTTCTTCCTCTACCCTTACGCAGTCTCCCCAGTTGGACTGATCTGTGAAAGGAGACACCACGTTTCCCCTCTCTCCGCTTACAGGAACTAGTGCTGTATATTTGCAGAGTTGATGATTGTGGCTCAAAGTAGATTCCTCCTCACCTCCTGGGTAAATCCAGTAAAAGTATAAAAGCATCTTCTCCACTGACATAAAATCATGTGTATTGCTTCTTTCTCCCACCAATATTCTTTAGTTAAAGACCACTGAACACAAATATAGCTGCATCCTTTTCAGATCTCCCATAGCACAGCTTATCCGTAGCTTTGGTAGAACGCCTCCTCCATAATACCCATTGCAATTAGTAACAAGAATAATGAGAATTTACTATGTGTAAGCATTGTTCCAAGGGCTTTACAGTCCTTCTCATTTCATCCTCACAGCAACACTGAAAGCATGACCACTATCCCCACTTTATAGAGGAGAAGGCCGAGGCTTAAGGAAGTTAGAGGCTTTGGCCTGCTCATGAGACCATAAGATTTCCAGGACAGAGACCAGAGTACAATTTTGCATCCTCCCTGGTACATAGGGACACTCTATAAATTATGACAAGGAGAGTTTTAAAGGAACCATCAAACGAATCAGTGCTTGACCATAATAGGAAAAGGCAGCAGGGTCTAAAGATAATTAATTTAAGTCCAACCTTCTGAGCCCTGGGGAAAGAGGAGGGATGGGATGATAGGCAGGGCGTGTGTGTGTATGTGTGTGTGTGTGCGCATGCATGCATGCTTGCAAGTGTGTGTATGTGCATGTTCACACTTGGACCCAGATTTGAAGAGCTGGGGAAAGAACTGCAGGAAATATGATCAGGCCAAGGATGTTACTTTTGAATTTATCCATGAAGCAGTGGTAAATTCTGTGAGGTTGTAAAGGCTGTCACTTAGCAGAGAGGCTATGAGGGTCTGAATAACAACAAGTGGTCAGAGCAGCCTGGTATATGGCAGGGCTTAGACTCCCATTTCACAGATGAGGATATTGAGGCTCAGAGAGACTGCAGACTGGTTACAGTGCTGGGAGTGGCAGACCAGGGCTGAGATACCTATTTTCTGAAAGGTGGTTCCTATATGCTTTCCCATGACCATGATCGCTTCCTTGGCTGATGAATTAAGCTGGTAAACTGACTTGAGGATGACAAGCTGCAGAGGGGGCTGAGATCACCTCATTCTTTCTTGTTCAGTGGGACTGCTATACTTCAATCAAGCAAGGAGAGTTCTAATCCTGAGCAGTTAAAAGTCTCTGACAGGGTTATTTACAGGCGGTTGAACACATTAGGATTTACTGAGTTTGCAGGAGCCTTGGATCTTGTGCTCTCTGTGTGTTGACATCTATTTGTGTGGGTTTCTTTTTGAAAGCATCCTCTACAAGGAATATTAACATCCCAAGTATATATTTGTGTGTGTGTATATATATAGTTGAAAGGTCTGTTCCTTGGTTTCCTAGTCTGTAAAATGGGGATAATAACACCTGCCCTGATTGTTTCATAGGATAGTAATGAGAATCTGATGTAGTAATGCGTACATGGGAAAGACTGTGTAAACATAAAGTGCTATACAAACCATAGTTGGTATGAATTAATTGAACTTAGAATAGTGATTTTATAGCTAGGGCTCAAAATACTCTTTCTATATGACAAAAATAAAAATGAAATTAAAACATGATCTCTTCAAGGTTTTACAAACCTTGTCATCTGCTTTTTCAGGACAATGGGATAAAGGAAACTCTGATGCTGGATCAGCTACTGACTAGCTGGGGACAAGGGTATACATAGGGCACGTGGGTATGTCTTGAGTGGATGAGCAGAGCAGAGAGGGAGATTAGTTGGTACCGCTGGTCAATAGATTCAAAACTTGGGAATCACATTGCCTCCCCTTCTCTCAACCATTCTTGTCCAGTTACTACTGGTAGAAAAGTAAGTAGAATAATGTGTTCCTCATTCCTAGCATAGCTTGTGTCTCACTACTGATGAAGAGCAGGTGATTCTTTCAGAGACTGATCTAAGACTGAGGTCTGAGCTCCTTAGCCTACCATCTCCCTACCCAGATTGTGAGCCTCTGGGTTTGCATGCCCTGGACCCAGTTCTGGAGCCTGACCCACTCTCTGGTGTTCTCATGCTCTCTGTCCACTGCACTCATTGTCCTGAGCACATGGGGAAAGTGTAGGTTCTCTCTTAGCCATCTCCTCCTTCTCCAAAGAAGCCCTCCTCTCTCCTGTCCCTCCAGCCAGAGATTACTGCATTTATCTCAATGTCATTTCTTCGAGATGTGAGCTGGAACAAATCTGGAGCAGCTGCTTCATTTCTAAGTGTCCTTTAGGGACCCTCTCAGCAGACATTTTGTAGAGTATAATGATGACATTCTAACGAGCATTAATGTACATGTTGTCATTTTTCTATATTTACTCTTCCCACAGGAGGCATAGCTCTGAGAAGGGATCACAAAAAGCAGGGAGACAAGGAGAAAGTTTTGTGGTCAGACCTCACTGCCAACCCATTGGCTGAGAAGAGAAAAACTTGGAGAGTGAGGGTGGGGGAGGTGGAACATTTTGGAAGTTAAGAGGATGGGAAAGGGGAGCTGGAGTGGGGATATGCTTGGAAGAAGTAGGAGGCAGATTTGGGAGGAGATAAAGTTTCTAAAATTGATTTAGGACTCAAGACTATCTTTCTAGGTCGAGAATATTATGTACATTTTCTTCTGTTCACGACCCTGACCACTGTGTATTGCATTCATCCATTCATTCATTTATCCATCCATCCATTTGACAAGAACTGATTCAATTCTTCCAACATGGCAGACATTATCTTAAGCACCAAGAGTGAGAGGGTTTATTAGAAGGATAAGGACCTCTCTTAGAATTTAATTCACTGATGGTGGATCGCTGAAGCCTGTAAAGGGTTACGTCACATATACCACTGACCTCTCACAACAACCCCATGAGGTTAGTGCTAGTTTCCTCATTTTATAGATGAGGGGTTAAGGTTAGGGCTAGGGTTAAGGTTAAAGCTCAGAAAAGTTAAGTAAATTCACGTAGATTTCAGTGTGTGCACAGCCAAGATTTCAACCCAGTTCTGTCCAGTGTTCAAAGATCCTTCACCTTTATCATTTTAGGAAACATGAACAGGGTGAGGCGGAAACGAAATCCCAGTTCTGCAGAACCTGGGAGCTCTAGAGAACTCTGGGAATATCTGTCAGGGACTGTAAGCCAAAACACGCTGAAGAGCAGAGTGCAGGGGTATCCTTTTGACTAAAGCTAGTCTGGGGTATCTATCACCTGAGGTTGGAGACAGACATACAGGAAGCCCCACTGGCTACTCCCAGCCTGACTTCTCTCTAGGTTTTCCTTCTGAGTGAGTTCTGCAAATATCTCATAACATATTTTCACTAATTAATGAATTGGTTCATGATAATTCTACACTTGCATTTCTTTGCTGTTTGCAAATCTTTCATATTTATTATCATCATAACGACTCTATGAGCTGTTACCTCAGCGGACAAATCAAGAAATAGGGGTTCAGCAATGTCAACTTGCCAAAGATCATCCAGTCAGGAAGCAGCAAAGCCAGAACTCCAGCTCCAGGCCTTCTGACCCGAGTCCTCTGTTCTTCCCAAAGCTTCACATCTTTCATGGACCATGAAAGCTTGACAGGGTTATAGAGATACCCCTCCTCATTTTACAGATGAGGACCCAAGGCCACCAGCCCAAGGCCACCAGCTGGCCTATACCAGTATTCTTTCCCCAACATGGAGTCACCCCAAATTGAGCTTGGATAGGCCTATGCTAAATGCCACTCTGGTCTCTGTCCCTAAGAAGCAGATCAGAACAAGCATGAAACCTTTGAAAATCATCTCAAGGTCAAACACAAGCAAATGTGTGAGTGGGTAGTGTGGATCTCAGGAGAAGAAAGCAAAGTCAAAGCAGGGTCTCTGAGGGGTGATAGTCTCAGGGCTCTAAGTGAAGCTGAACTTTCCCAAGGGCATAGAGAGAAGAGGGTTCCTCGAAAAAGCAAAAAGGTATACCCCTTACTTCCCCTTAGACAGAGGATAAGGTCAGACTTTGTCCTCTCTTGCGCATAGATCTTATCTGGTGGGATTGTGTCAAATAAATAATGTATCAGAAGATTCCTTCCCTGTTACATTAGCCCCATCAGGAACGCAAGCACAGCTTGGGTGTGTGATAAGTGGTAATAAATGGCAGTGCTTGTTGGTAGAAATTTTTCTGGCATATTTCCGAACCAGATTAAAAAGTAAATTAGATTTCTTCTGAAGAGTTATTTTCAAGGGTTTTTATCCACTGACATGTGTATGCAAGATTGAAGCTTTGCCAAGGGAGAGAGAAAAAAGCTGAAGAAATAAAATAAAATAAAAATCAGCACACAATTATCTGTATGAACAAGGCTATCACTGGGATGGCGCCTAATCAGAGATGTCTCAAATTTGCTTAAAATGCAATGTGCAATATAAAACGTATTTATAATGTGCCTCCTATGCTCCAATAAAATTGTTACCAGGACCAGACAATTGCAGGAGATGGGGGTTGTCAAATGGAATGGATAACATCAAATCAGTTATTAATAATAGCTGAATAAAATACAGCTTTGGGGGCGGGGTAGTATATTGTTTTGTTGGTTTTTTGTTTGCTTGACCAAGTCTCTTAAGTCATGTGTGTGTCAAATGCCCATGACTTGCTCCCTCCCTCTGTATCCCCTCTGCCCTCGGCAGGCTCTCCTTCTCTCTACTTGCACTATTCCAACCTCCTCTTGACTGGTCTTCCTGCTTCCTGTCTTGCCAACCCCTTTCCAGGCCACCTTCCATACTGAGCTCAGAGTGATGTCCTATTAAGCAAACTGATTGTGCCATCCCTGTGCTTCAAAATCTTCTGAAATGCCTCATTGACCATAAAACAAGAGTCTAAACTCCTTAGCCAGCCCTGTAAGAGCCTTCGTTATTTGAGTCCACTGGCCTCTCAGCCCCATTTTGTGCCCCTCACCTCCCTGTACTCCATGCTTTCAGAAAGACAGGAACACTACGGCTCTTTTCTAGGTCTTCTGTTGCTCCCAACTACTCAGCAAATAATCAATAAGTGAATGAATGGGCAGAGGGGTGTAGTATCTGGGGACTGTCTCCAAGAAAGAGTTAAGAGTGAGGGCAGATTCAAGGAGAATCTTGGCATCTCGAGACTAGGGAATTACGATGACCATCCTCCATCACTGGGCAAGCCAACACTCTAATTTACAAGGTTATTCTCTAAGAAAGAGAATAAAGGGAAAGGGCCAATCGACTAGGTTCACGCTACAAGCCTACTGAAAAAAAAAAGAAAAACAGTATATTGGTTAACTCACAATTTTCATTAGGAATCATGATTCTCTTTCGATTAGGGGTTATTCGAGACTTGTTTTTGTTTTTTCTCCTCTGTTCACAGTCAACTGTTGGCCATTTCAGTGCTTAGAAGCAGAAACAAGAAAGTTGAAACATTATACTTCTGATGAAGGAAAGGTTAGGGTAGATGGTGAAGGTTTTGGCTCTAGGCTAAAATGAGCCCTGTGGATTTAAATTCTCCATAACCCCCACCAACAGATCCCATTGCCCCTGCTAGAAAGGAAAATAAAGTTGCCTGTATTTGTCTTCCAGAAAGACAGGGAGCTCTGTAGAACTCTAAGTTTCCCTGCCTTCTCTGCACACACGTTATTCACCTCTCCCTCCCACTGGACACTTCTGGACTGTGCGTGGTTAAGGAAAATACCTTAAAAGCAATGCCTCACACCCCTCTCCAAATAAGTGTATACTGCCCCTCCATCGTAAAAGATTAGAAAAGAACAAGGAACACTGGAGTCTGGTGGTTTTACATGTGAAGGTGAAGGTGAAGGCTGGCAAGGGAGACGGCTTCAGGGGGAAGATGCAAGGGACTGGGGCTGAGTCATGCAAATTAAGTGGGTCTTGGAATTAACTGAAGAGCCACTTATTTTAGTCTAACCCCCAACAGCCTCCCTTGGGAAGCTGAGAGATAAAGGTGCAGGGAGGCCTCCAGGCTCTTCCTTCCCTAATGATATTTACTTTGACCACAAGTGATGTTGATTCATGTAATACCTGCACTCAGAGAAGCCAGTCTCTGATTGCTCAGCACAGGGCGAGTATGGTGTGGGGAAAATGTCTCAGCCCTCCTCAGGGAACAGCTCCAGAGCACTTGCTGGATAATTCCCATCGCAATGTACCCATGACCCTACCTGGAGGCCTGTGTGCCTGGACTGACAGTCAGTACAGCTGCTTGTCTGCTTGAAATTGGGTGAGAGGAGGTACTTTGGGAGTCGGTGGAATACAACCCAGGGAAGAGAGAAAGACCAGCTGAGTCCGGTTAAATCTAGGTGGGGTTGAGTTGCCCCACAAAGTCTCCAGCCAATAGTTGTCCAGTGAGGTCTATCCAAAGAGAGCTAGCTGGAGCAGGTGATGACAGGGAGGAAGGAGCAGGACCCTCCTTTATGTTATAAGTGACAAGTGTCTACACAAATCAACCCACAACAGGACCCACCTGTTTTTGAGTGGTAAAGAAGCCACACTTCCTCTGAACAGTCATCCCAGGTCAAAGATGCTCCCGATGTGGCTGGGCTCAGCGAGAACCTAACCCCAATGCCTTGTGAGGATGCAGGAATGGGAAAAAGTGGGCCCCAGGGACCAGGTGCTTGTTGCTGAGAAATTCTCAGAGATTCTCTGGAATGCATTTTCCTCTGTCCCCTTTCAACCACCAGCCCTGTTTCTTTATCTAGTCTTCTTCCCCTTTATCCTCTTCACTTTCTTTTCTACTTCACCTTTGTGGTTTCCTTCCTTCCTTCGTTCCTTCGTTCGTTCATTCGTTCGTTCGTTCCTTCCTTCCTTCCCCTTCCCCCTCTGCTCTCCAATGGCAGGCTCTTCTTCCCTCACCTCTCTTCTCTCATTCCCTCTTCCTGTTCCTCTCTTTGAGCTCCTTTTCCCTCTTGTCTTCACCCTTTCTCCTCACCTTCTTTCCCTTCCACCTCCTGTCATTCCATGAACATTCCATGAATGTGTTCCAGGCCCACAACTCAAGCACCAACATACAAAGATGAACAGGAAATACATCCCACCTTCGAGGAGCTCCCTATAGAGTGGAAGGCAGGAAAGGAGACAAATAGTCCTGAAAGAGTGCCATTGAGGGAGGGAGGTACAGCTGTCCAGTGGAGGGAAAGACTAACTCTGCCTCAGGGACTCAGGAAAAGCTTCCCAGAGGAGGTGATACTTGAAGGATGCCTGGTGGTTTTCTAAAACAAGAAAGAGCTGAAAGGCCTTCCACTCAGAGGAAACCCCAAGGGCAAAGATGTGGAGATGCAACACCTGGTGACTTGTTGGTGGCCGGCCAGCGTGGCTGGAGCACAGATGTGTGGAGACAGGGCAAGAGCTGGTCCCACCTACTCTCCAGGGCTGATGCCTGGACTGAGGGGCTAGGACTTGCCCATACAGGCCAGGGGTTCTCGGAAGGTTGGGGTTAGGGTTAGGTTTTTTTTTTTTTTTTTTTTTGCGGTACGCGGGGCTCTCACTGTCGTGGCCTCTCCCGTTGTGGAGCACAGGCTCTGGACGCGCAGGCTCAGCGGCCATGGCTCATGGGCCCAGCCACTCCGCGGCATGTGTGATCCTCCCGGACCGGGGCACAAACCCGCGTCCCCTGCATCGGCAGGTGGACTCTCAACCACTGCGCCACCAGGGAAGCCCAGGGTTAGGGTTTTAAGAAGGGAAGAACAAGATGGTCTTCCTCCTTCTTCTTTACTTCAACCTCTGTTATGTCTTCCTTCCTTTTCTCCTCTGCCTTTTCTCTCACTGAGCTTGCCCTCACCTCCACCACTGCTCACCCCAGCTGTGCTCTGGCCCCTCTGACTTAACCCTCGACTTGGGTTTATCCATGTGCACAGATCCATTTTTGGAGGCAACAGCTTCCTTAGCACCAGCAGAACAGACCTGCCTCTCTCTGCCTCCTAAACCGTGTCTTCCTGTCCTTGATGCATTGTTCTTGCCTCCTTTCCCTGTTTTTCCTAGTGTCCCTGTCAGCCGCTTTGTCAGTCACTTTCTGCCTTGGGCAGAACAGAGATCCACAGTCTCCTGCACAGTGTTGGAGACACAGAGCAGAGCTGGGGATACAGAGCCCCCCACCTTTCAGACTGTTAGGCCAGATGATTATTAAGAACCAATCTTTCCGTCTGGAGATCTTCGTCTTTAAAGGTTGAAAGATACCTAAGAGATAACACTCCCAATACCAGCACAAATACTGACATGACCCTTAGACTAGCACCAGATGCTAACAGTCAACTCTGCATGGTGTCTTTCAGTTTAACGGCAATGCCTCATTGAAACTCAATACCAAATCGATAAATGCTGGCAGAACGTCTATCCTTGACCAGATATTGCGTTAAGCACTTCATATACATGTGCCTTATTTTATGCTCACAAGAATCCTGTGAGAAATGCATTTATTATTTCTCTTCATACATGAGTAAATGGAGGCTCAGAGAGGTCAAGTAACTATAGCTTGGTTTTCACCCAAGTCTTCTGACTTCAAGGCTGGGACTCTCTCCATCATGCCTAAAATTTTAGGTATTTTCACTGTCCACAGTGTATGGATGATGGAAACTACATTCCTGAATGTCAAAGTCTAACTCTCTCATGATGCAGATAAATGAAGTGGGTCCAAGGGGCTTGTTGATGTGAGTTATAAAGCTAACACTCAGATGACGTCCCTCCAGAACATTATGGTTTATCCCTTTTTTCAGTGGTTTCATGGTCTCCTGCTCCACTCTATGACCACCCAGCCATCCCCAATCAGCATCAAGGGACAGACAGACCTGGGGGTGAGAGTAGAGGTCATTGGGACAGTGTAGTAGGGAAGGGGCTTTGGTGTCCATCTGTCACTGTGACAGCCCCATATGTCTTCCAATCAGAAAATTCTTGCCTTCCCCAAAGCAACTCATTATTCCTCTCAATGTTGTTGCCTGAGGAGCTGGAGCCTGGCCTCTCTCAGGCTGGTGACTGACGACATGGAGGAACAGTGGCGTCCAAGGGCAGCCCCCAGATCCCCAAGACACCTTGGCGCTGGGGGGAGGAAGGGGTGGGACTGGCTTGGCATTGATACATCCCTATGCAGATGCAGCTGGAGGGGCAGGCTGCCTGCCTGACCAGCTTGTTAGTAGGACTCACTCAAAAAACTCAGCTTGTGAGCATTTCCACATGTGTGAGTAAAGATGGCACCACACCTGGGGAGAACCAGCCCAGATCGAGTACAATTCCGGGCTGCATCTGCACAGCTAGGTACTGGAGAGGATGGAGGGTGGCAGACCCTGCAATCCAGGAGCTTATAGCTGATGTGGGAGATGAGGAGGGAGATGTGGGGGGACTCACCCTATCAATCATGCAAAGCTTTGTTTACATGGCAATTAGGAAGGATAAGGGAATGTTTATTTAAGAGAATCCAACATTTCCATGACCATATGGTATACATATTAGAAGAACAAGGGAAGCAGTGTGTTAGGTTAAAAACACACCTTCTGATGTTAGACCTGGCTCTGTGGCCTTGAACAAGCCAGGTGACTGTGCTGAACTTCATTTTCCTCATCTGTAGAGTGGAGAAAATAATAGCCCTATCTCAAAGGGTTGTTGGGAGGATGAAACAAGATAAAGCAAACCAAGGATTTAACCCCATGCCTGGCACATTGCAAGATTCAGGGAGTGATGGTGAGCTACCATGGATGTTAGAATCAGAGGAATTTCTTCACACTCCGTCTCTGCCCTCATCCAGGTGTCACCTTGGACATGTGGCATACTTTCTTTTAGTCTCATCTGTAAGGTGGTGTAATTGCATCTCCCTAAGGAGGTCATCATAAACACCATGCAAGATAAACTGTGTAAATTGCCAGGGACATAGTGGGAGCTCAGTAAATGGTCACTTCCATTAGATGTCAGCAGAGGTAAGAGTTGGATTAACCTCAGTCCCGACAGGAAATGAAACCCTTTAGATTTGAATGTCCTTCTGGAAATTAATTTCTTTTTACTTATTCATGGTTATTACTTTAATCAAAATGAAATGTCTTACTTAAAGGCAAATGATTAGTTCGGCTAATAGAAAGGTAAAAAAACCCCTTCATCTTTGAACTTTCTATTCTTCTTCCTGCATATATGGGCGGGAGTTACACATTGCTAGGAAGCTGGGTACTCCCTCCTCCTACGGATCAGAGTCAGGGGAAGAATTTCTGTCCTGCATCCAGCCCTTAAAATGTAAGTAGCTGACAACCCACTAATCTTGCCAGAGGTATTTGCAAATTTAAAATAGGACTTTATTATTCCTGCTTCCCCTTCATCTCCCTTAATCCATTCTCCATACTGCGGTCCAAGCGATCTTTCAGAAACACAAGCCTCATCATTCCTCTCCACTGCTTAAAACTCTTTAATGACTTCCCATTTCTCTCAGGGTAATGTCCAAATTCCTTATCAAGCTTTACAAGGCCCTCAATTGTGATGCCTGCCTAGCCCTGCAGCACCGTCTCCCCCCTCCTCCCTCAGCCCAACCTTTCTCCCACCTGACTCATTATTTCTCTTTCAGGAATATCCCAGGATCCTTCCAACGTCCAGAGTTTACACAGACAGTTCTCTCTGACCGGAATGCTCTCCACTTAGCTAACCCTTATTTATCCTTCAAATCTCAACTTTGAAAATGTTCTTCCTTAGGGAGGCCTTCCCTGATTCCCAAGACTGGCTTTTTACTCCTATAGCATCAGTAAGGGCAAGCTATCCCCTTAGGGGTACTGACTTCAGTAGCCCTTCCAGTAACCATCCCCTTGCAATGTGTCTTTGCAGCTACTCCCATTTAAAGGTAGAGTCTATTTTGCTGCCCTTTAATTTTGGACTGGCCCTATGACTTGCTTTGGCTAATAGAAAGTGACAATGTGCCTATTCGGAGCCCAGGCCTCAGGAAACTTTGCACATTTCCACTAGTTCTCGGGGAAATCTGCCAAGTGGTGCTGTGAATAATCCCAGGCCTACCTGCCAAAAGGTTAAAGACCATGTTGCCAAGATACCTTTCATGTCCTGGTCAACACCCCTCTAACCTGTAGAAATAGAACTGCCTAGCAGAGCAGCATCTGACAGTAGATACTTGAATGAACGCATCCAAGACCAGAAGAGTCACCCAGCTGAGCCCAATCCAAATAGTCCACCCATAGAATCATGGAATAAATAAATGGTTGCTATCTGAAGCCAAAGAGTTTTGCAGTAGTTTGTTAAACAGAATAAACTAACTGATACAGGCCTTGGGTAGAATAAAATAAATATATGCATAAGCAGATAAACAACAATACAAGGTAGTATGTGCTAAGTCTGCCATGAGTGAACAGAGAAGAGAGTACAGACAAATGAAAAATCACTGAGGACTGGAGTTATTCAGTGGAGGTAATTAACTCAGCTACATTTTTATTATTTCCTCAGCAGACAGTAAGCTTCCTGAGACTATGGAATATGTCTTAAAATTATTTTGTATTTTCTGCATTACCCAGCACAGTGTAAGCTACAGCATTCAGTCCAAAAAGTACCTGATGGGTGAATAAAACAAGGGTAGAAACCACCCTTACTCCTTTTTATATTCCCAGTTTCTGCACAGTACCTGGAACATAGTAGGCCCTTAGGAAATACTTGTGAATGAATGAATGAGTGACCGAGTTCATGAATTTTAAAAAGGCTGTGTATTTGTGAGTGTCTTTCCAGGCGATCTCAGCCGGTGTTTATAGGTATGAAAGGTGAGGAGAAAACAGCAGAAACCCAGATGGTGGTAGTACCAACCACCCCACCTAAATCCACCCCATCATTTGTAACTTCTCCAAAGTGCAGTAGATAGCACATTTGTCCGTGGTTCTTTTCTTACTTCTCTTCTTTTGGCTTCTCACCATCTTTCTCTCTTTCCCTCCTTTTCTTCTTTCCTCCCTTTCAGTTCTCTGTTCTTTCTGTCCTCTTGATCCTTTCTGAATCAGCATCGTTAATGTCCAGTGATCAAGTTCAAGGTTATGCCTTTGTATTGGAAGGGGCTGGGGAGATGGGGGTGGCAGGTGCAGGGTATCTGTGGCAGCTGCAGTGTCAAGGTAGTTTCTGTACTTTCAATTCCCTTTCCCCTTCCTCTCCCTAAAAAACAAATAAGGGAAAGCATGGGGACAAAAGGAAAAGGAAAAAGTATATGTGTGCTGTCTATGGGCTCTTCTTCCAGATCTGAAATTGCCACTGAGAGCAGTCTTCTTGATATATTGTGTGCACCTGCACCCTTACATAGTCTTGATAACTGCATCCCTTTCTGGTGGCATGGAGCCAACCTCTGGGTCAGAATGCAGTGACTTCTGAAGGTAACTGTATGAGTCTACCCTCTAGTCATACATTCTTTACATGGATGCATAATTTGCGTACGTCCTCTTCACCTTAACTCTGATTCAGCTCTTCTTTTTCAAGACCACTCCCCCTTGTTCAGAAGTGTCTGTCCCGGCTCTGGGTCTGTCCTTGGTCTGTTTCCATCCAAACGTTCTAGTGTTCACTGTATGTTATTCATTTGATATTTGCCATATAATAATCTCTTGACTTTTCTTGTTTTAGAAGAAAAAGAATAGTCTTTCTTTGCTCGGCTCACGGAAATAAGAAACACCCCAGACACATTGTAGGAACTCAGAATTCATTTGCTGAGTAAGTGTATGAGTGCATGTCCCTCTGGGAATGATTGGTTTGCTTTGAAAGCCCCTATACCATTAAAAACAGTTACTTTTAGTAAGCACTTACTATGTGCCAGGTACTGAACTAAGCACTTTACATGGGCTATGTCATCTCATCGTCATGTGAGGTAGGGACTGTTATTATCTTCATAGCTAGTAAGTGAGGGCACAGACATTCAACTCCAGCCAGTTGGGTTCCAAAGTAGATACTTGCAGTCCCCCAACCAAAGATTCCTCCCTAGAGGAATCACATGAAAGTTGTAGCAACAAGCCAGTCACCCCAACTGGAGAAACAGCAAAAGATGTAGTGTGCCTTCTTCATGAGAATAAATGAGGCATATTTCAAGGGAAAAGGTTTTCCTTCATGATGGCTCTGGGCACATCAGGTCACCTGGTTATTAGCTGTCTGTAATTATTTCATGTGCATTCATTTTGTTTACCCAAAAAAGACTACAGTAATTGTTATATAATAATTGTTTCCACATATTACCATGTATCAGGCTCTATGCTAAACATTTTACATTCAATATTTCCTTGAATCTGTGCAATGGACCTGAACATTGATATTACTATTATTCTTATTTTATAGGTGGGAAACTGAGGACTGGGAGGTTAAATAAATTCCCAAAGTCATGCAGTCAATGGGTGTAAAGCTTCAGTCTCTCCTACCCCAAAATGTGTTCTCCTAAGTACTAAGCCATTGAATTTCAAATTTCAGTGTGTATAAGCATCTCCTGGGGAGCTAGTTAAATGCAGATTTCCAGACCCCATCCTCAGAGATTCTCTAGTAGCTGTGAGGTGGCGTCTAGAATCTACCTTTTCAACATCTACTTATGTGAGTCTAATGCAGTGTGTCCATGGCACACTCCACTACCATCTTCCCTCCCTGATGCAAGTAGCTGGAAGTAAAATCTTCTGTAGGCTGTTCCCAGATGTTGGGTTTCACCAAGCTGGCCACGGGAGATGCAGGCAGTGCCTCAGATGTAGCATTCATGAGCTTGCCTTGCAGCCTCCGTCATGATCAACATTTCAAAAGCCTGGGGCTCTTTCATAGGTATGGATTCTGCTCTTAATGCTCCTTTGCTCTCCTGTTTTGGGAGGCCTGGCTGGAAACATTCAAAACCACTTTATCCTTATTATTTAAGGTATAGCCTGATCTAAATATCCAGCTCCAAGTTTCTCTCTCCCTGGATCCCACACAGCCTCCATCCCCACCTCACTGAACCTGCCACCCAGACAAAATGCATTTCCAGCACTAAGAGCCATAAAGCAAAGCATGTAGAGCTTCACAACCTCTTAACTTCTTCCCTGAAACAATTACTCCTTGGTTCTAAGAAGGGTAGTAGTGGGGAATTTACACAGTAGCCTTACAATTTCCTTTTGTTCTTCACCAGAAATTAGAAAGATTATTTGCAAGAGTTCTATATTGTGTCTATCTTTTTGTTAATTCAAAGAATTCAAGCCAGAGCGTTGCTGCCTTTTTTGCCCCAAGGGACATCATCGCAGAATTTTGGGAACGTCTTGACTGCTCCATCACAGGGCTGCTTTTTCCATCCTTGCCTGTGTATCCTCTGGGGACCCGCGAGATGGGTGGTTCCTTCCCTAAGGGAGCTTTATCAATGTCTCTTTCAATATTAATGTGACACCTGCAGATGTGATGTTGAACAGCACCGGTTTGTTACACGGTGTAGAGGGTGGCATGACTTCCTGTGAATAACAGGTCCAAGTACGAGGTGCCATGTGAAGTTAACCTGGCCCCAAAGGAAGAGCATGTGTTTACTGGGATGCGTGAGACCCCTGCCCCTCCAGGGAGAGCAGTCTTAATAGCAAGTGTTTCTAGTCAAACAGTGAGCAATGCAGTGGCTTTGGACACTTGTATAAAGATGGCGAGACATGTTTGTACTAGAGTGGTGACTGCAAAATAGATTTTTGCTGACTGGTTTAGTGCTCCTTTGAATAATTTAATTTCTAAAATATGTTTATGCTATTCCCAGGCCCCTATATTGAAACATAAAATAGTGGAGAACTACTAGACCAGATTCATAGTTCTGTGATCATTCATTTATCCATTCATTCAGAAATATTTATCTGACATCTATGATGTAACAGGCACCATACTAGAAACTAAAGCAAAGTATGGAGTAAAACAGAGTTCCTTCCCTTAAGGGACTTGCAGTCTGCTGCAGGAGGAGAGAGGTTATAACGCAATGTGCTAAGTGCTGTTTTTATAATCACAGCACACTGTGCTGTGATAGCCCAGAGGAGAGGTTCTCAACCCAAACAGAAGGTGGGGGGAGGAGGAGAGAGATCAGGGAAAGTTTTCTAGAAGGACATTGGAAATGAGTATTTGGAGGCTACAGGTATTTGGCAAGAAGGAGGGGGAAAGATCAAATAGGAGGCAGGAAGAGAAAGGATGAACGGCTTCATCTCCTCCAGTTGACAGTCAATCCTTGCCAGTTGTCCAGGTTTTACCACCTGTCAACTAAAACTTACTTGAGAGAAATCTCTCATCAAGAGGTTAATTGTGACACAGATTCCCATATCCGTGGGAAAAATCAATCACCTGTGCAGACTGCTTCTTTTTTGACATCTGGAACAGTCCTGTCTGTTAGCAAAATGTGGATATTTGCAATAGAGTTATTTCCAGTATTCAGGTTCTGAGTTTCTTATCTTTCCTTTAATATCATCACTCTATATTTAAAACCTCTTGGAATTCCATTGCAAATGGACTAAGGTTTTCTCCATCTCTCTTGGACCCCTATCTTCCTGGCACCCTAATCCTGAATTGAAGGTGTTCTCAGGGACACAGTCTTCATTCTTTCTTGTGAGCAGAATAGAATTCTCAGTCTGGGAAACCAGACACTCAGCAGGCAAAATTCATGACCTCACACCCTCTGCAGTTGCAGCCCCTGGTTCTTTTTTTGTTTTTTTTCCTAGCCCGTGGTTCTTTGTATATTTCTCCAATGCCAGAAGGACCCTAAGGAGACTTCCTCTCATTCCCACCACTTTGACCCTTGTTCTAGCCTCTACCTTGGGATTCCTTCAATCTGTAGCTCCACCCAGGATCTCCTTCCTCGCCTCTCTTCTGCCCAGCCTCTCTCCTCCTCCCCTCCCTAACTCTGTTCCTTTTTGCTCTATCTCTATTCTCAGTGTGTGTGTGTGTGTGTGTGTGTGTGTGTGTGTGTGCATGTCCACTGAATTTTGAGATTCCCAAAGGAAGGAATGAGGCTGCCTGGTGCCTGAAGAAAGTGTGAGCAGAGAGAATTTCTGGATGACTCCAAACTTAACATGAGTCTTAATTCTCTCTATATTTTAAAGATGAAAGCATAAATAAATTAATGAAGTGGTCAGCAGGAAGTAGATAAATCAAGTGTCAGGGAATTTTATGGGAAGATACGAGAAAAACAGACAAGCCTAGGATCTTCTAGAATAACAGAGGTAAGATCTTCTCTTTGATCTCTGGAGATAAAGGCAGGGAACTTTTGTCCTGGGTGCTTAATGCAGGCAGCTCTCTTCTTTGTTGATCATTATTGTGTTTAAGCCACGAGAGTTCAGGAGGAACCAAGGGCCAGAATCTAGGAGAAAGTCCATGTGAAATCCTGCAGAGCAGCTGCGGGCATTTTGAGCAGTGATGCTCAGGCTCATCTAATGGGGGTGCTTTTAAAACAGCAGGGACCATATGCAGAGGCAGATGTCCCTGGGAAGTGAAGTTGCTAAGTCCAGTCTAGGTGGTATGTGACTTTATGGCATCACAGAAAATGAGTGAGTGAGGCTGAGGCCACAAATTGTGTTGACAGTCTCAAACTGTAGGTGCTGTGAGCAGGACAGGCTGGGCCATCAAAGTCAGGGTGTGGTCTATGGGGGTGCACAGGCTGTGGAGTCAGATAGACCAGTGCTCCAATCTAGCTTCTGTACTGACCAGCTGTGACACGTTAGACCAGTCACTTAACTCCTCTGAACCTCGGTTTCTGCAAATGAAGATGAGATCATAAAGCTTGCTCCTCAAGGTTGTGATGTTGTATGTGAAGCCCTAGGCACAATATCTTGACAGACCTGGCTTTCCAGTAGCACCTACTCTAGCCTTACAGGTGAAGCATCAGAACAAGGGTAAGACTCTAGAAACGGGGAATTGACTTGCATTTTACTTTGATGTCAACTCATGTATTATGTAACTACTGTGCATTGGACCTGTGCTAGTGCCAGAGACATGAAGACCAGGATGGCCTGGGCTCTTTCTCAAGAAAGCTTTCAGGCTGGTGGGGGAGAAAACACAGGAACGGAATGGCAGTGCCACGTGGTGAGTGCTGTGAGGGAGGTGTGCCCATGTTGGGATCATGAGGACTGGAGGGGGGGTCAGGGAAGGCATCCTGGAGTAGGTAGCCGCTGAGCCTGGCTGGAACCCCCAGGGAATGGCTATGAGTGAGTTGTCACCCAGTTGTCTGCCATGGAAATGCAGAATAGCAAGGGGACTGAGCGAAGGGTGTCAGGATGGAGATGACCCAGTCTTAGAGCTCCAGGACAGAATGACATGTCCCTGAGGCAGATCACACAATTAAGACCCCAACCACTTGCTGCCACTTCACACTCACTTTGTCTGTCATTGACAGACCGTTGGCAGCCTTTTCCATTGAGATAAATACAGTATGAGAGGGTAATTAGATTGACTAATTTCTCAGCCAAGGGAACTCTCCCAAGCTCCAATTTCCCTATGGTCTTTAAATTCAAATTGCTTTAGAAGTGAGAGTTAGAGGGGACCTGGAATCAAGGGAAGGGAGTGGAAAGGAGGATGGACACAAGTCAGGGAGGGGACCCAAATAACATATACTGAACTCACCTAAGCTGAGCAATCAACCTTCCTCCCCACCCCCACCTCTACCCATCCATCATTGATTAATTTACTAAAATGCTTTAATACATTTTTTGGCTTAAATGTTAACACACATGAGTCATCATATTGGTTCTTCCAGGAAAGA
>NW_006788845.1:1889748-1892129 GCF_000442215.2 Lipotes vexillifer
GAGTGACCTCTGTTATGTCATTTCTCACTTTCTGCATCTGTTTCTTCATCTTTAAGATGGGAAATCTGGGTGACAACAATCTCTTTGGATTTGTCCATCTCTAATGTCTAGGACTGTGTGGTTTTGAGTTTCAGATAGCTGCAGATCCCAAGGGAACACAGATCCCAAAGGGAAGGATGGAGAGTGAAGAAGAGAAAGGACTTTTAGGGCAGGGGAATTTGGCCACTAGGGGAGCCACTGAGCAACTCTGCATTGTACCAAGGCACCATGAGGTTTAGCAGCAGCCCTGGGGGCAAGTAGCTCTTTCCCAGGATTGCAGCGTGCTTCATTTGATATTCAGCCTGGGTGTGAGGGTTCTTGATCCTTCTTACTCATATCTGTGTCCCCAGCCTCTGGCACCATGCTTGGCACATAGTCTTTACTCAATAAAAGTTCATTCTTCCAGCTGAACCGAATACCCAGATCTCCCCGGGAGCCAGGGAGAGAGACACTGAATGGGGACAGAGGACAATCCAATCTTGCCTTCTGGATTTCTCTACAGATAACTAATCTTATCTATTGTGATTGATTCTTATTAGTTTTCCTCTCAGAAGTTTCACTTATTTCCAGTCCTGCAGATGCCTCCCTTTCCTGCTATATCCTGAACACCTTCCCTCTTGGCTTGAGGTAGAGGTCTTCCCCCTCCTCACACTACCGTCTGCCTTCTTTGTGGCTATGGAAAAGTAGCGGAGAAGATTCACAGTGTGAGTCAGCTTGTTAGTATTTATCTTCAGCTATTTTCATGCTTCCTAAGTTCAGGCAGGCCAGGCTCCAGAGGTTCAAAAACAGTTGCGTGGTTGACAAATCTCTTTAGAACTGAGATGCAAAAGTCAGCATGGGTCAGTCCCTACAAGGAGGGTGATCTTGACCATCTGCTTGTGGGAAGGAGATCTTTCTTTCCTGAGCAGGGAAATGGAAGGATAAAAATCCCCTTTCCCCAAGGAGAGAAAACATGTGGCTGAAGTTCTTTATTGAAGTGCTCGAATTCAGAAAACCTTAATGGCATCCAAGATAGCAACCCTGTACTGAGAGCAATGATGATCTGGGGACCCTCTCATTTGTAAAGTCCCTAACCTCTATTACACTGAGGTAACTTTTGGTAAATTTCACATAAAATATACATCAGACCATATTCTTGAAAGGCAGCCAGGTGTAGTAAGAAGAGCATGGAATTTGAAGACATAAATTTATCTTCCAGCTCTGTTACTTCTTAACTCTGAATCTCTTTTCTTCTCTGTCAAATGGAAATAACTGTATCTATGTTAAAGTTATTGTGAGGATTAAAGGAGAATATTCATTTATTAATTCAACAAATATTTATTAAGCACTTCACTTATTAATCAAGGTAAATAATTTTTATGCCTCAGTAGATAAGCCCCTAAATCTCAGTGGTACAGCACAACAGAAGTCTGAAGAGTCTGATGTACAGTGGTCAGGGTCCTTCCCCTTCCAGTGACTCAGGGATCCAGGCTTCCTCCATTTTGTGATGCCTCCTCTCATCACTTAACTGGCCAAGTTTGCACAGGCAGGGGAAGAGAGAAATGGTGAGGTAAATTGCCTCTTCCATGTCTTGGACCAGAAGTGACACATCATTCCTACTCCTGTGTTTCCATTTGCCAAAATTTAGTCATATGCTTCCAATTTCACTCCAAGGGAGGACGAGACACGTTCCTCCATTTTAGCCCAGGAAGAGAAAGCTGTGTGGAGAACAAATAGCGTTGTCTCTGCCACAGCATCTAGTGTGTGTCAAGAACTATACTCAATGACAGAGACATAGAGATAAGCAAACACAGTCCCTGTACTCAAAGACAACATAGTCCAGAGAAGAAAGTGCCAGCACTGTTAGCTCTTAGGATAATAAAATTCCCCTTTTATTTCTGTAATTCTACGTTAATTCAATTCAATCCTGTATTCAATTAATTCTGTAATTTCACTACAATTATTATTATTCACCAATGTGAGTCATTCCCATCTCCCTCCATTGATGGTAAATCCCTAGGGCTGGATCTATGTGACTGTATCTAGTCACCTGTCAGTCCCCCATGTAACCTAATGGAGTACCAGGTAAGTGGCAGAGCTCCCTTCCCCCTATATTTGTTGAATGTGTTACATTTGTATCTTTTTGCTTCTTTCCTTCAATTATATTTCTCTTCTCCCTCTGCTCCAGAGCTTCACCCAGGTTCCATCTTCCCCAGACAGACTGCCATGGGCTAAAAGACAAGACACCTTGTTCCTCAGCCCAGCTTCTCGTATGGCATCTCAGGCGGTGCCCTTATCTTGGGTCCGAGAGAGATGAATCACCCCCCTCTCTTCTCTGTCCTCGCTCCCTGCTGGACTCTTTC
>NW_006788845.1:1892139-1893165 GCF_000442215.2 Lipotes vexillifer
TCTTTCCCCGTGACTAACTAAGCATGAGATCAACCATGGGAGAACTACAGGGGCTCTCGGGAAAGGAACTGTCCACAGTGCTGACCGGCAAAGGCAGAATGAGAGATGCCAACGGAGGCTGTGGTCGCTCCAGGGAAACGTCCGAGGCAACCTCACTGGGGTCCTTCCTTTGAGGTCGCCGCTGACACCCCTCCCCCCAGCGGCGTGGGCAGCGCCCTGGACCCTGGCCCTTCTCCTCTCCCTGGACAGCGTCTGCGGTCCCGGCCTCGGCTCACAGCTCTTATGTTCCCAGCAGCCAGGTCCTGCCATATTGGTGAACAATAACGAATTCAGCCTCCCGTGTTCATCCTTACTCTGCACCTTTAATCAGGAGTGTTACCCGCGGCTCCTGCCCAGGCCTCATTTAGATTTCTTGTTTGTAGCAATAATACCCTTTTAATATGCTAAATGAGCGAGCAAATGAGCCTTCCTCCACTCTCGAGGTTTTTACAAACATCCCTTCTTTAGTGGATGAAGGTCATTCTTTTGGTAGATTAATACTTAACTAGGAGGCCCTGTTTATTGTCTGGGATCACTTCAGCGGCTGTCACAGCATATTAAAGAGCTCAGCATTGCCGGTGCTGGAACAATGCCGCTGGGTGGGGACGCGGGAGGGGCGGTCCGTGCCCGATTCCCCTTCCCTGGCTCTCATTCCAACTCCGCAGCCGTTATTAATACTTTAATTTGTAGTGCATTAATGAATTCGAATCCCCGTTATGTGTGGAGCGAGTGGGCCTTCAGCAGGCCCTGTGCAACCCGAGTGCATCCTGGATGCGGAGAGGCAGATTCACCCATGGATGGCACTGACCAGGACAGGGGCCCCGCCTCTTGCCAAGGGGTGGGCGGTGGCGGGGTGGGAGATGCTGGATCTGGGAAACTCAGCAGCAGAGGGGAAAGTGGACAGGGGCAGAGACCTCTGGATGGTACTGTTTGAAATTTCAGCCCCTCAGTGCCAGCTCTAACTTTGAGCTTCCCAGTTACCAATTT
>NW_006788845.1:1893182-1900268 GCF_000442215.2 Lipotes vexillifer
ATTCCTGCTTCATAATATTCCTCCTCTGTATATAAGAAGAGTACCTGCCTTATAGGGCAGGCATGCATACTACATGGGGTAATATATGTAGACTGCTTAGGGCACATAGCAAACACTTCATAAAGGTTAGTTATCATTGTTATTCCCTCACCAAACCTACCCCTGCTTGAATCCCCACCCGGGTAAGCTACAGAGAGTGGTTCCTTCCCTCTTCTGTCACACTTACACTTGCCTCCGTGAGCTCTTCTCTGCTTCTGAAAGCACCTGTTTATGAGTCTGACTTTTCTAGGAAAGCAAATCCTCTTGAGGACAGGAACTGTGTCATTCTTATTTTTTTTATTTTTTATTTTTTTGCGGTACACGGGCCTCTCGCTGTTGTGGCCCCTCCCGCTGCGGAGCACAGGCTCCGGACGCGCAGGCTCAGCGGCCATGGCTCACGGACCCAGCCGCCCCGCGGCATGTGGGATCCCCCCGGACTGGGGCACGAACCCACGTCCCCTGCATCGGCAGGCAGACTCTCAACCACTGCACCACCAGGGAAGCCCCTGTCATTCTTATTTTTATGCCCTGCCTCCCCAGCATTTAATAGCAGTGCTTGTCAGAAAGCAAGTGCTTCATAAAGGCTGGTTGTGTAAGCAATTCAATAAATGAAGAATATAGATTGGTGTCTCTCCCTGTTTCAGGACCTCAATCTTTCCACGGGCCCTAGGAGGACGGTTTGCTGAGGCCCACAAAGCTCTTTTCTTGGTGTGTCTCATTGTCACTGACCCAAACTTGGGTTGCCTGTGTGCAGCAAAGCCAATCCATTGACACTGGATTATGGTGAAGGAAAGGGTGGTGTTTATTTCAGGGCACCAAGCAAGGAATCCAGGGCAGCTAGTGCTCAAAACACTTGAACTCCCTGATGGGTTTCAGGAAAGCATTTGTAAAGGCAAGATGAGGGAGGGGCCTCCCAGGGTATGTGATCAGCTCACGCACAATTCTCTGATTGGTTGACAGTGAGGTAACAGGGCGGTGTCACATGGGTTAACATTATCAGTACTTAGGAGCCAGGAGGCCTGGGGACTATGTGCTCATGGCCATCGAGTAGTTAATGTCTTCCATTTGGTGGAGGTTTTCGCATCTGTAAAACAACTCAGGAAATGTGCATCAGATACTGTTATCTGGGTATTCCAGAGAGGAGCTAAAGCAGAGGGTATGGGGGAAGGGTCTGTCCTGGGAAGGCCTCATAGGGTCCTGCTTGTTACATAGTTTTCACCCATCCAGAACACCTGGCTCAGTCCTCCTGCCCAGGGAGACTTGCTGGGTTACTCCAGTCCGCCCTCCTTCCTCTGAACTCTGAGACAGTTTCCTGAGCCACACAGTGGTATCAGTTTGGTACTGCTCTTGGGACACACAGTAGCTTGGAGGCAGGCCTCGTGTCTCATCTTTTACCCATGTGACTCTACCTGGTGACCTGGGCTCCGTTTAGACCGTAAGCAACATGAGGGCAGGGACTATAAGTCATACTTTTTACATATCTCTCATCCTAACCCCCTACCAGTGCTTCATTCAATTCAGAAAATAATAAGAGCCACTATTTATGAGGCTTTACACTGGGTCAGGCCCCGCACTGGGCACTTCACTGCCTCACTCAGAAATAAGTATTCCAAAATCTTAGAGCCAGAAGAAACGTTAAAGGTCACTTGGAACAAATACTTAGGTTCTTATTGAGATGCCCGAGGCTCAGAGAGGTTGGGGATTGTCCAGAGTTACTCAGCTCACTTGTAACTCAGCCAAGTGCTCAAAGCCAAACTCTTCCCCCATCCCACTGCCCCCTGAAGGGGCCCCTGGTTTGACGAGTCAGGCTGTGCTGCTACAGGAATGGAACCAGATGGAACTAGAGGCTGACGCAGGGCCCCCAGCTGGATGGGCCAGGACTCCCAGGGCCAACCCCGCCTGCCTCAGGGCCATGAGGATTTGAGTCAGAATTGCTCTGTGCTCTGGACTCCCTGGAAGAAGGACTAATTATATGGCCTCCCAGGGCCTCAACTCAATTTGGCAAAAAGTATTAATACTCACTGAGTATCTGCTCTGAGGTGGAGAAGCCCCCAGATGAAAACCAGAGATCCTGATTCCAGCCCCATCTCAGAGACCTGCCATCGAGGGTTCTCACATGTGAGTTGTGAGTTGCTCACTTGCACCACAAGGCGTTGGCCCATTAGGGGCTGCTACTTAAATTGGAGGCCCCATGTGACTTCCTGACCATACGGCCCAACTTATCTGTGGCCACAGGCTCCCTGAACCCCGTACCAGGCCCACTCAGAGAGCCCCCCCATAGATTCCAGCACACACTTCTCTCCCCCCTCCTCTTTGTGTCATCTCAGGACCCAGGGTCCAGTTATTTGGAAGGGAAGCAAACACTCCTTTTGTGTTACACACTCCTGATGCCTTATACACCTGCCCAAACCTCCAGCTTGTGGGGACAATGCACCGTGGTCTTTCATTCATGTGAGAAGTTTGTTAGACTCAGGCTTCGTTTTCAATGGTACCAGACCAACAACTTCCTTGGTCTTCTCTGCCAGACTGCATCACAGCCCAGTGTGCCTCATCTCTCCTATTGGCCAAGATGTAATGGACCTGAAGTTCAGTGAATCAGAAATCAAAAGGCAAAAGAGGAGATGCTAATGGACTGTGCTCTGCAGAGGCGATAGGCTCTCTGGCCAAGTTGCGATCTTGCTCTTTCCTGACGTATCAGTGTGAGGTCACCCAGCCAGCCCCGGCCTCCACCTCAGCTCTTAAAGTGCTCTCAGAGCCAACAGCTGTCTTGCCTTGGAGGATATGCCAGGTTTCAATCTGTGTGTTTGTGTGGGGATGTTGGGGGAGCAGGAGGGTGTAAGAATATGAAGAATGTGTGAGTGGTGTGTGTAGGTGACATGTGGGGACCTGTATGCACGAGCCCATATGAATAATATATGTGGTAGGTTGGCAAATGTGCATACTGTGAATGGAAGTTAGTTATGTGTTCATTATTGGGAGTGTAGGAAAACTGTGGGTATTTGAATATGTGTGTAATGAATGCACCTTTAGCGTTAAGTGAGTGCTTGAGTGTATTTAATGACATGGATGTGTCCATTGACCTGTTTGAGAATTTTTGGAATGTTTGTGAATGGGAGGTGGGTGTGTGTTTTGGTAAGTTGGGATTTAGGGTCTATGCGAGTGGTGTGTGTATGAATAAGTATAAGTAGGGATTAGCTGTGTTTGTATGAATGAGTGTGTCATAACTTGGGTATTAGTTGGGGTTGGTTTATGAGTTTGAGGACCTCTATGAATTGTGAGTTTGTGAATGTGTATAAATAGCAATGTATGTTATGTATATCAAGGGTATATATGAACGACTTGTTAAGATGGACAGATACAAGTGTTGTGAACATGTATACCAATGAAAACACCTGAAGGTGTTAGTGGAGTGTATGTTCATGAGTGAAGGTGCAGGGTCATAAATGAATAAGTGGATGATTGGATCTGTGTGTAGAAAATATCTTGAGGGTTTAGTATATATATGAATATGAAGGCACAAGCAGTGTGTGCTGGAGCTGGTTTATACTGGCCTGTGAGAGCTATTGTTAAACTTAAGCATTATGTAAGCTGGTTGTTAAAATTGGCCATTATTAAAAATAAAGTTGTATGCACTTACAATGACATAAATTATATAAGAATGAAAATAATAATTAAAACTCATCCCTTCGTAATTATTTTACTCTTGTCTGCATCTTGAGGTTATTTACACCTACTCTATATTTACACCTACTCTACACCTACTCTATATGGTGGAATGGGGTGTTGCCTGTCCTCTCTGCCCAACTTCAAGTTCAGTGACATCTATTGGTAACTTGAAATTGGCCACAGTGGGAGTATTTACACCATAGAAGTTGCAAATGCTGCAAATCAGGACTTTTTTTACCTGGAGATCTGGTTGTTAAACATTTACCATCATACAACTATATGTGAGTGAGAGTGATGGCTGGGGATTGTTAAGACAGGATTTAGATGTGTGTGTGTGTGTGTGTGTGTGTGTGTGTGTGTGTGTGTGTGAAATGGTGGATAAGTGTTTGTAAGTATGATGAATGAATGTATTTATTGCTATATAATTGTAAATATGTATGATAAATAAGTCCAGGTAACTTTTAACCTGGGATCCATGGATCTTTAAGGGGTCCCTGGAAAGAATTCAGAGGGTCCATGAACTTGAAGGGGAAAAAGAAAATTAAATCTTTATTTAATTCCAACTAAACTAACTTCTAGCTGAAATGTGGCATTTCCTCCAATATCAATGTAGGCAACAATCCATGGTACTATTAACAGTGTCTATGATTTTATTAGCAATAGAAATCAGATATTTCATATTATTTTACAGTTCTTACAGATATATAAAAATATCGTTTATAGTCTCTACATCGTTAGTTATAAAATCCATCATTATATATTATTTAAAGCTTTAATAAAAGAGCACAAATATTACCAAACCACAGATTCATTTCTAAAATATTTTGAAAATGGAACTTCAGTATAATTATTTTCCTTTGTAATTCTATGTATTTGATTTTACTCATTTAAAAACAGTTTTCTGAGGGGGTTCATGGGTTCCACCAGACTGCCAAAGGGATACATGGCATAAAAACTCATTACATGGATGCTATGTGTGGTTGTGGTTAGCAGATCAATGAGTAGGGTGCTTGTGTGTCTGTGTGTAATTGTGTATGTGGTTAAGAGTTGGGATGTGGGAATTTACATGACTTGTAGGCGTTGCAAGTGTGGGTGAGTGGGAATGGAGGTAGTTTATGATCCAACCGCTAGAAACAGATCCCTCCTTTTTTCCAGGGAAGACCTAGGGAGCATGTGGTGGTGGGTGAAGGGATGGAGAACGTTTTATCAACAGTGCACACAAGCTGAATTCTAAACTTTTCCTTTTAAGATAGAATTACACCTAGGTCCCTTTATGCAATTATTGTTAGCAGAAAATAGATTTATTTTCTGAATGCTGGTTGCCTTGCTGAGTATAGATGGGCTGACAATCCTCACCTGACTCATGGAAATTCTTGTCCCTGTAGACAGCTTCAGATCCCAGTGGACACAGAGGTTTGACCTCACCACTGACCTGTTATTTTATTTGCTTAACTCCAGACACACTAACACCCGCTCTGGCGTACCACAGTTAGCCCTCTTTGGCATTGCTAAATGCACTACGGTCTTGCACACACTCCTGGGCCTTCCTTCACATGATGTCACCTCTATTTGATCACCTCCACAGCTCTGCTTCCTGGCTGAGGTGTCTGGGTTCTGCCAGGGAACAGCCTTGCCAGCAAAGGGGAGGAAGAGGGGAAGGTAGAAAAAGAAAGGGAGGGCAGAGGAGGGGCTGGGATTGCATCAGGGACTCCTGTTCAAAGAGTCCAGGCCTCAGAGTAAAGGCTCTGAGTCGGAGCTCCTGGCAGACTGCCCCTTTCTTGACATTCAAAGAATTAATTTCGTTCTGGTATTTATTTGCCACTGGCCTCCCTACCTGAAGGGAGGGACAGAGCTCTTCTTCTCTGGACTCCCAGCCCACACCCCTCCTCCAGGTAAGATGCTCTCAAACTCCCCCAAAAGATAGCCAGTGGACCTTCCCATGAGCCCCTGGAGAAGATGAAGCTCCTCAACCTTTTTAAATCAGGTCTCACAAGGCATCCTCAAAAGCTGCTCAAACCCCAAATCCCTCCTGCTTCAGTTTAAGCCTCTTGATCAGCCCTTGGAGGAGAGAAAGCAAAGCTGTGTGATCTTTGAGCCTTGGGAGACAGCAGCCAGACTCTTCTGAAACAAACCTGAGAGCGGCACTGGAGCCTGACCTTGAGAGGTCTCTGCAGCCTAAAATGGTCTGTGCTCACCTGTGTGAGGTGAAGGATGTGATCTCTGATTAAACACACAGTTTGGCTGCCCCCGTGTTTGTGCCCTTTGTGGGAATGGATATCTGATGACCCCAGAACTGTGAACCAAATTTGGGTCAGGATCCTACAGGTTGCTAAGCACACAGCAATGCTTCAGACCTCTGGACATAATCTTACATAGGAGCAATGACCAGAAACAAAACCGAAAGGGACCTCAAAACCGAAAGGGACTCCTTGGAGTCCACTGTCCATTATTACGTACAAAATTGCTCTCAGATTGAGATGGTTTCGGAATCTACAAAAGGGACCTTTCTTGGGGACAAGAATTGCAACCTGCCTCATCCTCCAAAATTGTTCAGGTAGGTTGCAATGCACTGGTCTGATTCACACAGCTTTCAGTCTGTGCTCCACACGCAGTGAGGCTGATAATATGAGTGAGTCGCCTGAAGCCAGGACTATGTTTTCAGTTTGTGTCTCCAACACAGGACTGAGCTAGAGAAGGCCTGACTTCTTCTAACAGTGCCTTCAGACTCACCAGGTGCTGCTGGTTAGAAAGGATTCTCTGTGCCCTTGTTCTGAAATTTTCCATTGAGAAATCCTTGTGTATTCACTGACTATTCCATCTCAGGGTTGAGAGGACAAGTTTTGCTGAGTGGTCCTCATTCAAAGTCTGACGTTCAGTGAGATGGAGATGAGGCTCCCTAGTTTCTGATAGTTCTCCTTTGGCCAGATGGAAATGGTAGGAAGATTGTTAGAGAAGCCAGAGTGCCAAAGGATGGGAGCTCAGCTGCCTGGGGCGATGGGAGGGGCACCTGGTGGCTGTGGGTACTTTCTCATTAGAGGCTTGTTTGTATTTGTGTTCTCACTTCCAGAGAGAAAGCACAACCTTGCATTTTGAACGTGAGATTCCCCAAACATTCGCCTGTCTCCATCCTCTTTGGGATAGCTAGCTCCCCAAACCTCTTAAAAACGAGCTACAGCTACAGACTGCTTGTTACTTGCTTCATTCCAGAGGAGGCAAAAGCGAGGCAGGGTGTGAAACTCCGCGCGAAATTTCTCCATGTCCTCATTCCCACAGCTGAGCTGCAATTAAGTCATCTCCTAGATCAACGCCAGAGGCATTTACCTACCCACCACTGTGCTGTCCCTTTCTTTTTTTTTTTTTTTTTTTTTTTTTTTTTTTTTT
>NW_006788845.1:1900830-1937376 GCF_000442215.2 Lipotes vexillifer
TCACTGTCGTGGCTTCTCCCCTTGCCGGACGCCCAAGCTCAGCGGCCATGGCTCCGCGGCACGTGGGATCCTCCCGGACCGGGGCACGAACCCGTATCCCCTGCATCGGCAGGCGGACTCTCAACCACTGCGCCACCAGGGAGGCCCTGTCCCTTTCTTGATCACAAAGTAGCCATGTCACAGTTAAAAACATAGGCTTATGGGCTTCTAATACCAGGATCATCACTTATCATTTGAATCACTTTGGCAAAGTACCCAACCTTTCCAAGGTTTAGCTTCATCTTTTCTACAATGCAGATAATGACAACACCTTTGTCACATGATTGTTTCCAAAATTGAGGCAAGCCACTTTAAGACAATCAGCCCAGAGCCTACACACATTAGTCTATAAACATTGTTGGTCGTGGTGCTATTGTTGGCATCCTCCACTCTTCTTGGACCTCAATCCTTTGTCCCACTGACTTTGTGGGTTTCCTCCAGGCTTCTGCTCCATTCTTTCTTTGTGGGGAAAAGTGTAGAGACAGGAGCAGTGTGGGATAGCATCCCAATAGGTAGTCTGTGGAAAAGGGCTATGGTTTGCCTTGAGGTATCTGTCTCATCAGCGCTTGCTGTGGTCAAGGAGGCTTGAGAGGTGGCCTCTGCCTTGAGCAGCTACTTCTGGCTCCTCAGGATGCTGCCAGAGCAATGGCACCTGGTATGAAAATGTCTGGGAAACACCCAAGTTAGGGAATGTTGCCTCTACAACCACAAAATGTTCATACCAGGCAAAAATTAGGGCCCATGCAGCCTAAGCAGAGATCAGTGTCTTGGGAGAGGGGCCTTTTAGAGTCTCCTGGAGTGAGAGGCTCATGAGTATGTTTATGTTAGGGGAAGGGTCAGAGCCCCCGGGGAGAACACTCCCACTTGAACTTGGATGTTGCCATTTTCCACTGGCCAGAGTGCTGCCCTGATGTCAGGTTTTCTTTGCCTACATTCTTGCATGGTCTCCCCTCCATTCTTTCACATTCTTCTAGTTCCACCAAAGTTTCCTTGTAGATAAACCACCCTTTCTTGGATGTTAAAAATGGGGAATCCTGATAATACTACGTGGCTTATTTTCTCTCAGATTACTAACCGGTCTTTGCAGGTGGTCCTAGGTTCCTGAGAAACACCTCTCACTACAAGGCTCTTCGGGAGTCTGTGAGAACATCCTTAACACCTGCAACAACCCCTGCCGAGTGTTCTTGACCGTGTCTGCAGAGAGATGTCAAACACATCTCTTTCTAGTCACACGTGATTAATGGCGGTGAAGAAACCGCAAAGGAATCCCCCTCACTGATGCAGTGAACGGCTCTCTCCTGGTGCAACAATGCAGGTCTTTGTGGGGTGTGGTCTGGGACCCGTGTGTGTCACATCTCTCTCCTCTTACACATCTAAGAAATGTGTTCCGGGTGAAGCATCACTCAAAGTGAAACAGGATCCCCAAATCTCCATCTCATAGCCATTGGGGAAACAGGACTTTGCAGATTAAAAAAAAAAAAAAAAAAAAAAAAAAAAAAAAAAAAAAAAAAATAAATAAATACATTGAAAAAGTATTATAAAAATAAAAAAAAAAAAAAAAAAAAAAAAAAAAAAGAGACTAAACCTAAAAACAAAGAGAAGTCATCCAAAACGTAAGAACTAATCACTAAATTGGAGTGAAGGAGAAGAAATAATTTTTAGTTGCAAAGAAAGAAGCAGGACTTTCCATAGCTGGTGAGAACCTCCTAGAACTCCTTATCCCAGGGGTTGGCTTGCATTGAAGATTTAAAGATGTTGCAGAAGAAAAGTCAGCGAATTTTACAAGGTCATTAAGCAGAGCTGTTTTTCAGCCAGCATTTATTTAACATCTAATACGTGTCAGGCAGTTTACTAGGCACTTAATATTCTTGGTCTGATTTATTTTTCACAACAACTCTGTAAGTTAGGAACTATTCTATTCCCATTTTATAGATAAGACTCATACAGGTTAAGGAACACGTCTAATTGAGATGCACCTTGGGTATCAAACTTATATCTGTCCAATTCCAAAGCCTGTGATACTTAGGCTATTCTATACTATTTTTCTAAGACAGACAAAAATAATATGGAGCAATGGCTTATCTTTGTAGGCTGATATCAGATAGAAGGTCAAGACTGTAATTCAGTTATTCATGCTTTCATGCATTCCTGTGTTCATTCCTGTAACAAGTATTTAGGGAGTGACTGCTCTGTGTTCCAGGCACTGTGTGCTTGGTCAGAACATGTCCCTTGGGTCTATAGTTTAAAATAAGCCACTAGGTTAATACCTACTATAAGGAAATATTTTGCTTCCATATGACTCCTATCAAGGTAATAGAAAGCAATAGATATAAACAGCCAGAAGGGCTTGTGTCCTAACCTTATTTCTATCTGCCAGATTATTTCAAGTTACAGCAGCAGTATATCTTCTAATCAGTGTTGCCACCTCCCCTCCCCCAGGGGATTCTGGTGTGGTTGCCATGGTTTTCTGTTATCTATCCCAGGAGCTGATCCTACTTTTCCAAGCCCACATGTGGGTACCAAATTATTTGCATATAAATTGTCTTCCCCTTGTATAGTAAGGATCATGAACTATCTATGACCCAATCAAAGCCAATAGCTCGTCCATGTACTGGAACCCATCTCCTTATTCCTATTCAAGAACATTTGTGCAATAACCATCCTCTCTTTTTCTTGAAACATCATCTTTCTCTTCTCTTCTGGATCATTTTTTATCAGCTTTCATCCATGCTGTGAATTCTCCCATATTAAAAACAAACAAACAAAAAAAATCAACAAAAAAACTCCCTTGACCCTACTCTTACAGTCACCTCCATTTCTTCCTTTGTCTTTACAGCAAAATTCATCTGAAAAGTTGCCGACATTCACTTTCTCTAATTTTTCCTCCTCCCATCTCTGTTTAGCACACTCCAATCAGGATTTTTTCTCCTGCCGCTTTATGAAAACCTCTTATCAAGATCACCCTAAACATAATGCCCATACTTCTCATACTATTTGACCTATCAACAGTAATATTTGACCCAGTCAATCCCTCCCACTTGAAATACTTCCTTCACTTGGCTTCCAAAATACCATATTCACTAGTTTTCCTTTAAATTTTCTGGCTGCTTTGTCTAAAGTTACTTTCATTGATTCCTCTTCATCTAAATGCTGGAGTTTCTCAAGGCTCAGTCCTTGGCACTCTTCTCTTTTCTAGCTGTACACACATTGCCTTGGGAAGCTCATCCAGTCTTGTGTCTTTAAATATAATCCCCAATGCATTCTTTCGCCTCTGCTCCAGATCCAAATATCCATTGCCTACTTGACCTACTGGAACGAATTATCATAGGCATCACAAAGACAACATGTCCACACATGAGCTCCTGACTTCATTCCTAAACCATCCTCTCCTGTACGTCCTGCATCTCTACTTATGTCAATGCCATTCTTCCCATTGTTTTGGCTCAAATTCTTGGTGACTCTCCCCTTTCTCTCACTCACCACATCTGATCTGCCAAAATAATCCTCTCATTCTCAAAATATACTCAGAAATTAATTACTTCTCAGCACCTCCACCATCACTACTACCTTGGTCCAAGCCACCATCATCTCTTGCCTTAATTATTGTATTAGCTTCTTAATTATTTTTCCTGATTCTGTTCTTGGTTCTTCATGCATTATTTTCAACACTGCAGTCAGAATGATCTGCTCAAAACCCTCTGATGCTTCTAAGGCTTCAGGGTAAAAGCCCAAGTCCTTCCACTGACCCAGAGAGAGAGCCCAGCGCAATCTGACTCCCATTTCCTCTGTGACCTCATCCCCTACTCTCTGCTTGTTAACTCTGCTGCAGAAACACTGATCTCCCTGCTGTTTGTTAGATCTGCCAAGCCAACTCGTGCTTCAGGGCCTTTGCACTAGCTTTTCTATGTAGAATGTTCTTCCCCCAGGTATCCCTATGGCCAGCCCCCTCACTTCCTTTTTGGTCTTTACTCAAATGTCACTTTTCAGTAAGGTTTTTTTTAGACTATCTTAAATGTTATCCTCCACTGGCCAATTTTTATATCCCTATTTCCTCCAAATAACATCTACTATATATTTTACTTACTTGTCTTGTTTAGTGTTGGTCTATCCCGATAGAATGTAAACCTGGTTAAAACCACAGAATGTGTGTTGAGACTTAGTAGAACATAGGTTCTTCTGTCTTGGTGCAGAAAGAATTCAGCGACAGGCAGAGTGGCAGGTAAGGAAAGAGTTTATTATTATAGGACACTTGTGAGTGATACAAGCGGTTGGGCAAGGGAGTGTGGCCCCAGAGAACTTAGTGGGCTACAGTTTTATAATCAAAGGAAAAGTGGGGAGGGGGAGAAGACCACCTTCCTCCTCACTTCCATCATTAGCTCCTCCACATCAGGCGGGGGAGTCTCCTTGTCCTTACATGGTCAAATTGGGACTATCATGGAGCAATGGAAATGAGCAAAAAGGTGGTAAAATATACTAAAATATCATAAATTATGTCAGGTTCCAGTATAATGTCACCTTTTTCTTATTTATTTATTATTTTTTTAAACATCTTTATTGGAGTATAATTGCTTCACAATGGTGCGCTAGTTTCTGCTCTATAACAAAGTGAACCAGCTATACATAACACATATATTCCCACGTCTCCTCCCTCTTGCATCTCCCGCCCACCCTCCCTATCCCACCCCTCTTGGTGAACACAAAGCACCAAGCTGATCTCCCTATCTATGCGGCTGCTTCCCACTAGCTATCGATTTTACATTTGGTAGTGTATATACCTTTTTCTTATATTTTTAGAGCCCTCAGAGGAGCATGTGCTAGGAATCATTAACTTGCTGAGCTCACTGGGCAGGATGTGGGTCTCAGTCCACCATTTTTTATTGTTTTGAGGCATGTCTCATGCTTCTGTTACACGGTTTTGTTGCTAAGCAAGCCTGCTTGTTTTTGTGGTTAAGCAAACCTGCTTTCTTGAGTGATCATTAACTTACAGGGGTCTCCCATACTTTTTCCTTTACTTATGATCCCTCAGTGGGTTTAACTATTTAATCACCTACTTTGTCCCTTACTCTGTCCCTATCACAATGAGGGTGGGGATTTTTCTTTTCTTTTTTTTTTTTTTTTTTTTGCGGTATGCGGGCCTCTCACTGTTGTGGCCCCTCCCGCTGCGGAGCACAGGCTCCAGATGCGCAGGCTCAGCGGCCATGGCTCACGGGCCCAGCCGCTCCACGGCATGTGGGATCTTCCCGGACCGGGGCACGAACCTGTGTCCCCTGCATCGGCAGGCGGACTCTCAACCACTGCGCCACCAGGGAAGCCCAAGGATGGGGATTTTTGATGATTCTATTTATTACTGTAGTTCATCACTTAGATGAGTACCTAGTATGTAGTATATTCTTAAAAGTAGTGAGTGAATACATTGAATATTGAGAAAAGGAAGAAAACCTAGACCGAAGAAACTGCTTAGCCTGCAAGAGAAAGCTGAAAAACACCAAAATATAGAAAATTCATTTCCAAAACCCTAACACTGAGAAGTTACTAGATACTAGGACTTAAACCTCTGAATCTTGTCCATAAAGTGCTTAATAAAGTAAAATATTTGCTATTCTCTTCTGGGAACTAGGAGGGGAAAAATTGCAAATATTGCAGAAGTATAAGGTGAAGGCCAATGATAAATTAACTAGGATATTGCTTATCATGCTCTGAAATCAGCAATAATAAAACACAATACAAGCCTTGAGTCAAGTGTCATCAGGGTCTCTCATCCACCCAAGCTTTTAGAGGCAATTTAGTGCTGCTGCTTCTCCCATGAAAACATGGCAAGTGTTTCCGTGATACACACTTCTTAGCAACTTACCTAGGAAGCTTGCCCGTGGGATCTCATGTTAGAAGAGGTGATAAAGCATGAGATTGCACCCAGTATGGGAACTGATTTCTCTTCTTAAGGGTGACTTTCACATCAAACAACAGACCCATCTGTCAAGCAGATCTGAGAAATGGGTGCTGACTGTGAAGACTTTTCAGCATGGTGAGAAAATGAAAGTTAAAAATGTGTGTAAGTGGTTTCAAGGGTGAAGACGGGCTCTGACCCCAAGGTTTTGCCTTTAAGCCACCCCTACCCGACCCCACATCTTGGAGCTGACAGTCAACAAAGGGAATACTTGTATTACAGGTCCCTTACCAGCCATCGTCTACACACCATCTACACATGTCTGCGCCTCTCCACACTGTCTCTGGTCATCTCCTAATTCTCAGCTCCAACTCACCATGTTAGCCCTGGTCCTACACTTTGTATTTGCTGGCTGCCCTTGATTTCCGGTTTCCACCTAAAGTGGAAAGGACTGTGTAAGTGCTTAAAGTGCTGTCTAAGGACTTCAGTTCAACCCTCCCAGCTGGATCTTTCCAGGTTTGCCCCCTGAACCTAAGATACCCCACTCCCTCCCCAGCCCCAGAACCCGTATTCCCACAAGCCAAAGGAGAAGGAGGCCAGGCCAGGTGATTTTCTAGCAGGGTTTTGTGTATGTACCTTTGGCAGGGAGAATATGTAACTCCGGCGGCCAGGGTCACCTCATCTCACCATCATCTCCTTGTTCTGTGTCTAATTCAGCAAGCTCCATGGCAACTCAGGACCTGCCTAGCTTACCTGACCTTCCCCAACCTCACTGCTGACAACTCTCTCACTTAGCTGAGTGTGGTGTGAGCCAATAGCCTCCTTTGCTCCCTTCATCACGCTGCAATGAGTGAGGGGAGCCTCACTGGACAAGTGAATTGGGAGGGAAGCAGAGAGGGGAGATCTAAGCCTGGAGGTAGAGCAGTGGGGACAGAGTCTCTGCTCTTACAGGAGTCCTGTTTTATAAAGCTGTGGTTCAAGTGGAAAAAGTGACTGCTTTTTGACTCTTGCATTCTGTGAGAATCTGACATAAAGCCTATTTTTAGTTTTGGAGCAACTAGCACAGTGGGTTGACGTTTGGGTCACTCACTCAGGATACCTCCCAACAGCTCAGTGTGAGAATACATCCTCTATCTTTCTTTACTGTAACTCAGATGGACACTTATATGTGGTTTTGAGACTTTCCTCCCTAAACTAAGCCTTCTCTGGCCATGACAAATACCTATAATATGCTAACTGGAAGACAGCAATCAGCTATTATATAGGCTCACTGATTTATGCTGAGTTTTTATCATTATTCTTTTTCATAATAAACATTTTTTATTGTTTTACTATCCTTTTTGTTCTTATTTCATATGTGTAGAGTGTTGGATAACTTTCAATGCACTTTTTCATAGGCCATCCCATTTGGCTCTCACAGAGGTCCTGAAAGGAAGACAGTGAAAGCGTTGGTGGTGGTACGTGTTCTCCTAAAGGGGAGTGAGTTAGAGCAAAGTGCTGAGAGGCTAAAGGATCTGGGTGGTGTCAGGATGTGAGCCCAGGTCCCACGGCTCCAAGTCCAAGGCTTTCCCTCTTGTCCAGCTCATTCATTCTGGTTTTGTGCCCTCCTTGTGTTTCAGGAGGAGGTTTGACCTGCAGGACCTGTGAATGTATACAGTAATGAAATGAGTGGTAACAGGGCTCTAACTACCATGCACGCTGTTCAATTGATGTCAAGGAGCATTGGTGTCACCTCATCCCTACTCCTTTCTCTTGAATAACCTCCCCCAGGGAGAATCCGTCTCTTCTGCCTCTATTCTCCCATACCATGTAATTTAAAAGTGCTAAGAAAACACTTATAAGATTGTAGCACAGATTGGTGTAAAAGGGTGGCTTGGCTGAGACTAGGATATGACAACTTTGAGGTTAAGCAACACTGCCCTGGAGGCTTTCTCTGTGCTCTGGGTAGAGAAAATCACTCTAACTGTCATGAAATGTTCAGGGACTTGGTTACAGGTGTCAAGCAACATCCTTTGATTTCCCTGGGGTCTGGGAGCTCTGCAGGAAATAATCTGAAGCTTTACTTCATTTGGAATCCAGAGCTTCATCGATGTACCTGATGGACTGAATGGGGAAGGATCCCCACAGAAAGGAGAGAGAATGGGAACCTGTAGAAAGGAATCTCTTTAGGTGAATAATGAGTCTGGCAGGTGAGGCAGGCTCAGGCCCAGGGTCTAAGGATGGGAGGGGAACAGGCGACCCTGGCGCAGAGCAAGGCTGCCCTGGGTGCCATCTGTACCTCCTCTAGTGAACCTATGGTCCCTGCCAGGGAAGGGAGCATGTCAGAGGTCTGTGTGATTATGTGTCCTGGCCCTCTGCTGGGGGTCCCTTCTGAAGGGTCTGGGCCCTAGGAGAGTGTCTGTTTTCCCCACCAGCTACAGAAAAATCTGTTCTTAACTGCACTGCTAAAGAAGGTACAGCTGCCCTAGGACCATCCAAAGCTGAGTGCAAGCTGGCAACTCACTCTGTTGGCATCCCAATCAAGCATCGTTAGAGGCATCCAAGTTCCAGAGAGCCACAAAGAAAGGGCAAGACTACACCGAACAACAGTCATCAGCGTGGCTTATTTGTGAAAAGCCCCAGCTCTTTTGGGGGTACTCCTATAGAGATGCCAGAAATTAGAAAGGCTGAGGCTTGGTGGATACAAGGCAAACTCTTATACTGGTGGAATAGAAGACCACCAAGGGCAAGAGACAATCGAGGAACTCCAACAAAGGAGTTACATTTGTTCCCGTGCTTTCTCCCTCATTAACTCTGAGGCTTCCAAGGCAGAAAACAAGTCTTATTTGTCTTTACATGTGGAAGATGCTTAATGATGATTATAGATACTTGTGTACAGAGGTGAAAACCTCTTGTGTTTCTTATTTTTAATGAATTTATTTTTTAATTGCAGTAAAATATTAAAATATAATGTACCCTTTTAACCTTTTTTAAGTGTATTAAGTGGTATTAAGTACACTCACACTGCTGGGCAGCCATCACCACCATCCATCTACAGAACACTTTTTATTCTGCAAAACTGAAATTCGGAGCCCATTAAACAATAACTCCCCATCTCTCCTTCCCCCAGCTCCTGTCAACCACTATTCTGCTTTTTCTCTGTGTGAGTATCACTAGTCTAAGTACCTCATATGAGTGGAATTGTGCAATATTTGTTCTTTTGGTGACTGGCTTATTTCACTTAACATAATGTCCTCAAGTTTTATTCATGTTGTAGCATGTGAAAGAATTTCCTTCCCTTTAAAGGCTGAATAATATTCCATTGTATGTATATACCACATTTTGTTTATCCAATCATATATTGATGGATACTTGGGTTGCTTCCACCTTTTGGCTATTGTGAATAATGCTACCATGAACATGGGCATACAAATATCTTTCTCTGTGTTGTTTTGCACATTATTTTTTATGCCCCCACCTCATCACACTCTCAGCTCTCTCCACCTGAGTAACTTTTACCCATCCTCCTGATCTCACCTTCAATGTCACTTCCTCCAGGAAGACTAATTAGTTGCCTTTGCCAGGCTCCCATAGCTCCCCAAGCACAAAGTTCACTGTTATTGCCTGTTTGTCCTTCCCACTAACCTGCAAACTTCCTCTAAAATGAACCTTACCCATCCAGTTCACCCTTATATTTCTAAACAGTGCCTGGACCACAGAAGCCCTAAGAAAGTCCTTGAATGTAAGAACACATTCAGCAGTCCAGGTGGGGATGAAATGTACAATGCTCACACCCACTGGCAGCCTTGGGGCTCCCATTTTTCTATGGTGCTTCTCTCCATTTGACTGTGGTTCCTTCTCCAGGTAATTACAGAGTGTGCATTATGTGCTAAGCCCTATGTTAAACCCCGAGGACAAGCACAAGCTATGTAAGTATGTCCCCTGAATTTCTGGGGGCATTCAGGCCAGTTAAGGAAACAAGAACTAGATCTGGGGAACAATGAGAGGCAAATGTGATGAAATAGCAAAATGAGTGGCAGAGGCATATTCGGAAAAGGGAGAGTGCACTAGTTTCTTATTGCTGTTGTAAAAAATTGCTACAAACTTAGTGGCTTAAAGCAATGCAGGTGTATTCTTTCACATTTCTGGAAGTCAGAAGTCTGAAATCAAGGTGTTGGCACAGCTGCATTCCTTCTGGAGGCTTCAGGGGCACATTCATGTCCTTGGCTCACCCTGCATCTAGAGGCTGCCTGCATCCCTTAGCTCGTGGTCCCTCCCTCCGTCCTCAAAGCATGTCATTCCAACCTCTGGTTCTGTTGTCACATCTCATTTTTCCAAATCTAATCCTCCCACATCCCTCTTATAAGGACAGGTGTGATTATGTTGGACCCACCCAAACATTCCAGATCATCTCCCCATCCCAAAGTCCTTAACTTAACCACATCTTCAAAGTCCCTTTTGCCATGTAAAGTAACATTGTCATAGACTGGTGGGAATAGAACATGGATGTCTTTAGGGTCCGTTACAGGAAGTTTCACATGAGCTAAACCAGGGAAGGCAGACTGCTAACGGTGGGATTAAGTGTGTGCCTTCAAGGATGGGGAAGATTTAGGAAGATTAAGAGGATACTCCACGCGAGGGAGGCAGTGCAGGAAATGAGTGTATCTTTGTGGGTAGAACGCTGAGGTTATGGCTGATTGGAAGAAAAAGGTTTTGTGAAGTAGGTGTGTGAGCTAATGCTGGGAAGATGCTGGGAACATTTGTCCAGATTTCCTTAGGCTCTGGCTGTTAGGCAGAGCCATCTGGCCTTACTCTGATGGTCATAAATACCCCTTGGCAGTTTCTGTGCAGGAGTTCTGCACTCTCTCAGCTAGGTCTGCTCTGGATCACCTTCCAGCATCCTTTTTTACATGCTTTTTAACAAGCAGTAAGATGAAAGTGGAATAAATCTCCTCAGACCCTGACGTGAGGACTTTCTTTGCCATTCCCCAGCAGCCCTCAGCAAGTAAATAAAAGTGGCACTCAGGAGCTGGAGGGCCTCAATTCAGGGAGCAGTGCTCAGCCATGAGTTTGGGTGCCCAGAATGGGGCCGGCTTCCACAAGAAAACTGTGTAGCCAGCTGTTTCTAGAGAGCCCAGGAGACGACAGAAGGTGTCCTGTTTCCCCAAGAGGAAGCTCTGCGTTCCTGACCCCATCAGCACTAGACAACAAGGCCTGGCTTGGGGAGGGGAGTGTTATTTCTGCTATAATTTCCTTTTCCCCTGTGCTCTGCCTGGGGATGGGGTCAGCAGGGATGCAGCAGCTGCTGGTGCTGAGGTGAAGATCTCAGCACTTTTCGTTGCCAGAATCCCAGTCCCTGCACCACCTGGTGGGGCTTTGGGGAAAATGTGAGGAGGGGGCAGCGTGGGTCCTGGCTAAGCTGCCATGGTGCCCTCCAGCCCCCAGCCTCCCCAGCCTCCTTCAAGGAGGGGCCAGACATCTAGGCTGGTATGTCTTCTCTGATCTCCGAACACTGTTCATTTCTTGCCTTGCCCAGATTTCTGTCATAACGTTGGACACCGTTGGGTCCAGCCCTAAACTCTTTTCTGCCTAAGAGCTTTCTTTCTTCCTGCAGCCTAAAAACAGACAAATATATCCTGCATCCGACCACACTGCATATCTGCATGGTCCAGGGTGTGACCATACAAGTCGTATCCCTCAACCTCTCTTTGGTCTAATAATCACCCCCTAACTGCTCTCAGTGCTTGTACCTTTGAACTTCTCCCATTAAATCTCATGAAGCAATTTGAAACACTAATCAGATCACATCATTCCCCTGCTCAAAAATCTCCAGTGGCTCGTCCTCTCACTCAGGGTAGAATCCAGCCTCCTCTCCATGACCCTGCACCATCAGGCTCCCATGGGTCCCCTGAATCCTGCCCCCACTCTCCCATTCCCTGTCCACCCTCCTTGCTGGCCCCTGAAGACATCAGGGTTACTCCCTGACACCTTCCTCTGGCTGCTTCCTCTACTCAGGACACACTTCCTCTAGATTCTGTAGTGGCACTCTCTCACTTCACTCAGCATCTGCTAAAATGTGACTACCTCACAGAGGCCTCTCCTGGCCACTCAGTCTGAAGGAGTGCTCTCTTCCACCTGGCATCATTTATCTTCAGGGCATCCACTGACATTTGACAGTTATTAATGACAATGTATATGCGGTCCCCTGTCTTCCACCACAAGAACGTAAGCTCTGTGGAAGCTGGTCTTTGTCTCATTCATCACTGTGTCCCCATTGCCTTGTAGTGTCTGGCGCCGAGCAGATATGTAACACATATTTGTTGAATGAGTAGATGAAGAAATCACTTACTTCACAGAGAGTGACTGAGGCTATTACATGCCAAGCACTGTGATAGGTGGACAGTGTTTATTCCCTGTTCCCTAGGAGCTCACAGTCTTCTGAGCAAAGAGAAATATATATATATACTTTCACAGAGTGTGATAAATGCTACAAATAATGTATGCACAAAGCAGCATGGAAATGCAACTAAGGTGACAGTGAATTTTCCCCCAAGGTCTAGGGAGCTATTAGACAAAGAGAAGGACTTGAACTTGGGCTGAGCTGCCCGCTCCTCAGTTGAAGGTGTCTGAATCATCCTTAGAACTAGCTGGTTGCCTCTAAATCCTTAACATGAACCATCATGGATAAAGTTGCTCAGAGTTCTCAGGGGTACTCACAACCCAAAATGTTGGTGGAAAGATATCAGGGTCTGATAGTGGCCCCCAGAGGCTTGCTCCTGTGAAGGCAGTGGCCTCCCAGTTCATCATCAGGGACCCCAATGTAGGGGCCACTGTTCCTAGGACCTAACCAGGGAAAGGTGCCCAGAGGACCACCCTCTTTCTGCGTGTTGCAAAGCCTTGAAGACTTCAGGCCATTTGTGGTGACCAGTGCTGACTTGGCCTGGCCTTGTCATACAAAGAATGTCCCAGCTGTGCCATCCTGGGTGCCGGATGCCAGAGAAGCCTCTCTTGGCTATGAGTGGCTGTGGGAGGCTTCTCCAAGCTGCCATGTGTCTCTTTCAAGACTAGGTTGGAGAACCTACTGCAGGGAGCAACAGTTACTCAGGGTAGGAGAACCCCCTACCTGTTTGCACTATGACAGCACCTCTGGAAGCAATGATGCTGCTGAGGAGGCAACAGTGCTTGGAAGGAGAATGGATGAGGCATCAAAGCCACCTTTACCCAGTCAGTAAGGCTGTTCCCATGCAGCCTTGCCCATCCAGGATAGATTCTGTAAACAGCATCAGCTCTGAACACGGAAGAATTATCAACAATCAATCACCCCTTAGACTATCAGAGGCTTTTACCCATTATGTAATTTGGTCCTCACAGCAGTCATGTGAGCTAAAAGGGTTATGTATTTAATCATACTTTAAATAGTATTTCCCCATTATAGTTTATTGTTGAAATTTTGGAATTTATGAAAAGGTATGCTAAATAAAATAAAACTCACACATAATCCTGCCATGTAAAGTATGTACCATTAACATGTTGGTGCGTCTTCCACCAGGCTTTTCTCCTAAGGCATAAATGTACTAAGAGATATCAACTTATGGATCATTCTGTCCTTAGAAAGTCCAACTAAGATTATTTCAAATTCCTATTCCATGGCCCACTGGAAGTATGTCTGAAAATTCCTAGAGAAGTTTATAGTCTCATTGTTCACTCTGACTCTCAGCTACCATCATGTTTGAATTTCTTACTCAGTTCCACACTGTTGTCATTGTTTTACCCCAGGACATTGCAAATGTGGAACTCCATCCCTTTCTGCATTTGCATTGCCCCACCTGCTCCATATACACAAAAATCGATTCGTAATCAACATTTTCAAGTGTAGAAAAATGCTTTGGAAATAAATGTTTAGGAAGACAGGAGATCTTCCTTTCACCACGTTATTCGACTAAATTTTCCCCTCTTCTCTTCTGTTCTCTCTTAACTTTCCAATGTTCTATTGATTTTTAATGTAGAACAGTTTAGGGATAGCTTTTGTTTACTAGACTCCAGCTTCCCTTGCTCTTGAACTCTTACTTTCACTTCAATCTTCTATCAAAAACTTTTCCTTAGCAAAAAAAAAAAAGTTTCCTTCCTTATCCCATAAAGTGTCTTAGTTGCTAGCCACCAGAGATCAACTTGGGAAAAAAATAAAATAAAATTTATCAGTGAACATGGGGTGTCTCACAGAATTGAGAGGGGGGAAGAAAAAATCCTCAGAAAGGACAGAAACCAAAGTATTTTAAAATAATGGGTAGCTGAGAGCCCTCCACCACTATGATAACTTGAGACTTTTCCAGTCTTTTTTTCAACACACTTAAGATTCAGATTCCAGGGAGAATATCTGATTGGCCTAGATTGTTTCATCTGCTCACAATTTGGCCATGAAAGGGCAGGACACCTGGCTTGACAATCCCACCAAGACTGCATTCAACAGCAGACAAGTAGTTCTCCAAAGTAAATGGGATTGCTGTGTATTACTTGTAAATGGAAGAACAGAAACTTGACCCTTCGTTCACTTGTCTGAACAATCTACCTTTTAACCACTAATTTATTGTGGGGGGAGATATCCTTGTGCATATTTCTTTCCTTCCACAGGATATACTTTTGATGCCCTAAGCCCATGTCACTTGGCCAACTCCCATTCATCCTTTTCCATTCAGTTTTCAGCTTATACTTTTATTTTCAGAAACATCTTCCATGATCCCCAACTGAAATATGGCTTAGGTCCATTTATTTTGTGTTCCCAGGGCACCATGCAGGTTTTCCTAGATGTACCTTAAGTACCTTGATCTACAGGACCTAGCACAGGAACCAGTATGTAGATGTCACACCTAAAGTGTTGTGGATTGACTTGTCTGACATGAAAGAAATGTCCTCAGAGGGCTTGCCCTGGGAAGAGTAAAAGGAGAGAACTGGAATTGATCCCAGAGAGGAGATGATGCCTGATTGAAGAGAGAGGAGTAGATGGCCACACACAAGAAACACACACACACAAAGAAACACACACACCTACATTCCCTGCCCCAAAGCCACAAAGAACAAAATGATTGGAGAAGATTCTAGAGATAATTGAAGCAATCAGCCAAACTGCATGTCCTGTGGATTCCAGGAGGGTGAGCTGTGGGGAAGCCCCCAGCAGGGACACTGCAACATTTAGGCAGAAGACTGGAAAGAAGGTTTTGCCTTCATTTTCAGTCATCTGAAGAGAGCCAAGAATGTGGGGCATGAGGAGGGGTGTAGAGACTCTGCCACTGTCTAGTACCAAAAATAACACTAAATACATTTTTACGGGATTAGTTAAACTTGCTACTCAGTGCCTGTAGCGCTCACAAAATATGTATGGTCATCACACAAGCCAATGTGACAGATCTTCTTAGGTAAAATAATAACAACAGCTAACATTGAATGAGTGCCCCTCATGTGCGAGCACTCTGCTGAAGCACTTTTATAAACAATCTTACTGAAATCCTTTGGTGGAGACTATAGCCTGACTTGCCCAATGTCCACTGAACCCACTTCTAGGATTACTTCCTGTATGGCAGTGGCTGAGAAGCTGAAAATACATTTCCCAGAATGCTTTGCAGCTACAGTCTAGATGTAATACTGGTTTATCCAAACAGATCTCTTGAAACTTGAACTCCTAGATGAGTTAGGTAGGGAGATAAGGAGAGGTAAGCGAGTCATTTATTCCCTACTACAGATCCAGTTTGTATAATAGTTTGACCCTGAAATTAGCAGTTGTAATAAGAGCTTTCAGATTACTCCATCTCAGGTGATCTTGGGGCCAAGGATTCTGGTGGCTTCCTGATTCTTGGATTACATCTAAGATGATCTGATATTGAATTCAGCAGTTAAGGCAGTGACCTCCTGCTTCCCCTGCTTTCTGATGGCAGATGTGTAGGAGTTCTCTTAGTGGGTCAGTACAGTGGTGGTATTTTGGAACTTATTTGTAGAAGCTGAGCCTAGAGTCTGTTCCTCTCATCATTCAACAATTTTGTAAGCACCTAATTCCCTGTACTCAATCCTTTTTTGCTTAAAATACCTGGAGTGTTTTATGTTATCTGCAGCTAAACCCTGACTATGCCAAGTGGTAAAGTCCCGCTTCACAGATAAGAAAACTGAGTCAGAAAGAAGTTACATAGTAAGTGTGGAACTGTGTTTTGAACTCAGGAGGTTTGCCTGGATCCAGTATTTATTCACCACCATGCTATTTATTCATGTTTTCACTCGCAATTATTTACTGGAGACTTTCTATATGGCATACAATTTGTAAATCTCTGGGGATACTACAGTAAAAAACAAAGTGGAAAAAGTCTTTGTTCTAGCTCTCCTGACTTGTAATAGAAAGTAAGATAGTTATAAGTACATTTAAATGGTGATATATTTTGCTACAGGCTTGCATTGGAAAGAGACATGTAGCTTTTAAAGGCAGGCACTCTGTATCAAAAGCAGGTTGTAAAAGAGCTGGTTGCTAAAGGGATTCAATTCAAATTTTGGTTTACACATAATTCAGTCAAAATATTGATAAGAATGAAAGAAGGAAGCTAGGAAGGAAGGAAAGAAAAAGTGAGTTAGTAAATAGGTCGGCGACCTTCTATTTCATGAAGCACTTTGATCTTCCCCCTGGATCACCACCACCCCAGACCAGCAGCATTAAGTGACTTTATTCCCATTTGGGATTCTGCCCTATGCATAAAGAAGAAGTAAGTTATGAGTAGGCAACTTGAAAGGAGATAGCTTTCCCCTGCTGGAAATTTCTTTCTAGTGCTAAGATGGAAGAATTTGGTAGTTAGGTCATGTGAGATGTCTGATCACTGCCGACTGAGGAAGAAAACTCTTGAAAAGCAAAAGACTCTCCCAACAGAGGCTTAATCTGCTGTTGGCAGGAGAAAGACTCCAGGGACATTCATATCTGTCGAAGCCACAGAAGTACTGGAGCCATAAATATGCCCCAGGAAGGAATTTTGACTCTAAATTTTGAGACTGAAAGTGACTTGAAAGAAATGTCCTCAAGGTTAGGGATAAAACCAGGGCAAGATAATCGATAATAATGAATAATTAGTTACAGAGCTACCCAAAATTCCCTGGGGGATTTTATTTTCTTTAAAGACTTGTGCTTTTGGACTGTCCACGTCTCTCTTTGACATTTATTTATTTAAATAGAGAATCATTTTTATAAGAGCAGGAAGCTATATCTACAGGGTGCCCAGATGTCCTGGCCACATGTTTATCCCCAAGGTAACTTAAAGGCATCGGGTGCTAATTGCTGGGTAGAACCCAGGAAGAAATAAAGATTTTGTGTGTCCTACACTTGTGGATCTAAATGTAAAAATGACAACAACATCATAGATTTTGCAGAAAACTAAGTAAAAACATATTCTAAGAAGAAATCTTGAGTGAAATGGTGGACTTGGACAATACTCAAGTTAAACATATGTGTCAGGTGGATGGTTTCATTTGTTTTTAAGGAAATAGGAATCTCTGGTCCTTTGCTGTCAATTCATCAGTTGACATTTTCAGACACTTGCTATATATCACCGAGGAATTTCTCCTTCAATCATTCAATTCAATTCAAAATGTAGAGACATGATGGACACCTACTACCCATCAATAAAATATATACTTGCTTCCTACTATGTGCTAAATTCTAAGGGACACAAAAGATATGTCAGTCAAATACCTGATGATGGAAAACTAAAATACATGAAAGACTTAAAAGATAACTGTTTCTTCCTCTTCCCTTCCTGACAGGAAATTATTCTTTTTTGCCCCATTGAAGTCAGACTTCGCCTTGTGAATTTGGTCAATGAAATTTACAGGAAAGTGATGTGTGTCACTTTCAGGCAGAAGTTTTAAGATCCATTTCTTGCTTTAGGATAGTCTCCTTTACTTTTGCTGTGATGACTAGCGATGTTCCAATAACAGCTCCTTTGTCAGCCTAGTTCCCCAAGTATAGCAATATGGAGTTGATTCCTAACTGGGCTACAAGAGACATGTAGCGTGGGTGAGAAATAACCTTTTGTTTTTATAAGAAGCAATGTTTTGAGGTTACTTGTTTCCATAGCATAACTTAGCCTAATCTGATTTATACAAGACATCACTCTAAAACTAACATTTATTGAGTGTTTACTATATCCTGAGCATATGCTCAGGGCTTTATATGCATTATCTCATTGAATTCTCATAAAAACACCATGAAGTAGATATTATATTACTTCTATTTTATAGATGTTGAACTGAGTCCCAGAGCTAAGTTCAGGCCATGTTGTTATGTAGTGTTAGGGTTGAGTTTTAGAACCTGGTTCGCTTGGATCCAGAGCCTACGAACTTAACTATTATGCCATACTGCCATATGCAGTAGAGTGAATATAATCGCAGGTTAAGAAGGAGTTTTTGGAGTAGACTGGAAGTGCTCTAGGCAGTTCAGAAAGGGAGAGATCAATGTACATAGAACTTCTCAGGAGAAACTTCATGGGAGAAGTGAGAATTTAAAAATGGTTAAGTTGTAGATAGGAGAAAAGGAAGCTGTAATGTTCTCTGACCTTTCTGGGATGGGGAGGGAGAAGGAAGAGACCTCATCGGTCTGGGTGAAATAAGGCAATACAATGCACATGCCAAACCTGGAAATTGGTTTAGTCTACCCTTAAGAACTTCACAGTCAGAAAGAGACAATAAGGCATTTACCCAAATTGCTATCATAATTCAGGCAAGCTCCATTAGGAGACTTACTGGAATTTTCTATACAGTGTGTTAAGGTGTATTAAGCCAAGACTAAGAAGAAACCTCTTCACCAGTGCAGGATAAGGACTTGGAAAGAACAAGCCACCTGCAGAGAAGGCAGCCGGGGACCCAGATAAAGTACTTTCAAGCACATAGCATTCTTTGCCCCAAATCCAGAACGTTCTGGTGTAGAAATAATCCAATTAAACTAGTGGAAGATGGCAGGAGAAGTAATTCTCTTATTGTCCATGACAATTCCTGACCACAGAAAAAAAAGGGCTAGTGGTGGGGTGGTACCAAGGCTGTTCCTGTACATCCTGCATCTGTGGTGCTAGCTCAGGCATGGGATGAGATCAACGTTTCACGGGCATTTCAATGGGGCAGCATAGAGGAAAGTGTTTCTGGGTCCCTTGCGTGCTTACCCATGACATCCTGATTTAGGAGATCTGGAGTTGCACCAAGGAATCTCTTATGATTCTAACGTTGATGATCTTTGAACCTCATTAAAAAGCACACACAGGAGGAGCTTCAAGATGATGGAAGAGTAAGACGCGGAGATCACCCTCCTCCCCACAAGTACATCAGAAATACATGTACATGTGGAACAACTCCTACAGAACACCTACTGAACGCTGGCAGAAGACCTCAGACCTCCCCAAAGGCAAGAAACTCCCCACGTACCTGGGTAGGGCAAAAGAAAAAAGAATAAACAGAGACAACAGAATAGGGATGGGACCTACACCAGTGGGAGGGAGCTGTGAAGGAGGAAAGGTTTTCACACACTAGGAAGCCCCTTGCCAGGCGGAGATGGCGGGTGGCGGAGGGGTGAAGCTTCAGAGCCACGGAGTAGAGCTTAGCAACAGGGGTGCGGAGGGCAAAGCGGAGAGATTCCCGCACAGAGGACCAGTGCCGACCAGCACTCACCAGCCCGAGAGGCTTGTCTCCTCACCTGCTGGGGCGGGTGGGGCTGGCAGCTGAGGCTCCGGGCTTCGGTCGGAGCGCAGGGAGAGGACTGCGGTTGGCGGCGTGAACCCAGTCTGCAGGGTGTTAGTGCGCCACGGCTGGCCGGGAGGGAGTCCGGGGAAGAGTCTGGACCTGCCGAAGAGGCAAGAGACTTTTTCTTCCCTCTTTGTTTCCTGGTGCGCGAGGAGAGGGGATTAAGAGCGCTGCTTAAAGGAGCTCCAGAGACGGGCGCGAGCCGCGGCCATCAGCGCGGACCCCGGAGACGGGCATGAGATGCTAAGGCTGCTGCTGCCGCCACCAAAAAGCCTGTGTGCAAGCACATGTCACTATCCACACCTCCCCTCCCAGGAACCTGTGCAGCCCGCCGCTGCCAGGGTCCCATGATCCAGGGACAACTTCCCTGGGAGAACACACGGCAGGCCTCAGGCTGGTGCAATGTCACGCAGGCCTCTGCCGCCGCAGGCTCACCCCGCACTCCGTGCCCCTCGCTCTCCCTGGCCTGAGTGAGCCAGAGCCCCCAAATCAGCGGCTCCTTTAACCCCGACCCGTCTGAGCGAAGATCAGATGCCCTCCGGCGACCTACATGCAGAGGTGGGGCCAAATCCAAAGCTGCACCCCGGGAGCTGTGCGAACAAAGAGAAAGGGAAATCTCTCCTAGCAGCCTCAGGAGCAGCGGATTAAAGCTCCGCAATCAACTTGATGTACCCTGCATCTGTGGACTACCTGAATAGACAAAGAATCATCCCAAATTGAGGAGGTGGACTTTGAAAGCAAAGATATATATATATTTTTCCCTTTTTCTCTTTTTCTGAGTGTGTATGAATATGCTTCTGTGTGTGATTTTGTCTATATAGCTTTATTTTACCATTTGTCTTAGGGTTCTGTCTGTCCATTTTGTTGTTCTTTTTTGTTGTTGTTTTTTTAGTATAGTTTTTAGCACTTGTTATCGTTGGTCGATTTGTTTGTTGGTTTGTTGCTCTCTTCTTTCCTTCTTTTTTTTATTACTTAAAAAACTTTTAATAATTATTTTTTACTTTAAAAACTTTATTTTATTTTATCTTCTTCTTTCTCTCTTTCATTATTTCCTCCCTTTTATTCTGAGCCATGTGGATGACAGGCTCTTGGTGCTTCAGCCAGGCGTCAGGGCTGTCTGTGCCTCTGAGGTGGAAGAGCCAAGTTCAGGACATGGTCCCCAGAGACCTCCCAGCTCCATGTAATATCAAATGGTGAAAACCTCCCAGAGATCTCCATCTCAATGCTAAGACCCAGCTCCACTCAACAACCAGCAAGCTACAGTGCTAGACAACTTATGCCAAACAACCAGCAAGATAGGAACACAACCCAGTCCATTAGCAGAGAGGCTGCCTAAAATCAAAATAAGGCCACAGACACCCAAAAACACACCACTGACGTGGACCAGCCCACCAGAAAGACAAGATCCAGCCTCATTCATGAGAACACACCAGGAAGCCTACACAACCCACTGAACCAACCTTAGCCATGGGGAACAGATACCAAACACAATGGGAACTAAGAACCTGCAGCCTGAGAAAATGAGGCCCCAAACATAGTAAGTTAAGCAAAATGAGAAGATAGAGAAACACATAGCAGATGAAGGAGCAAGGCAAAAACCCAACAGACCTAACAAATGTGGAGGAAATAGGCAGTCTACTTGAAAAAGAATTCAGAATAATGATAGTAAAGATGATCCAAAATCTTGCAAATAGAATGGAGAAAATAAAAGAAACGTTTAACAAGAACCTAGAAGAAGAGCAAACAAACAGTGATGAACAACACAATAAATGAAATTAAAAATTCTCTAGAAGGAATCAATAACAGAAAAACTGAGGCAGAAGAACAGATAAGTGACCTGGAAGATAAAATAGTGGAAATAACTACCGCAGAGCAGAAGAAAGAAAAAAGAATGAAAAGAATGGAGGACAGTCTCAGAGAACTCTGGGACAACATTAAACTTACCAACATTCGAATTATAGGGGTCCCAGAAGAAGAAGAGAAAAAGAAAGGGACTGAGAAAATACTTGAAGAGATTATAGTTGAAAACTTCCCTAATATGGGAAAAGAAATAGTCAATCAAGTCCAGGAAGCACAGAGAATCCCATACAGGATAAATTGAAGGAGAAACATGCCGAGACACATATTACTCAAACTATCAAAAATTAAATAAAAAGAAAACATATTAAAAGCAGCAAGGGAAAAGCAACAAATAACACACAAGGGAATCCCCATAAGGTTAACAGCTGATGTTTCAGCAGAAACTCTGCAAGCCAGAAGCGAGTGGCAGGACAGATTTAAAGTGATGAAGGAGAAAAACCTACAACCAAGACTACTCTACCCAGCAAGGATCTCATTCGGATTTGATGGAGAAATTAAAACCTTTACAGACAAGCAAAAGCTAAGAGAATTCAGCACCACCAAACCAGCTTTACAACAAATGCTAAAGGAACTTCTCTAGGCAAGAAACACAAGAAAAGGAAAAGACCTAAAAAAACATACGCAAAACAATTAAGAAAATGGGATAGGAACATACATATTGATAATTACCTTAAATGTAAATGGATTAAATGCTCCAACCAAAAGACATAGACTGGCTGAGTGGATACAAAACCAAGACCTCTATATATGCTGTCTACAAGAGACCCACTTCAGACCTAGGAACACATACAGACTGAAAGTGAGGGGATGGAAAAAGATATTCCACACAAATGGAAATCAAAAGAAAGCTGGAGTAGCAATTCTCATATCAGGTAAAATAGACTGTAAAACAAAGACTATTACAAGAGACAAAGAGACATAATGATCAAGGGATCAATCCAAGAAGATATAACAATTGTAAATATTTATGCACCCAACATAGGAGCACCTCAATACATAAGGCAAATACTAACAGCCATAAAAGGGGAAATCAACAGTAACAAAATCATAGTAGGGGACTTTAACACCCCACTTTCACCAATGGGTGGATCATCCAAAATGAAAATAAATAAGGAAACACAAGCTTTAAATGACACATTAAACACGATGGACTTAATTGATATTTGTAGGATATTCCATCCAGAAACAACAGAATACACATTCTTCTGAAGTGCTCATGGAACATTCTCCAAGATAGATCAAAACTTGGGTCACAAATCCAGCCTTGGTAAATTTAAGAAAATTGAAATCATATCAAGTATCTTTTCCGGCCACAACGCTAAGAGCCTAGATATCAGTTACTGGAAAAAATCTGTAAAAAATACAAACACATGGAGGCTAAACAATCCACTACTTAATAACCAGGAGATCAGTGAGGAAATCAAAGAGGAAATCAAAAAATACCTAGACACAAATGACAATGAAAACACGATGACCCAAAACCTATGGGATGCAGCAAAAGCAGTTGTAAGAGGGAAGTTTATAGCAATACAATCCTACATTAAGAAGGAAGAAACATTTCAATTAACAACCTAACTTTACACTTAAAGCAATTAGAGAAAGAAGTAGAAAAAAACCCCAAAGTTAGCAGAAGGAAAGAAATCATAAAGATCAGATCAGAAATAAATGAAAAGAAAATGAAGGAAACGATAGCAAATATCAATAAAACTAAAAGCTGGTTCTTTGAGAAGTTAAACAAACTTGATAAATCATTAGCCAGAGTGATCAAGAAAAAAAAGGAGAAGACTCAAACCAATAGAATTAGAAATAAAAAGGGAGAAGTAACAACTGACACTGCAGAAATACAAAGGCTCATTAGAGAGTACTACAAGCAACTGTATGCCAATAAAATGGACAACCTGGAAGAACGGACAAATTCTTAGAAAAGCACAACCTTCCGAGACTGAACCAGGAAGAAATAGAAAACATGAACAGACCAATCACAAGCACTGAAATTGAAATTGTGATTAAAAATCTTCCAACAAACAAAAGCCCAGGACCAGATGGCTTCACAAGCAAATTCTATCAAACATTTAGAGAAGAGCTTACACCTATCCTTCTCAAATTCTGCCAAAATAGAGCACAGGGAGGAACACTCCCAAATTCATTCTATGAGGCCACCATCACCCTGATACCAAAACCAGAAAAAGATGTCACAAAGAAAGAAAACTACAGGCCAATATCACTGATGAACATAGATGCAAAAATCCTCAACAAAATACTAGCAAACAGAATCCAACAGCACATTAAAAGCATCATACACCATGATCAAGTGGGGTTTATCCTAGGAATGCAAGGATTCTTCAATATACACAATTCAATCAATGTGATACACCATATTAGCAAATTGAAGGAGAAAAAACATATGATCATCTCAATAGATTCGGAAAAACCTGTTGACAAAATTCAATACCCATTTATGATAAAACCCTGCAGAAAGTAGGCATAGAGGGAACTTTCCCCAACATAATAAAGGCCATATATGACAAACCCACAGCCAACATCATCCTCAATGGTGAAAAATTGAAACCATTTCTGCTAAGATCAGGAACAAGACAAGGTTGCCCATTCTCACCACTATTATTTAACATAGTTTTGGAAGTTTTAGCCATAGCAATCAGAGAAGAAAAAGAAATAAAAGGAATCCAAATCGGAAAAGAAGAAGTAAAGCTATCACTGTTTGCAGAAGACATGATGCTACACATAGACAATCCTAAAGATGCTAGCAGAAAGCTACTAGGGCTAATGAATGAATTCAGTAAAGTAGCAGGATACAAAATTAATGCACAGAAATCTCTTGCATTCCTATATACTAATGATGAAAAATCTGAAAGTGAAATTAGGAAACCACTCCCATTTTCCATTGCAACAGAAAGAATAAAATATCTAGGAATAAACCTACGTAAGGAGACAAAAGACCTGTATGCATAAAATTGTAAGACACTGAAAAAAGAAATAAAATGTGATTAAAAAAATAAATGGAGAGATATACCATGTTCTTGGATTGGAAGAATCAACATTGTGAAAATGACTCTACTACCCAAAGCAATTTACAGGTTCAATGCAATCCCTATCAAAAAACCAATGGCATTTTTCACAGAAGTAGAACAAAAATTTCACAATTTGCATGGAAACACAAAAGACCCCGAATAGCCAAAGCAATCTTGAGAATGAAAAACGGAGCTGGAGGAATCAGGTTCCCTGATTTCAGACTATACTACAAAGCTACAGTAATCAAGACAGTATGGTACTGGCACAAAAACATAAATATAAATCAATGGAAAATGATAGAAAGCCCAGAGGTAAACCCACATACATATGGTCACGTTATCTTTGATAAAGAAGGCAAGAATATAAAATGGAGAAAAGACTGCCTCTTCAATAAGTGGTGCTGGGAAAACTGGACAGCTACATGTAAAAGAATGAAATTAGAGCACCCCCTAACACCATACACAAAAATAAACTCAAAATGGATTAAAGACTGAAATGTAAGGCCCAACACTATCAAACTCTGAGAGGAAAACATAGGCAGAACACTCTATGGCATAAATCACAGCAAGATCCTTTTTGGCCCACCTCCTAGAGAAATGGAAATAAAAACAAAAATAAACAAATGGAACCTAATGAAACTTAAAAGCTTTTGCACAGCAAAGGAAACCATAAAGAAGATGAAAAGACAACCCTCAGAATGGGAGAAAATATTTGCAAATGAAGCAACTTACAAAGGATTAATCTCCAAAATTTACAAGCAGCTCCTGCAGCTCAATATCAAAAAAACAAACAACCCAATCCAAAAATGGGCAGAAAACCTAAATAGACATTTCTCCGAAGAAGATATACAGATTGCCAACCAACACATGAAATAATGCTCAACATCATTAATCATTAGAGAAATGCAAATCAAAACTACAATGAGATATCATCTCACACCGGTGATAATGGCCATCACCAAAAAATCTATAAACAATAAATACTGGAGAAGGTGTGGAGAAAAGGGAACCCTCTTGCACTGTTGGTGAGAATGTAAATTGATACAGCCACTATGGAGAACAGTATGAAAGTTTCTTAAAAAGCTAAAAATAGAACTACCATACGACCCAGCAATCCCACTATTGGGCATATACCCTGAGAAAACCATAATTCAAAAATAGTCATGTACCACAATGTTCATTGCAACACTATTTACAATAGCCAGGACTTGGAAGCAACCTAAGTGTCCATCAACAGATGAATGGATAAAGAAGATGTGGCACATATATACAATGGAATATTACCCAGCATAAAAAGAAATGAAGTTGAGTTATTTGTAGTGAGGTGGATTTACTTAGAGTCTGTCATACAGAGTGAAGTAAGTCAGAAAGAGAAAAACAAATACCATATGCTAACACATATATATGGAATCTTAAAAAAAAAAAAGTGGTCATGAAGAACCTAGGGGCAGGACGGGAATAAAGAAGCAGAGAATGGACTTGAGGACACAGGGAGGGGGAAGGATAAGCTGGGACAAAGTGAGAGAGTGGTATGTACATATATACACTACCAAATGTAAAACCGATAGACAATGGGAAGCAGTCGCATAGCACAGGAAGATCAGCTCAGTGCTTTGTGACCACCTAGAGGGGTGGGATAGGGAGGGTGGGAGGGAGGGAGACGCAAGAGGGAAGAGATATGGGGACATGTGTATATGTATAACTGATTCACTTTGTTATAAAGCAGAAACTAACACACCATTGTAAACCAATTATACTCCAATAAAGATGTTTTAAAAAAGCAGACAGATACACACATAATAAAAACAACAATAAAGAAAGCATTTTTCTAGAAGTTATGGAAGGCCAGTGTTGAAACTAACTGAAATACAGGGAACCACGTGCTGAGTTCTATGAAAGAGATACATAATGCTTTAAGAATTTAGTAATAAAAAAATACAATATAATTTTAAAATAAAATATAATTCAATGATCAGCAAAAGAGAATGGGGGAGACGGTCCATGAAGCTCTGAAATTATATGCTGATATTCTTTTGGCTCATTTGCTTCTTTCCTGAAGAAAGTCTATATATACATCAGATTTTTAAGGAGGTCATAACACAAAATGTTTAAGAATCACTAAGTCAGAGCTAATGCTATTTCACTTGGACTTCAAAGGGAGGCTGGAATTTTTGCAACCAGAAACGGCAATATTGGCAATAGGAATCAGATAACTAAAGGAACAGGGTCAGAAAAACAAGATAAGTGTTTGTGAGGCAGTAAGTTTGGGTAGAATGTGAGATATTTATAGGACAGTTGTGGGAAACAATGCTGGGTATGCAGGTAAGGACAAGATCATGAAGACCCTTGAATGCCAATTATTTCTAATGTGATAAGGAGTCATTGAAAGTTTGGGGCAGAAAAATGATACATTGAATCTGTGCTTCAAAAAGAAGGGATGGAGTAGAAGTGATGGAGAGAAAACGGTGAAAGTACTGGACAGCAGGCTGTAGTTGGTCCTAACAAGACAGCTGATCATGTGAAAAGCAGGAAATAGAAACAAGACATGTTATTATTGAAGAATTGGCAATACTTGACAATTGATTGGGTGTAGGGTGGTGTCAAGAATGACCAACTGAGGTTGACTAACAAAAAGAAGGCTAAGTCAGGTGTAGTAACAGTACTCATATTTATTCAGCCATAACTATGTTCCAGGCACTAAGCATGACAATCTGGCTGCATTCTCTCTTTTAGTTTTCTCAAGAACTCTGTGAAGTAGGTACTTCTATTTTCCCATCTCATAAGTGAGGAGATAGAGACACAAAAATGAATTTCTTAGGGTCATACAGATAAAGCAGAGAGCAGCTGACACTGAAACTCAAGGCTATAAAACTTGAAAGGCTATGTTCTTAATCATTACACTGTACTGTTTTGATGGAAGTGACCATTAGCTCAGATTTGGCCCTGTCTGTTTCAATATGTGATTTGAACATCCATGTGGAGATGTCCACAATGCATTTGGAAAACTGGAAATGGATCTTGGAACAGTGGTCAGAAGTGGAGTCAGCAGTATGGATGACGGTGAGGTTATGGGGATAGATGAGATCTCTCAAGGAGAAAGGATGGTGGGAGGAGAGGAATGCTAAATGTAGAACCTGGTGATCAGCCATAGTTGGAGACAGGGAAAAGAGAGAGAGCCAAGGACAAAGGGCAGAAAGGGAGAGGTTACAAATATAGGAGAATAATCAGGATAGGGGACAGTCATGCAAACTAAGGGAAATGATATCTACAAGAAGGAGAGTCCAGTTATACATGGCAGAGAGGTCAGAGACAATGAGGAACTGAGAGGGGCTTTGAAGTTGTCAATTAAGAAAAGTTCAGTTGTGTAGAGTATAATTTAAGTTAATTGTTTGGAATGGGAATCAGAAAGAGATGTTCAAGAGTGCATGGATGGTGACACGAGGAAGCTGTGAGAGTAGACAGCATTTGGAGTAGTTGGGCAGTAAAGGGAAGGAAGAAATAGAGTAGTCAGTAGTTCAAAGAGGTAGCAGTGTTCCAAAAACGTTTTTGTTTGTTTTCACTTATTAGTGTTTGGAGAACCTGAGCATGTTAGTAATGAAAATGAAAATGAAAATATAGAGGTGATCAATGTTTGATGATGCAAGGGAAAATGGGGAGAATTGATGGAGTAAAACATCTGGAACACAAGAGAGGACTGACCTTGGACAAGTAGCAGAATGATATCATTCATACAAAACTGCCATCATTATTACTTTTTGTTAATATCACAAAAATGACAATACTAGGAGCCTGGGTTGTGCCAATAGGGCCTTTGTGATTAATCTAAGAGGACAGCTCAAAAAAGCAAAACTAAAGCAGTACAAATATCTAACCCATCCTTCTGAAAATAATCACCTAGCTGTTGGGTCTTGGACCTGATAGCACTGTTTTGGTTTTTTGGGTTTTTTTTTTGTGGTACATGGGCCTCTCACTGTTGTGGCCTCTCCTGTTGCGGAGCACAGGCTCCGGACGCGCAGGCTCAGCGGCCATGGCTCACAGGCCCAGCCGCTCCACGGCATGCGGGATCTTCCTGGACCAGGGCACGAATCCGTGTCCCCTTCATCGGTAGGCGGACTCTCAACCACTGTGCCACCAGGGAAGCCCCTGGTAGCGTTGTTTGATTGGAGTAATTGCACCTTCTCCTTTGCAGAAAGAAGTCTCAAAGTTGCATGGCAGTTCAGCAGCTCTGCACCTTGAGTACCTCAGCTTTCTGTGTGACAGAGTTGCCCCTTGGGTTTCTTACTGGATAGCTTTACTGCAAGCTTATAGTAAATGTCTTACTATGTCCAAACTAACACACCATTGTAAAGCAATTACACTCCAATAAAGATGTTAAAAAAAAAAGTCTTACTAAGTCCAGATGAACAGAGGCTACATGTGCCTCATTGGAGCCAATTAAGTGGGGCAGGGCAGGCCTCCTACAACCTTTGTAACAGTAAGGCTCTACTGCCAAAGAGATTAAGTGACTTGTCCAAGGTCACATAGCAAGTGACAGAGCTGTATCTTAAACCCACATCTCCAGGACCAATCACTTTCTAATGCACCTTGAAGAATGGCTTATGTACAGAATGTCACTAGGAAATTTCTTCCTATAAACAAATACACGCTTCTATAGCTTTTTCTCACCACCTATTCTAGATTTCCATCCTCACCAGAAAATAAATGCTCAAAGCTCTGCTTAGGGACCTGCCAGGGCATCCACACACAGGCACAAAAATGCTTCTTGGTGCTTTTTATCATTTAATATTTTCCTGTCACAGAGAGTATTCGTTTCCTATTGCTCCTGTAACAAATTACCACAAACTTAATGGCTTTAAACAACACAAACTTATTCTCTTACAGTTCCGGAGGCCAAAACTCTGAAATAAGTTTCACTGGGATGAAGTCAAGGTATCAATAGGCCTGGTTCTTAAGAAGTCTGCAGGAGAGAAATTGTTCTCTAGCCCTTTCCCGCTTCCAGAAGCAGCCTATAGAAGCCCTTCTCTCATGGCCCACTTCCTCCACCTTCAAAGCCAGTACTAGAGCATCTTCAAATCACTTTCTGTCTCTCAGCTTCTGTCGTCTCTCTGACTCCACCTGCTTCACTTTGTTTCTTTTTGAATTTTATTTTATTTATTTTTATACAGCAGGTTCTTATTAGTTATCTATTTTATACATATTAGTGTATATATGTCAATCCCAACCTCCCCATTCATCCCACCACCACCATCCCTGACCCCCGCCACTTTGCCCCCTTGGTATCCATACGTATCTTCTCTACATCTGCGTCTCTTTTTCTGACTTGCAAACCGGTTCATCTGCAGCAGTTTTCTAGATTCCACATATGTGCATTAATATATGACATTTGTTTTTCTCTTTCTGACATACTTCATGCTGTATGACAGTCTCTAGGACCATCCACGTCTATACAAATGACCCAATATCGTTCCTTTTTAAGTCTGAGTAATATTCCATTGTATATATGTACCACATCTTCTTTACCCATTCATCTGTCGATGGGCATTTAGGTTGCTTCCATGACCTGTCTATTGTAAATAGTGCTACAATGAACGTTCGGGTGCATGTGTCATTTTGAATTATGGTTTTCTCTGGGTATCTGCCCAGTAGTGGGATTGCTGGGTCATATGGTAATTCTATTTTTAGTTTTTTTCTCTGTAGTGGCTGTATCAATTTACATTCCCACCAACAGTGCAGGAGGGTTCCCTTTTCTCCACACCCTCTCCAGCATTTGTTGTTTGTAGATTTTCTGATGATGCCCACTCTGACTGGTGTGAGGTGATACCTCATTGCAGTTTTGATTTGTATTTCTCTAATAATTATGGATGCTGAGCAGCTTTTCATGTGCCTCTTGGCCATCTGTATGTCTTCTTTGGAGAAATGTCTATTTAGGTCTTCTGCTCATTTTGATTGCGGTGTTGGTTTTTTTAATATTGAGCTGCATGAGCTGCTTATATATTTTGGAGATTAATTCCTTGTCTGTTGATTCATCTGCAAATACTTTCTCCCATTCTGAGGGTTGTCTTTTTGTCTTGTTTATAGTTTCATTTGCTGTGCAAAAGCTTTTAATTTTGTTTATTTTTGTTTTTATTTCCATTACTCTACGAGGTGGGTCAAAAAAGATCTTGCTGTGATTTATGTCAAAGAGTGTTCTTCCTATATATTCCTCTAAGAGTTTTATAGTGTCCAGTGTTACAATTAGATATTTACTCCATTTTGAGTTTATTTTGTGTATATGGTGTTAGGGAGTGTTCTAATTTTATTCCTTTACATGTAGCTGTCCAGTTTTCCCAGCACCACTTATAAAGGGACTATCTTTTCTCCAGTGTATATCCTTGACTCCTTTGTCATAGATTAGTTGACCATAGGTGTGTGGATTTATCTCTGGGCTTTTCATCCTGTTCCATTGATCTATATTTCTGTTTTTGTGCCAGTACCATATTGTCTTGATTACTGTAGCTTTGTAGTATACTCTGAAGTCAGGGAGCCTAATTCTTCCAGCCCGTTTTTTTCCCCTCAAGATTGCTTTGGCTGTTTAGGGTCTTTTGTGTCTCCATACAAATTTTAAGATTTTCTGTTCTAGTTCTGTAAAAAATATCATTGGTAGTTTGATAGGGATTGCATTGAACCAGTAGATTGCTTTGGGTAGCATAGTCATTTCACAATATTAATTCTTCCAATCCAATAACATAGTATATCTCTCCATCTGTTTGTGTCATCTTTGATTTCTTTCATCAATGTCTTATAGTTTTCTGAGTACAGATATTTTACCACCTTAGGTAGGTTTATTCCTAGGTATTTTATTCTTTTTGTTGCAATGGTGAATGGGATTGTTTCCTTAATTTATCTTTCTGATCTTTCATTGTTAGTGTATAGGAATACAAATGATTTCTGTGCATTAATTTTTTATCCTACAACTTTACCAAATTCATTGTTATCTCTAGTAGTTTTCTGTTGGCCTCTTTAGGATTCTCTATGTATAGTATAATGTCATCTGAAAACAGTGACAGTTTTACTTCTTCTTTTCCAATTTAGATTTCTTTTATTTCTTTTTCTTCTCTGATTGCTGTGGCTGGGACTTCCAAAACTCTGTTGAATAATAGTGGAGAAAGTGGACATCCTTGTTTTGTTCTTGATCTTAGAGGAAATGCTTTCAGTTTTTCACCATTGAGAATGATGTTGGCTGTGAGTTTGTCACATATGGCCTTTATTATGTTGAGGTAGGTCCCCTCTATGCCCACTTTCTGGAGAGATTTTATCATAAATTGGTGTGGAATTTTGTCAAGAGCTTTTTCTGCATCTATTGAGATGATCATATGGTTTTTATTCTTCAATTTTTTTAATATGAGGTATCACATTGATTGATTTGCATATATTGAAGAATGTGTGCATCCCTGGGATAAATCCCACTTGATCATGGTGTATGATCCTTTGAATGTGTTGTTGGATTCTGTTTACTAGTATTTTGTTGAGGAGTTTTGCATCATATTCATCAGTGATATTGGTCTGTAGTTTCCTTTTTTTGTAATATCTCTGTCTGGTTTTGGTATCAGGGTGATGGTGGCCTCGTAAAATGAGTTTGGGAATGTTCCTTCCTCTGCAAATATTTTAGAAAAGTTTGAGAAGGATGGGTGTTAGCTCTTCTCTAAATGTTTGATAGAATTCACTTGTGAAGGCATCTGGTCCTGTGCTTCTGTTTCTTGGAAGATTTTTAATCAGTTTCAATTCCATTACTTGTGATTGGTCTGTTCATATTTTCTTTTTCTTCCTGGTTCACTCTTGGAAGGTTATACCTTTCTAAGAATTTGTCCATTCTTCCAGGTTGTCCATTTTATTGGCATAGAGTTTCTTGTAGTAGTCTTTTATGATGCTTTGTATTTCTGCAGTGTCCTTGGTAACTTCTCTTCTTTCATTACTAATTTTATTGATTTGAGTCCTCTCCCTCTTTTTCTTGATGAGTCTGGCTAAAGGTTTATCAATTTTGTTTATCTTCTCAAAGAACCAGCTTTTAATTTTATTTATCTTTGCTATTGTTTTCTTTGTTTCTATTTCATTTATTTCTGCTCTGATCTTTATCATTTCTTTCCTTCTACTAACTTTGGGTTTTGTTTGTTCTTCTTTCTCTAGTTCCTTTAGGTGTAAGGTTAGATTATTTATTTGAGATTTTTCTTGAAGTAGGATTGTATTACTATAAACTTCCCTCTTAGAACTGCTTTTGCTGCATCCCATATATTTTGGATTGTTGTGTTTTCATTGTCCTTTGTCTCTAGGTATTTTTTGATTTCCTCTTGGATTTCTTCAGTGATCTCTTGGTTATTTAGTAGTGCATTGTTTAGTCCCCATATGTTTGAGTTTTTTACCTTTTTTCCCTGTAATTTATTTCTAATCTCATAGCATTGTGGTCTGAAAAGATGCTTGATACAATTTCAATTTTCTTAAATTTACTGAGGCTTGATTTGTGACCCAAGATGTGATCTATCCTGGAGAATGTTCCATGTGCACTTGAGAAGAAAGTGTAATCTGCTGTTTTTGGATGGAATGTCCTATAAATATCAATTAAATCTATCTGGTCTATTGTGTCATCTAAAGCTTGTGTTTCCTTATTAATTTTCTGTATGGATGATCTGTCCACTGGTGTAAGTGGGGTGTTAAAATCCCCCACTGTTATTGTGTTACTGTCAATTTCCTCTTATAGCTGTTAGCATTTGCCTTATGTATTGAAGTACTCCTATGTTGGGTGGATATACATTTATAATTGTTATATCTTCTTCTTGGATTGATATCTTGATCATTATGTAGTGTCCTTCATTGTCTCTTGTAACATTCTTTATTTTAAAGTCTATTTTATCTGATATGAATGTTGCTACTCCAGCTTTCTTTTGATTTCCATTTGCATGGAATATCTTTTTCCATCCCCTCACTTTCTTTATTTTATTTTATTTTATTGTGGTACATGGGCCTCTCACTGTTGTGGCCTCTCCCATTGCAGAGCACAGGCTCTGGATGCGCAGGCTCAGTGGCCATGGCTCACGGGCCCAGCCACTCTGCAGCATGTGGGATCTTCCCAGGCCGGGACACGAACCCATGTCCCCTGCATTGGCAGGCGGACTCTTAACCACTGCGCCACCAGGGAAACCCCCATCCCCTCACTTTCAGTCTATATTGTGTCCTTAGGTCTGAAGTGGGTCTCTTATAGACAGCACATATATGAGTCTTGTTTTTGTATCCATTCAGTGAGCCTCTGTCTTCTGGTTGGAGCATTTAGTCCATTCACATTTAAGGTAATTATCGATATGTATGTTCCTATTACCATTTTCTTAATTGTTTTGGGTTAGTTTTTGTAGGTCCTTTTCTTCTCTTCTGTTTCCCACTTAGAGAAGTTCTTTTAACATTTGTTGTAAAGCTGGTTTGGTGGTGCTGAATTCTCTTAGCTTTTGCTTGTCTGTAAAGCTTTTGATTTCTCCATCGAATCTGAATGAGATCCTTGTGGGGTAGAGTAATCTTGTTTGTAGGTTCTTCCCTTTCAGCACTTTAAATATATCATGCCACTCCCTTCTGCCTTGTAGAGTTTCTGCTGAGAAAGCAGCTGTTTACCTTATGGGATTTCCCTTGTATGTTATTTGTCATTTTTCCCTTGTTGCTTTTAATAATTTTTCTTTGTCTTTAATTTTTGTTAATTTGACTACTATGTGTCTCAGTGTCTTTCTCCTTGGGTTTATCCTGCCTGGGACTCTCTGTGCTTCCTGGACTTGGGTGGCTATTTCCTTTCCCATGTTTTGGAAATTTCTGACTATAATCTCTTGAAATATTTTCCCACGTCTTTTCTCTCTCTCTCTCTCCTCCTTCTGGGACCCCTTTAATGTGAATGTTGGTGTGTTTAATGTTGTCCTGGAGGTCTCTTAGGCTGTTTTCATTTCTTTTCATTCTTTTTTCTTTATTCTGTTCTGCAGCAGTGAATTCCACAATTCTGTCTTCCAGGTCACTTACCCGTTTTTCTGCCTCAGTTATTCTGCTACTGATTCCTTCTATTGTATTTTTCATTTCAGTTATTGTATTGTTCATCTCTGTTTGTTTATTCTTTAATCCTTCTAGGTGTTTGTTCTTTAATTCTTCTAGGTCTTTGTTGAACATCTCTTGCATCTTCTCTATCTTTGCCTCCATTCTTTTTCCGAGGTCGTAGATCATCTTCACTATCTTTTTCTGAATTCTTTTTCTGGAGGCTTGCCTATCTCCACTTCATTTAGTTGTTTTTCTGGGGTTTTATCTTGTTCCTTCATCTGGTACATCCTCCTCTGCATTTTCATTTTGTCTCTCTTTCTGTGAACATGGTTTCCGTTCCACAGGCTGCAGAATTGTAGTTCTTCTTACTACTGCTTTCTCCTCCTGCTTCACTTTTATAAGTACACTTGTTATTACATGGGACCAACCTAGATAATCCAAGGTAATCTCCCCATCTGACGATTTTTAACTTAGTCACATGGTAAAGTCTATATCATGATGTAGGATAACATCCACATGTTCCAAGGATTGGGACAGGGACATCTTGGGGAGCCATTATGCAGCCTACCACACAGAGTAAGGAACAAATACACTCTTGTAGACATATGTCAACAAATCAACTAGCAAATATTTATTAAACACCTCCTATGTACCAAGCTGTAACAGGGAAGGTGTAGGAAACATACTAATATAGGACTTGTTTTCTTCCCTCAAGGACCTACAATATTCTTTGGAAAAGAAAATTAATATTCATGAAACAACTATATTCTAAACTCTAGGGTACTAACTATAAATGCCCCAGAGCTACAGAAAACTCACTTGAGTTGTATAAGTTGGAGAAATTGATGAAGTTTTCATGGGAAAAATAGAGAGACTCAAAATAGAGATGTAGCAGGAAAGGAGACAGAAAGGGAAAGCAGTGATTCCCAAATGAGTTGGGCTGCAGGAGCCAAAGTGTGGCCACAGAAATGGAATAAGGCTGAGAAACGTAGAGTTTCCCCTAGATCAGTGGTCAACAAATTATGGGCTTCAGGCCCAATTCAGTCCTCCACCAGTTTTTGTTGGTTTGTTTATATTTGTTGTTGTTTGGGGTTTTTTTTTTCCAGTTTTACTGAGATATAATTGACACACAACACTGTATAAATTTAAGGTGTATTGCATAATGATTTGACATACATCATGATATGTTAACATCCGTCATCTCATATAGATACAAAATTAAAGATATAAAGAAAAAATTTTTCCTTGTGATGAGAACCCTAAGGATTTACCCTCTTAACAACTTCCATATATAATGTATGGCAGTGTTAATTATATCTATCATGTTGTACTTTACATTGCTAGTACTTATTTATCTTATAACTGGGAGTTTATGCCTTTTGACTGCTTTCATACAATTTCCCCTCCCCCCACTCCCCACCTCTGGTAACCACAAATCTGACCTCTTTTTCTATGAGTTTGTTTGTTTTCTAAGTATAATTAACCTACAACACTATGTTAGTTCCTGTTATACAACATAGTGATTCGATATTTTTATACATTTCAAAATGATCACCATAAGTCTAGTTACAATATTCACCATACAAAGATATTACATAATTATTGACTATATTCCCCACATTATATATTTCATGTCCATGACTCATTTATTTTGCAACTAGAAGTTTGTATCTCTTAATCTCCCTCACCTATTTCTTTTCTCTCTCCACCCAGGTCCCCTCTAGTAACCACCTGTTTGTTCTCTGTGTCTATAGTTCTGTTTCTGTTTTGTTATGTTTGTTCATTTGTTTTATTTTTTAGATTCCACATATAAGTGATAACACATATAAGTGATAACATACAGTATTTGTCTTGCTCTAAGATATTTCACTTAGCATAATACCTTCTAAGTTCATTTATGCTGTTGCAAATGGCAAGATTTCATTCTTTTATTTTTTATATGGCTAATACTCCTATATATATATATAAATA
>NW_006788845.1:1937428-1954119 GCF_000442215.2 Lipotes vexillifer
TATATATATATATATATATATATATATATATATATATATATATGGCTTCTTTATTAATTCATCTATTGTTGGGCACTTTCGTTGCTTATATTTCTTGGCTACTGTAAATAATGCTACAATGAACATAGGGGTGCATATATCTTTCAAACTCGTGTTTTAATTTTCTTTAGATAAGTATCCAGTAGTGGAATTGTTGGATCATATGGTAGTTCTACTTTTAATTTTTGAGATATCTCCAAACTGTTTTCCTTAGCAAATGAACTACTTTACATTTCTACCAACAGTGCATGGGGGTTCCCTTTTCTCCACATCCTCTTCAATGCTTGTTATTTCTTGTCTTTTTGATGTTAGCCACTCTGACAGGTGTGAGGTGATATCTCATTATGGTTTTGATCTGCATATCTCTGATGATTAGTGATGTTGAGCATCTTTTCATGTGCCTGTTAGCCATCTGTATGTCTTCTTTGTACAAATGTCTACTCAGGTCTTCAGCTCATTTTTTAACTGAGTTTTTGTTTTTTTGATATTGAGTTGTATAAGCTGTTTGTATATTTTGGATATTAAACCCTTATCAGTCATATCATTGGCAAATATTTTCTCCCATCCAGTAGGCTGTCTTGTTGTTTTATCAATGGTTCCATTGCTGTGAAAAATCTTTTAAGTTTAATTGTCTCATTTTTTAATTTTTGATTTTATTTCCTTTGCCTTTAGGAGACTGATTCAAAAAAAACATTCTATGATTTATGTCAAAGCGTGTTCTGCCCATGCTTTCTTCTAGTTTTATGGTTTTCAGTCTTACATTTAGGCCTTTAATACATTTTGAGATTATTTTTATATATGGTGTGAGAAAATGTTCTAATTTCATTCTTTTACATGTAGCTGTCCAGTTTCCCCAACACCACTTATTAAAGAGACTTTTCTCCATTGTATATTCCTGCCTCTTTTGTAATAGATTAATTAACAATATGTGCATGAGTTTTTTTCTGGATTCTCTATTCTTTCAATTGATCTATATGTCTGTTTATGTGCCAGAACCATACTGCTCAGATTGCTGTAGCTTTCTAGTATAGTCTGAAGTCATAGAGCATGATACCTCTCCCTTTGTTCTTTTTTCCCAGGATTGCTTTGGCTATTTAGGGTCTTTTGTGGTTCTGTATAAATTTTAGGATTATTTGTTCTAGTTCTGTGAAAAATGACATGGGTAGTTTGATAGGGATTGATTAAATCAGTAGGTTGCTTTGGGTGGTATGGACATTTTGACAATATTAATTCTTCCAATCCATGAATATGGGATATCATTTCATTTATTTGTAGCCCCTTCAATTTTCTTCATCAATATCTTATAGTTTTCAGAGTACAGACTTTCACCTCTTTGGTTAAGTTTATTCCTAGGTATTTTGTTCTTTGATGCAGTCGTAAATCAAATTGTTTTCTTGAATTTTCTTTGTTAGTTCATTATTCCAGTATAGAAAAGCAACAGATTTCTGTATAATAATCTTGTATCCTGCAACTTTACTGATTCATTTGTTAGTTCTAATAGCTTTCTGGTGAAGACTTTAGGGTATTCTATATATCGTATCATGTCATCTGCACACAGTGACAGTTTTATTTCTTCCCTTTCAATTCGAATGCCTTTTGTTTCCTTTCTTGTCTGATTGCTGTGACTAAGATTCCAGTACTATGTTAAATACAGGTGGTCAGAGTAGGAATTTTTGTCTTGTTCCTGATTTTAGAGGAAAAGCACTAGCTTTTCCTCATTTTTCTTTTAGCTTTTCATCATTGAATATGATGTTAGCTGTAGGTGTGTCATAAATGGCTTTTATTATTCTGAGATATGCTCCCTCTATAACCACTTTGATGAGAGTTTTTATCATGAATTGATATTGAAATTTGTCAAATGATTTTTCTGCATCTATTGAGATGATCATGTGACTTTTATCCTTCCTTTTGTTAATTAGGTGTATCACATGGATTGATTTGTGGATATTGAACCATTCTTGCATCCCCAGCATAAATCCCACTTGATCATGGTATCTGTTCCTTTTTACATATTGTGGAATTCTGTGTGCTAATATTTTGTTGAGGATTTTTACATCTATATTCATCAGAGATATTGGCCTATAAGTTTCTTTTTTTGTAATGTCTTTGTCTGGTTTTGGTATTAGGGTAATAGAGGCCTCATAGAATCAATTTGGGAAGGTTTCTTCCCCTTTAATTTTTTGGAATAGTTTGAGAAGTATAAGTATTATCTCTTCTTTATTTGTTTGGTAGAATTCCCCTGTGAAGCTATCTAGTCCTGGACTTCTGTTTCCTGGGAGTTTTTTTTTTTTATTACAAATTAATTTAATTACTAGTGATTGGTCTGTTCAGATTGCTTGTTTGTTCCTGATTAAGTCTTGGAAGGTTGTATGTTTCTAGAAACTTGCCCATTTCTTCTAGGTTGTTAAATTTGTTGGCATATAACTGTTCATAGCATTTTCTTATGATTTTTTTTTTGTATCTCTGTGGTATCAGTTGTTATTTCTCCTCTGTCATTTCTTATTTTGTTCATTTGGGTTGCGTCTCTTTTTTTCTGGATGAGCCTGGCTAAAGGCTTATCAATTTTGTTTATCTTTTCAAGAAACCAGCTCTTGGTTTCATTAATCTTTTCTATTGTTTTTTATCTCTATTTTATTTATTTCCTCTCTGATTTTATTATTTCTCTCCTTCTGCTGACTTTGGAGTTTGTTCATCCTTCTTGTTCTAATTCCTTTAGATAGTAGGTAAGGTTGTTTATTTGAGACATTTCTTGTTCCATGAGGTAGGCTTCTATGGATATAAATTTCCCTCTTAGAACTGCTTTTACTGTATCCTATAGAATTTGGAATGTTGTGTATTTATTTTCATTTGTCTCAAGGTATTTTCTAATTTCCTCTTTGACTTCTTCATTGACTCATTGGTTTTTTAGTAACATGTTGTTTAGTCTCCACGTGTTTGTGCTTTCCCCATTTTTCTTCCTGTAATTGATTTCTAGTTTCATACCATTGCGGTTGGAAAAAAACACCTTGATATAATTTCCATCCTCTTAAATTTGTTGAGGCTTCTTTTGTGCCCTAGCATGTGATATATCCTGGAGAATGTTCCATGTGCACTTGAAAAGAATGTATAGTCTGTTGTTTTTGGATGGAATGTCCTGTAGATATCTCTTAAGTCTAATTGGTCTATTTTGTCATTTAAGACCACTGTTGACTTACTGATTTTCTGTCTGCATGATTCGTCCATTGATGTAAATGGGCTGTTAAAGTCCCCTATAATTGTATTATTGTCAATTTCTCCCTTTATATCTGTTAATATTCACTTTATATACTTGTTTTCCAATATAATTTGCATATGTATTAATGAGCGTTATATAATCTTCTTGTATTGATCCCTTTATCATTATATAATGCCTTTCTTTCTCTTTTGTTACAGACTTTTTATTTTATTTTTAATAAATTTATTTATTTATTTATTTATTTATTTATTTATTTTTGGCTGCGTTGGGTCTTTGTTGCTGAGTGTGGGCTTTCTCTAGTTGTGGAGAGCAGGGGCTACTCTTTGTTGTGGTGTGCAGCCTTCTCATTACAGTGGCTTCTCTTGTTGCAGAGCATGGGCTCTAGGCATATGGGCTTCAGTAATCGTGGCACACAGGTTCAGTAGCTGTAGCTCATGGGCTCTAGAGCGCAGGCTCAGTAGTTGTGGCACACAGGCTTAGTTGCTCTGTGGCATGTGAGATCTTCCTGGACCAGGGCTTGAACCCATGTTCCCTGCATTGGCAGGCAGATTCCCAACCACTGTGCTACCAGGGAAGTCCCTACAGACTTTATTTTAAAATCCATTTTTGTCTGATATGAGTATTGCTACACACTCCTTCTTGTTGATTCCTTTTGCATAAAGTCTTTTTCCAACCCCTCACTTTCAGTCCGTGTGTGTCTTTAGCTCTGAAGTGAGTCTCTTATAAGCAGCATATAAATGGGTTTTTTTAAAAAAAATTTTTATCCAGTCAGCCACTCTATGTCATTTGATTAGAACATGTAGTCCATTGACATTTAAAGTGATTGCTGATAAGAATATACTTATTGCCATTTTGTGAATTGCTTTCTGGTTGTTTTTGTAGTTCTTCTCTGTTCTTTACTTCTTCTTTTAGTTTCTTCCCTTGTGGTTTGATGATTTCCTGTAGTGGTATACATGTGTTACTTTCTCTCTGGTGTTTGTGTATCTATTGCAAGTTTTTGATTTGTGGTTAGCATGGGATTCATATACATTGACCTATAGCTACATCTACTCATTTTAAACTGGTAGTAATTTAAGTTCAAACATATTCTAAAAGATCTACATTTTTTACTTTGCTCCCCCATGTTTTGTGCTTTTGAGGTCATAGTTTACATCTTCATGTTTATCCCTCAATGTTTATTGTACTTACAGTTGATTTTACAATTTTTGTCTTTTAGTTGTTTTTTGTACTAGCTTATTTAAGTGCTTGACCCACAGCCTTTACTATATATTGGCCTTTACTAATGGGATTTTTCCTTTCCTACAGATTCTTACTTCTTGTTGTAGCCTTTTCTTTTCCACTTAGAGAAGACCTTTTAACATTTATTTTAGGGTAGGTTTAGTATTGATGAACTCTTTTAGTTTTTGATTGTCTGAGAAGTTATTTATCTCTCCTTCAATTCTAAATAATAATCTTCCTGGGTAGAGTATCCTAGGTTGCAAGATCTTCTCTTTCAGCACTTTGTATATATCATGCCACTCCCTTCTTGCCTGCAAAGTTTCTGCCGAGAAATCAGTTAATAGCTGTATGGGGGTTCTCTTGTATATGACTCTTTTCTTTTTTCTCTTGCTGCCTTTAGAATTCTCTCTTTAAAATTTGCCATTGTACTTGTAATATGTCTTTGCATGGGTCTGTTTGGATTCATCTTGTTTGGGTTCCTCAGTGCTTCCTAAACCTGGATTTCTCTTTCCTACACAGGTTAGGGAAGTTTTCAGCTATTATTTCATCAAATATGTTCTCTTCCCTTTTCTCTCTTTTCTTCTCCTTCTGGTACCCCTATAATGTGAAATTAGTGCACTTGATGTGGTCTCAGAGATCTCTTAAACTGTCCTCATTTCTTTTTTTTTTTTTCTTTTTTCTGTTTGGCTTCAGTGATTTCCACTACTCTGTCTCACTTATCCTTTCCTCTGCATCATCTAATCTACTGTTGATTCCTTCTAGTGTATTTTTTATTTCAGTTATTGTATTCTTCAGCTCTGTTTTGTTCTTTATATTCTCTAACTCTGTTAAAATTCTCACTCTGTCCATCCATTATTCTCCCTAGTTCTTTGAGCATCTTTATGATGATTACCTTGAACTCTTTATTGGGTAGATTGCTTATCTCTACTTCACTGAGTTCATCTTCTGGAGTTTCACCTTGTTATTTCATTAAGAACATACTCTCCTGTCACCTGATTTTGTTGCTTTTATTTCTATGTATTTTGTAGGTTGATTACATTTTCCAGTCTTGGAAAAGTAGCCTTTTGTAGAAGATGGCCTATGTGTCCCAGCAGCACACTCCCCTCTGGTCACCAGAACTGTATGCCTTAAGGGTTCCCTCTATGTGGGGTGTGTGGGCAATTGTAATTATCCTCCTCTTTATGGGTTGTCCACCCTGGGGTATGGGTCTCTGTTATACTGTGTCTACATTCCTCCTACCTGTTTCATTGTGGTTCCTTCTTTATATCTTTAGTTATAGAAAATCTTTTCTGCTAGTATTTAGGTCTTTCTCATTAATAGTTGCTCTGCAAATAGTTATAGTTTTGGTATGCCTATACCAAAACTTGGGCTCCAAAACTTGGGCTTGGAATCCTTGGGCTCTTGGTAAGGAAGTGAGCTAAGTGTCTTCCTGCTCTAACATCTTGGTGACTCCTCTCCAACTGTTTTTATAAATAAATTTTTATTGAAATTCAGCCACACTCATTTAATCTATGGCTTCTTTCATGCTACAAAGGCAGACATGAATGGTTGTGACAGAGATTATATAACCCACAAAGCCTAGATTTTTTACATCCTGGCCCTTTACAGAAAGGAGGAAAAATCTTCCTTGGATAGAAGAATACTCAATAAGATACTTGAGCAGGAAGGACATTAGAGAGGACGCTAAGCATAGACATAGCAATGTTGAGACTGATCTAGCCAAGGCCTCTCTCTAGTTCAGCTTAACACATGTTTTCTGTTCTTAAAACTTCCACCTGGCAATAGAGTTTCCAAGACTTCTCCTGAAGTTTGCACTGGGTGTCCTGACATAGGGTCATTGGCTAGTGGAGGTGTACTCAGGAAAAAGGCAGGCAGAAACAGGGACAAGTGCAAGGCAGTGACTTGGGAGGCTGGTCCTTGGGCTCCTGAGAAATTCATTCTTGGGTTTTGTACCTCTGTGTTTCCTTATGGAATATAAAATGGATCATCCCAGCCTTTTCAAAAAAGCCTCTTATAAGTCAGAAGAGGGAACTGGGCAAGAGAAAGAGCATGGATCAATCAGCAAAAACCTTCCTCACTCCTAACAGCTGAGCTTATTTGTATTTTTAACAAATACTTATTTTGTACATAGGTTGTGGAGGAAATTAAAAAATTTGGTTTCTGACCCCTCAGGAGCTCTGAGTCTAATAGAAGAATCAACATGGAAGAGTTAAGAAGAAAAGGAAGAATGTGATAAAAAAGTCAGAGTGAGGGAGACAGATGATAAGTGTGATGGGAAGAATTTACAGAAGAAGGAGATGGATGTAAGTTAGATGTTCATAGAGCTGTTTGGGGAAGGCCTTGGGGAAAATACCATTGTAACTTGCCTTGAGATATGAGTCACATTTGGATTGGGAAAGTGGAAATGGAATACTTTCATGATGGAAAGAAAAGAATGGTCAAAGCATGGAATTGCACTTATGAATAATAGCCCATAAAATAAACAACTAATACCACTGGGAAGTTAGGATACTAAATTGTGTATCTAAAGTACACAAAACTGGAGAGAGACCATCATAACTACAACAGAGTTTTCCTATGGATGTAAGAGAAATTCATCATTAGGCAAATACACATGAGGTGAAAACCAATGATAGAAAACAAAATGTATGGTAATTGTCAAATGCATAGTTTGGACAGTAACTACCATGATCAGGTCATTCCTGATTGAGATGGTCAAGGCTCTCTGATGGAACATCATTAAAGAGAAATCAAATATCCTTTGATAGGACATTCCCTTATTTTTGCTGATTATTTCTTGCTACCACCCAGATGTGAAAAGGGAGATTAGTATTTTTGCTGTTTACAGCCTTGGGACCATAAACTTTGCTTTTTAATTCTTGCCAGAGTCCTTCCTCATTAGAGCTATTTTGGTTAGACCACAGACCCTACTCCAAATTCAAGAATGGGCTAGAATGATGCTTTGTATTCAGTTCAAGGTTGTTTTTACGTGGATTATTCCCAAAGCAGCAAAGTTGTGCACAGGATGAAAACACGCTTTGCACAAAGATAAATGTACATGGCTCTCAATTATCACCCTTGATTGTGAACATATGTACCCAAAGTGCAGTTGACCTAACTATACAACTGAGTGAGACGTGCTCCAGGTTGAAGAAAAATAGAGCTATGAACTCATTGCCTTCTTTAGTCACAGACATAGTATCACACCAAAATATGAATACTAATTATTTTACCAAGAGAACTGTGTCTAGCAGACCTAATGACTAGAATCTGGAACCTGATACCTGTGCTAAACCAACACAGGAACAATTATGTTTATGTTTATGTTTCCCTGCACTTCAAGGTGTAAGAATTTTTCATTTATGACCACTTTGGTCTTTCAGTGGAGATGCCTAAGCATGGCCTAGTATATAAACTATCATCACATTCATTCTACTTTTTAGAACGTAAGGGGCAATGCCATTGTGAAAATTCTTGATAGAAACCACATATGGAGGACAGTGTTGAGAATATTACAGGTAGAGAGTTACAGCTTTGTCCTACTTGGAAGATGTCCTCCAAAGGGAGTTCTTCAGTTCTAGGTTAAATAATCTCTGTTGGACACTGAAATTGGACACCGTTGATTTTTACTTTTCCAGACAATGACAGATTGTAATTTCCAAAGATGCTGTCACAATATTCTCCCATCTCATATCCTTTTTTTCAAGGTGACTTGCAATTCCCCCCGTCAAGAGGTAACCAAGAATCTGCAGTGGAAATTATGTTTCGTGACTTCTGAGACTAGATCAGAAAAGGCCATGCAGTGTCCTGGTTCTCTTGGCAAGTTCACTTTGGGGACACTTCTCTTGATACTCAGCTGCCATGCTGTGAGAAGCACAAGCTGCATGAAAAGGCCATGTGCTGGTGTTTCAGTTGACAGTTCTAGCATTCAAGCCAGCTACCAGGCATGTGAGTGATGATGCCCACAGGTGTTTCAGTCATCCCAGCATTGGGGTCTTCCAATCTGAGGACCCAGACATGCAGGAGCAGAAACAAGGTACCCCCATTAGTCCTATTCAAATTTCTGACTCACAGAATCTGTCATAATAAAATGTCTCTGTTTTAAACTACTAAGTTTGGAGAGGTTGTTACACAGCAAGAGTAGCTGGAACATAGGCCCAACCACAGGTGTGACCTAAAATTATAATTCCTTCACTGCCTCTTTTTTCACATTTGTCCAAAGTCTAGTTTATTCTCAATTAATCTTTTCTGACTTTCCTTGGGTATCTTAATGAATTCTTTTCTAGCTCCTTCACTTCTCCAACAGTAGAATTTTGTGTGTTTTTACCCATTGTTAAGTTCTTGTTCACTGATGAAGAAATTACTAGAAAACTCAGCTTTTAAAAAATTGTTTGGTATAATTCAGCTCACTCTGCTCCTACTAGAATTGGCAGGGATGCTCTATATGCCTCTAGGGGCATACCATAAGAATATATGTAACTTGAAATGTGTTCAACATAGAGTGACAAAAATGTTTAGGAATTTTAAATTTTGTTATGGAATGACTCAAAGAGTAAGGGTAGTTTAGGCTGAAGTAAACATAACAAACTATTCAGGAGGTGGGGATGGGATGGTGAATTTGAAACTCACTATTATTGGATGTGAGCACCTAAGAAGAGCAATGAATATTACTTATTGGGCTCTGAGGGCAAAACCATGACCAGTGGTTACAATGACAGACACATTGTATGTAACTCAGTGGAAAGACCTTCCTAACACTAAAAATGTCTAATGATAAAATAGACAGTTGTAAGAAGCAGTGGATTTCCCATCACTGGAGGTTTTAAAGCAGTGGCTAGATGTCTACTTGCAAGAATAGTGTAGAGAAAGTTCATGCATTGAAGTGGGGAAGCAGAGGGTGGGGAACACTGGAAGAGATGAACTTTATGGTCCCTCCTAAACCCAGAATTCTATAATTACTTTTTATTTTAGGTTCAGTGGGAAAATGGCAACATCTACTTATAGAGCTATTGACATCAACAGCCATTTCCGCCAGAAGTATGAGCCTTTGTAAAGTGATCAGTTCGGTGGAGAGGACACATTATCAGGATGAAGATAAGAAGAAGGTAATTGAGACATGAATTATTAGAAAGATTGCCAAGTGTAGCCAAGTCAGACTTTGATTTCAATTGGAAGGTGAGAAGAATGTGATCCTTTGGGGCAGTTTGAAATAAGAAAATATGGTGAAATGGGGAGGAACATGTGAGGGACAAAACAGCTCTGCCCAGGAAGAGATACCAGGTCTTGTTTGGAGTAACTGTATTCTTAAGCTCATTAACAGCACTAAAAAGTTAAGAGTAATGCTGGCTCTGATGGAAAAAAAAAAACAGTTAGTAAAAACAATTATAAGGAAACACACTTCTACATAAGTCAATAAACAGCACTATCCACCCAGGCAGAGTGTAAGAGACAGAGCAAGTTAGTGTATTAGTCCCCAGGGCTGCCATAACAAAGAACAACAAACAGCATGCCTTTAAATAAGAGAAATTTATTACCTTACAGTTCTGGAGGCTAGAAGTCTAAAGTCAAGGTGTTGGCAGAGCCAGGCTCCCTCTGAGGGCTCTAGGGAAGAATCCTTCCTTTACCTATTCCAGCTTCTGGTAATTGCTGACAGTCCTTGGTGTTCCTTGATTTGTAGCTGCCTCACTCAAATTTCTGCCTCAACTTCACATGGCGGTCTTCCCTCAGTTCACATGGCCTTCTTATAAGGACACCCTAATCCAGTATAATCACATCCTAACTAATTACATCTACAAGAAAACCCTGTTTCCAAATTAGGTCACATTCTGGGGTTCTGGGTGGAGATAAATTTGGTGAGAGTGTATTCAAGCGAATACAACTGGGAACACCAAATTCTGTTTAATAGTGCTTGAAATTAGTTGAAAATAGAGAGAAAGGCACCGACCTATGCCTACATGTTAATCCTATTTAATTCTTTGACTTATCATTTTTCTCTTTTCAGCAACTGTGATAGCTACCATTTGTTGAATTCTTCCTTTGTGCTTCTATTGCACTAATTTTTTCACATTCATTCTCTTACTTAATTTTCACAAGATGGGTGCAATTATTAGCCCCATTTTATGGAAGATGTAACTGAGGCTTAGAGAGGATAAATAACCTGCTGAAAGTCACTCAGTATTAAAAGCTAGAGTGAGCCTTCCAGCCAAGGTCTGTGTGACTGAAAGACAGGTAGAGATATGTAAGTGATTAATACATATTTATATTGTTATCTTTCTGAAGTCGTGTTTACATTAACATCATAAATGGATGAAATATATGCATTAATCTCAAGATTCTCAGTTATCTCTACTTGGGAAGGAATGTATTCTTTTGAACATTTGTTATCCATCCACCTCATGGCAAGTATGTTGAACTAGAGACAAACTGCCTGGGAGGAACCAGCCAGACTTTCCCGGAGGAAGACGTCTCAGATTCTGCAGAATGAAAGTATTTTTGAAGCATCTACAGTTATAAGCAGCCCATGGAAGATGCCCTCATGCTCAGTCAAAAGGGACATTGCAAATGATGAGGAGACAGTTCCTCGCACGTGATTATTACTATCACTGATTTTTTAAAATCATTATTGTTTAAGATAGTAGTTCTCAACCAGGGTGATTTTGCTTCCGAAGGGACACTTGGCAAAGTCTGAAGACATTGGTTGTCACAACTGGGGGGAAAGTTCTATTGCATGTAGTGGATAAAGGCCAGGGATGCTGCTAAACTTCCTGCACTGCACTGAACAGTCCCGCCCTCAGCAAAGTACGTTCAGGCCCTAAATATCAATATTGCTGACATTCAGAAACCCTGGTTTAAGTGATAGTGGTAAAAAGGGTGTCACTTAGGGGTCTTATTCCTGAGTTATAGGGTCTCACTTCTCCCCTCCAACCTCTGACACAATAGAATTTTTCATGATCCCTGAACTAGTGACTTTTCTCTTGGTAATGATACCAATTGATAATGATAGTTAATACTTATTGAGCTCTTACTATGTGCCAAGCACTGTTCTAAGTGCTTTCCATGGATTGACTTAGTCAGTCCTCACAGTGTCTCTTTTACTAAAGTGCCATTATTCTATTGTGCAAATAAGGAAATTAAGGCACAAAAGTTTGAGAAACTTGTCTTAGGTTACAAAGCCAGTGTGGGGTATAGACAGGATGCTGCTACTGTAACTTTCATTCTCCCCTTTCTGTCTTCTCCCTCCACCAGGAAATCAGGCTGATTACCCAGGCGTACATCTTGCAGAGCAATACAGTGGCTGGGAGTGGGACTCCCATTTAACAGATAGGGAACTAGAGGCATTAACAAGAGAAGGAAACTGGTACACTGCCTATGGGCATTAACCAAAACCACTCTTACAGAAAGCTCAGCCCTTGTCCTCTTCCAATTAATATGCCACACATAGATTTTTTTCCCTCCCAAGAAGTCTGAATCTGAGAATAAGATGTATCTAGTAGAGTTTGAGCAACTCTAGTAGTGCCAAATGAATACTGCTGCTGGCTGGCTGAGTAGATGGATGGAAGCATGGGCGGATGGCCAGATGGCCAAATACTGAGCTACCAGGAGGGCTCAAGGAACAGTAGGTTAAGGGAGAGGAATTTCCCTCCTAAGATTGCAACTGTGATCAAGAATCCCATGTTCTCGGGCTTCACTGGTGGCGCAGTGGTTAAGAATCCGCCTGCCAGCGGAGGGGACACGGGTTCAAGCGCTGGTCTGGGAAGATCCCACATGACATGGAGCAACTAAGACCATGCACCACAACTACTGAGCCTGTGCTCTAGAGCCTGCCAGCCAAGACTACTGAGTCCATGCACCAAAACTACTGAAGCCCGTGCACCTAGAGCCTGTGCTCCACAACAAAAGAAGCCACCGCAATGAGAAGCCCGCTCACCGCAATGAAGAGTAGCCCCTGCTCGCCGCAACTAGAGAAAACCCTCGCGCAGCAACGAAGACCTCAGGGCAGCCAATAAATAAATAAATAAATAAATAAATAAATAAATAAATAAATTTATAAGAATCCCATGTTCTCAAAGGTGGCAGCAAAGCTGGGAGCCTGCAGAGCTGGAAAGACCCAGAGACCAGAGAGAAAAGCCAGAACCGCAATTTACCAAGCCCAAGTACATAGTACATATTGGGTCCTTTCTCCACATAGCCTGGAAGTGAGTCACCTTTTAATGTGTTTGTATTTTGTTTCTCCTTCTAGACCAGGGTCTTTCAGCCTCAGCACTATTGACATTTAGGGCAGGATAATTCTGTTTGGGGATCTTCCCTCTGTATTGTAAGATGTTTAGCAGTATCCCTGGCCTCTACCCACTAATTCCAGTGGCACCCACCCCAAGCCATGACCATCAAAAATGTCTCCAGACATTGTCAAATGTGTCTTGGAGGGGTGAAATTACCCACAGTTGAGAAAAGCTGTTCTAGATTGTGAGTTCCTGTGGGACAGGGCTTGGGTTTATTGAACTTACTGGCAATTGTAAGCTTGGCACAGTGATGAAACACTCATAAATGTCTATGGATTGAAAGATGGCTTACCTCCTTTGGCAGGAAAAAAGTCAAATTTCAGGGGGAAAAACTGCAAGAGATATAGGAGAGAGAGGGAAGAAAAGATGAAGGGAGAGAGGAAGGAGGGAGGAAGGGAGGTAGAGAAAACAGAAGAGGAAAGGTAGGAAGAAGGAAGAAAAGGAGGCTGCTCACTGATGCCAGTAAAAGCCTGCCCATGGTCCCTTCCTGTGCTGGTGGCTCAGCAACAGGTACGAAGTGAACCCAGACTCAGCAAGGAGCCTCAAGTGATTTCACCTCTGTTTGAACCAGAAAACTCACACAGTTTTTGCATTCGTGTTGTTTAGAGGGGACCAGGTTTATCCTTTTGTGTATTTGGATATGTGTGTGTGTGTGTGTGTGTGTGTGTGTGTGTGTGTGTGTGTGTGAGAGTATAATTACCAATCACTGATTAATCTTCAGACTGAGTCAAGCATTCATTGCAAATCCTTGAAACAAACAAGTCTATTTATATTTTAATTATTTTTTTGGATTTCAGGTTGATTTGTCTTTCTTCTGCATATTTATGAAGCTGTTGATCCTATGGTAACCTTATCCTTACCTCTTGAGGAGCAGGAGGAAAAGAGAGTAAGAAAAACAGAGAAACACAGAGAAGCTGGCTTTACCCCTTCCCTTCCCCAGGATGCCATGGCATTCCCCATAGTTCTAGAGGACAGTGAGGGTGACACAAGAATAGAGACAGTTTTTTAATTAAGGTGTAATTAATTAATTGGGACCCCCTGCCCATGACTGCCACTCTTATTTAAGGTGACCTCAGCTCTCTCTTGCTGGAGTCTGGTATTAGTCCTGGTTCCTTTTGCTTCCTGTTACCATGATACTCAGTCCTCCTGCATCTTTATTATGTCTACATTTTCCAAATGACCCAAATTTGTTCTTAAAGAGTACAGATTTTTCTGTAAAATTTGGTCAATGAATTTCAGTTATTGGAGAAATTGTGCAGTTTTCTTTACTTGACAGTCCACTGCATCTGGACATGAAAAATAGGAATGTGAGGTCAAGAGTAAACTCCTCAGATTAGCAAGTGAATTTCATTCCAGCGATGGTCCACCAACGTCAAAATGGCAGCATACTTAGACAAGCTAAGTCTAAGTGTGCTGGGTCCAGTAGCTTCGGGTACACTAGACCGGCTTAGCTAATGCTTTGGCTTCTGTAGTAGATTATTTGTCAACAAATATCTACTCCCTGCAACAGGCCACCATGGAGGAGTATGCTCCCCCACTGCAGTGACATTGGGCATGGTGTTTGATTTGCCTTGGCCTCATGCTGAGAAGAGTGTGCTTTCCTGTTTCTTGCTGTAGCCAATGGGATATTAAACAGATGTGATGCAAGCAAAGGCTTGGGCTCATGTGCTCCTATCACTGTGAAAAGAACATGCCTTGGGAAGCCACTGGTTCAGAAAGAATGAAAGAACATTGACCTTGAATCAGACCTACAAGTTGGAGCCAAGCCCTGATGAGCCTATGCTAGATTAACTGAGCTCCAGATGACCAGCAGATGTGTAAGCAAGAAATGAATGCTTGCTTTATGTCCCTGGGTTTTGGGGTGAGTGTTACAAAGTTTCAAAGTTTGATTGCCTGGATAGTCCAGCTTTACCAAAAATGCCTTTTAAGACATGTGATTTCCTGTTAGAGCCAGACCTCAGGAGACCAACACCAGCACTTCCACCACACAGAAACATTGGCTTATCCAGGTCCTTCATACTATATTGGATCATATAATATCTATTATAACTGTTATATAATAATTGTGTAAGAACCACATGGTTTTCAAAGGTCTTTGACACACTTCGCTCATCGAATACATCAAGACCATGAAGTTATATTATGTTCATCTCCATTTTATAAGTGAGAAGATGAGCTCAGGAAAGTTAAGTGATTTGACTACAGTGACACAATCAGTAAATGGAAAATCTTGGATCTAAGTCTTCTCCTTCCAAATCTCACCCTTGTATCACACTGGCTTGTTTGATGTATATAAACATTAAATTAGGTGGTGACAATTAGTTCAGAGACAGAGTGGGTCTTCAGTTCCTACCTTTGCCCCTGCTGCAGCTGCTTTTAGCCCTGTGGACATGAGGCAGACACACAGCATCTCATTCTCTCAGAACCTGTTCTCAGACTGAGAAAACAGAAATTTAGATGCTCACCTCCTTCATCCCTCCCCCCCTCCCTCCACTACATCACCTACCCCACTAAGAGGTACTTGTCTTAGCTTAAGGGTCTCTGAACATCATGCAGGTGGGAAGTTCTATTCTGGAAAAGTCAGTCCCACTCTGCATGTCTTAGCATCAAATCAAGCAGTACGCCTGCTCTCAAGAGGTAAGAGCACAGGTTGGCAAACTTTTTCTGTAAGGGACATATAGTCAATATTTAGGATTTGGGGGCCATGTCATCTCTGTTGTAGCTACTCAAACCTGCAGGTGTAGTATGCAAGCTGCTATAGACAACATGTAAACATACAGGTCCCCAAAACTTTATTTACAAAAACAAGTGGTGGGCAGAACTAAGCCCCTACAGTGGCTGTAGTTTGCCTACTCCTGGTTTATAGACTAATAGAGAAGAAACCTGAACACAAATTAGTGCATCAACCCTCCCTGTCTTTGAAGTTACATCTTATAGTAAGACAATGTGAGTGCTTTTTCTCCTTCCCTTTCTTTATCTCTCTCTCTTTTCTTTCTTTTTTGCTTCTAGTCTTTTCTTTCTTCTACCCTTTTTTCTTTTCTCCCTTCCTTTGTCTCTCTCTTCTTTCTCTTTCTTGTCTATTTCTCTCTCTCTCATCCTTTATTTTTTATTTCTACTCTTTCTTCCTTTTCCCCTTCCTTCTTTTCCTCCATCCTGTCAGCAAATACTTATCAAGCTCTTCTGTGCCTGACATGGGGCATCCAGGTCAGGAGTTTCAGCCTCTGCTCCTGAGCTCTGCTTGTTGCTCCCACCTCTGCAAGCTCTAGGAACTTGGTTCCTAGCAGTTCCCTGGGGAGCAAGGAGGGAGTGGGCACGGAGGGGAGAGGGAGAGGGCAGACAGTCCAGCAGGAAAAGAAGGATGGCTACAGGGTCATCACTCTGGGCACGAGGCAGAAAGGGATAGAGCTTCTGCTCCTGAGTCTCTGTTTCAGCACTCCTTTCATCTGGAGTAAGACTCTTTAATTTGTAAACATTAATAACCATTATTATTATTAAAAAGGAAAGAAAGTGAGTAGCTCTGTAACTAATTACTTTAAGTGTTCTCAACAAGGCACAGTTCAACTCCTTTATAAAACCTCCTGCTGTGAAGACCAGATTGTCATTATGATCAGATCCTTCCTTAGACCTATTAATTTTACCCGGAATAACAGCAGAACAGATGCAAGAAGAAGGCTAGTCTGATTAACATAATTCTTTTCAAAGACCATTTCCTCCCTAAGGGCCACCGTAGTGAGTCTTCTATCTTGTCTCAGATCTAATTACATTCAGGAGAATTCAGACACTGAGGGGTGATCTCAGCAGATGTCACTTAGATTTGAAGCACACTTCAGGATATGAAACCTTATCAGAAAATCAATTGAAATTAATAATTCCCTCTCTCTTTCTCACCATCTCTTCCCTCTGCCAACACTCCCTCTTCCTGTATCTTTTCCTCCCTCTTT
>NW_006788845.1:1954135-1962368 GCF_000442215.2 Lipotes vexillifer
TTTCCCTTTTCTTTGGCCAGATTAAAGTTGTTTCCAAACACTAACCTTTCTCAGGAGAAGAGACAGCATTTCCGGGAATTCAATAAATATGAAACTCAAGCCTACGCTTACGTTTTGAAATGTTTCTCTGCTTCTCTCTTTCTCAGCATAATGAGTGTGTGTGTGTGTGTGTGTGTGTGTGTGTGTGTGTTCTTGAGGGTCTCTATAGGATATAAAAATAAGGTAAAAACAGGAGAAACAGAGGGGGCTTTCTGCAGCACATTGAAAAGATACACACCACAAGCTACCTCTTAAGTATCTGATCTCTCATTGAAACCAGAACCGATTTGGATCCCAGTGTCTGATCTTTGATAGACAAGAACTGTGGGTTTACAATGGAGTCTCTTGCTGCTTTTAATGAAGTATTTGACTTTTCGCCTGCTGCTTTCAATTGAGCTCCGGGAGCTTTGGACAGAATCTCTTGAGAGAGCAGCAAATGAGTGGGGGCTGGGGTTTTGGTGCCTGGTGCCTAGGTCAAGATACGGCAGACCTGGCATTCCAGCAGCAAAAAAATCTTGTCTCTTTACTCAGCCTCACCCTTAGCTCCAGTGTCTTTTGTTCTGGGATCTCAAAATGTAGAAACTGAGGCCAGGAAAACCAATTACTTGGAAACCAACCACAGTTTCCCCCACCCCCCATGCTTAAGCTCCACTGAGGTCTGCATTGCCCTGCCTCTCCGAAGTTGCCTGGGGAAAATAATGTCACAGACAGGAGTATTTGAGGACATGACTGTAGGCAGAAAACATGGACAAGCTATCTATTTCACATATCCTGAGAGAACAATGAAGAAGGAGGTAGAAAGCGGGAACATGCAGTTTTGTATTATGCATTAGCTTTTTGCGATTTGCAGATGCTGTTCGGTGCCTTGCTGACATGGAGCACAAGCCGGCCTCCAGTCCCGAAAGTCCCATTGTAGCAGCTGCTCTTGCCTGGCTGGGTCTGGCTCTGAATCCCTGTGGTGATGTTCCTCAGGGTGGCCAGCTGGGTGTCCCCCCCACCCCAGATAGCCTGCAATCTTGGCACTGGCCCTCTGGGAAGCTGCCAAAGCCAGAGCATTGGAGCAGGATGGGCACGGAGCATCTCTTTGCAGGGACATTAAAAAATCTCCTGATCTTTACACTGGTGGGTTCAGAGCTTGAGGGGAAAGCACTCAGGGTGGGAGAAGAAGTGGAGAGAATTCTGGAAAGCAGGGCATCTTTGTCATTTACTGGTTTGCATTGTACATCTTGCTTACTATCCCATAGAGAGTCTGAGAGAATTTGACTTTTAAATACCTGTCCATGCTATATGGCCTTCTTATGATCCGGCCCTGAGAATGATACCAGTGTGCACAAAATTGACTAGTGAAGGGCTTATTGGCTCCTGAGAGATTTCTCTGTCTTAGGCTTTACACTCTGGGGATTCCTAAGAAAGTTTAGACTTATGCACTAGTTGAGACAATAAAACAAGTGGAAACCAACCCCTATTCTCTTGTAGCATTCACTGAGTGTAATGTCATCATTACACAGTCTGCTCTGGTGGGAGAGAAGGGAAGCTCATTATGGTGGAAGGCAGGCCCATGGCATTTTGGGGGGTCCTTAGCAATGGGCGGTTTCTCACACCATCTGTGTTGTCACAAATCCTGTAGGCTGGTGAATGCATTAAGTGCGGTGCCTGGGCCGTTAGGTGTTTTCTCAGTGCTCAGCTTGCTGCTACCTTTGGCGGAAGGGAGTCCATCTAGGGCTCAAATGGAAGGGATGGAAGTGAGTCTCAGAAGTCCGGCATCCACTTAGTCTTCTGTGAGTTAACACGAAGAAGGTAAGCTCTGTCTGATATAGGTGGTCTGAATGGAAAAAACATGATGGTTTGTGATTGCAACAGACTTACAGACAGTCTATTCAAGGATTCAATGAAAAAGTAATTATTGAGTGTCTTCAATGTGTAAATGCTTTCATTTACTCAGCACTTAGTAAGCATCTACTATGTCCACAGCAATATGAGAGGGAGAGGTGATGAGAAATAAATAAGAAGCCTCTGACACTAAAATATTTACAATACAGTGGACATATATACACACAACATAGAGAAGTAAAAACAGAGAGGGATACTAATTAATATGGAGGTAACCAGTTTCAAGGTTTCAAAAGGAATTATAGTTTTTGTGGTATACAGGGACTGCTTTTATTGTAAAATAGCATTTTCCTTAAAAACAAATACAATACTTGTTTAATAGTGAAAATGTGGGAAAAAAGAAAAATTCCTCCCAATTCCACCACCCAGAAATAATCATTATTAATGATGATACTTAGATGTCTCATATAAATCTCAAACATTACAAGCTTATAACTGAACTCATAATTACACACACACACACCAACATGACCCCTGGGCCAAACTTGCACTGCTCTTCTGTTATAGCACCCACCTCTCCTATGCTCCCACCATCCACATGGTTGTTTAAGGCAGAAACTGAGAGTCATGTTGGATGATTCCTTCTCCTTCTCCCCCAATAACTAATTATCCCCAAGTCCTTTCTGTTCTAACCTACAAAATATACTTCAACCTCTCTATTTCTCTCCTTCTTTACTGCCACAATTTAGCCCAAAACACATTCTTGTGTAGATTACTCAATAATCTTTTATCAACTCTACTGATTTCACTCCTGTCTCTTCTACTCCATATTGTACCGTTATTTTTTTAAGTGTAAATTGGATCCAGTTATTCTTATGCACAATAGCTTCAGTGGTTTCCAAATGCACTTAGAATAGACTTCTGTTTCTGAGAATAAGGAGGCTAGGTTGTTTGGACTACTCTAATATTAAAAACAACTAAAAATGATGAATAATTTTTTTTCAAGATTCTTAAAATCATCAAAAGATTGACCCTATGGTAAGAAATTACTACATTAAAATCAATGTGAAATTAGGAACCCAGAGAGTCAAGTAGGACATTTTTGCCCTGATACCATTTTCTGAACTGGATAAACTGATTACAGCCTCATGGGTCAATGGAGAAAATAGTCAAATTCCCGAGCCCTCCTAAAGTGGGCATGTAATAGGATACCTCCCACCATAAAGCTGGGACACCAAAGATTTCCTTAGCCTTGAGCATACTGGAGAGGAAATAACCTATCCTCTAGAAGTCTCAAGCACAAAATGGTCTTCTAGTAAATGTGTGAACTAAGTTCACATGAACCGAAAGGCACATACACAGCTGTGAATTTGGTTTGCTGTGGTCAAGCTCTAGGAATAGGCATAGGCAAAACCAAGATAAAACAAAACAAAAATATAAATTGTCTTTGTAGAAAATTATCCTAGGCTTAAAAAAGGTCCCAGAGGGCTTCCCTGGTGGTGCAGTGGTTGAGAGTCCGCCTGCCGATGCAGGGTACACAGTTTCGTGCCCTAGTCTGGGAAGATCTCACATGCCACGGAGCAGCTGGGCCCATGAGCCATGGCCGCTGAGCCTGCACGTCCAGAGCCTGTGCTCCACAACGGGAGAGGCCACAACAGTGAGAGGCCCGTGTACCACACACACACAAAAAAAAACAAAGTCCCAGAAATAATTTTCCAAAGGCAATGAATAGCACACAGTAGAAAATACCAAGACAGACTGAAAAAAGCATCATGTGGGAGAATCAGCATAAAAAACAGTGAGCAAAAACAGACCCACGAAAAATTTAGACTGAATTAAGAGAAACGTCTTATAACTTACTATGTTCATTTATTCAGGAAAAGGGATAAACTTTAAAATATCCTCACTGAACAAAAAACTATAAACAAGTAGAACTTCTAGAAATGAAAAATACAATAATAGAGACTCGATTGGTTTAATGGCAGAGGTGCTAATAAAAAAGAATTTGTGAGCTAGAAGATAACTCAGCAGATATTACCAAGAGAGAAGCACCCAGAGAACAAGAAATGAAAACATAAAAAAGATTAAGAGGATTGAATGAGATCTGAGATTTGTTTAATTCAAGTTCTAGATGGAGAGGAGGGACAAAATTAGGCAAAAATAATGTTTGAAGAGATAATGGCTGAGAATTTTCCAGGACTGTTTAGAGACAGGTCCAAGAGTTCCTATGAATCCAAACAATGTAAACAAAGAGAAATCTACTCTTAGATACATCATACTGAATTTTAGAACACCAAAGATGGTGAGAAGATCTTAAAAGCAGTCAGAGGAAAATTAACTTCAAAAGGAGGCAGTTATAATGACAACTGAACTCTCAAAAACATTGCATTTATAATAAAGTTTTAATCCTTTAATATAGCTGGAAGACTTCATGTGATCTGTGGCACTCTCCTTTCCTATCTCCTCTTGTGCTGTTCTCTCCCTCCCTCCCTTGCTCTGATTCACTGGTCTTCTCTCATTTCCATAGACACATCATAGTTTTTCCTCATCTTTGCACATTCTGCTCCATCTGCCTGGAATGTTTACCAATCTCTTTCCACCTGATTGGATCCTTATCATCATTCAGATCTCAGACTGTCACTTCTTCAATGAAGCTTTCCCTGAACACCCAATCTAGAGTAATTCTTATTACTCTTTCTCATATAAATGTACTTTTTTCTTCACTTTGCATGTCCCCCACTAGACTATGCTCCATGCATGCCAGAACAACCACAATTTTTGTTCACCCCTCTATATCTAACATCCTGAAGAATTTCTCATTTTCAGTAAGAATTCAGCAAATAATTGTGAAAAGAATATTTTCGTATTAATTCTTCTGATATTTTCCTTCCTAAGTACCTTTGCTTGTAGGTTATATATCATGTTTGCTTTTTAATTTTTACAAATATGGCAAGATTCTATTTTCTAGTCTACTTTTAAAATGTATCAGTGTAACATTACCATTTTCCATGCTGATAAACATTCTTCTATAGCTTGATTTCTGATGGTTGCATAATAATCCATCATAGAGTTATCATCATTTACTTAACTAATAACTATTGTTGGGTGTTTACATTGTTCATCTAAATCATGATGAGAATAAATTATCTTTTAATATTTATGCAGCAATGGCACTTGGGTTAAAATGCAAAGGAGGCAAAAAAAAAGTATGGGCTGAAAAGTATCTCTCATATCTCTGTATCCCAGTCACCCAATTCCCTACCCAGGGATAATCACTGTTACCTATAAAAATGGCAATTTTTTCAAATTTTCCTTTCCCTTCCCCAAAATTGTACCTTAATAAGCCCAGTTTACTGCATCTTGGGCTTTTTTACTTAACAGTATACATAGGGTATTGTTTTATATCAGTACGTAAAGATTTATCATATTCTTCTTAACTATTGTATAATATTCTACTGTACGTTTTATATATATATATTATATCATAATGCATTTAATCAGTGTCCTATTATTTGCACTAGAATAAATTCCAAGATGGGGAATTGCATATTTAAGTTAATTTTTATTGATCTTGTTAAATAGCTCTCTTTAGAAATTATTCTAATACATGTGCCTACTAGCAACATATAAGAGAATATGTTTCCTTATACTCTCAACATCAATGTCTTATCAAACTTTCATATGTTTACATAGGTTACATGAAAAATTGTACCTTATTTATTTTTCATTTCTCTTATTAAGAATGAGGTTGATAACCTTTTCATTCATCTAAGATCCATTTGTATTTCCTTTCCTATAAACTTTTTGTTTATTTCTAGTGGGTTGTTGTTTTTTCTTTATTGATTTGTAGACACTCTTTATATACTGGCCCTCAATGTCTTATCCACAACACTCTGAAAACAAGAAGAGTTTTTAATAAATTCAATGCAAAAGTTCATTTGGTGGTAAAACTTGACCTGGACTAATGTGAGATTTTATCTATCTCACTTAGTATGAATAGTCATCTGTTTGCTGCAGAAATAATAATGTATTTGATTCTAGAATGCTGACGCATACTCTACTGGTGGTGTTTAATAGTATTCAATATATTCACAATATTAGCCTTCCAAAAAAATGTAAAATCCAATGGTTTCAGATAAGAAGCTGTGGAAAATATTGAGAAAACAAAAATTTTAATGCTTCCCTTTCCCCAAAATAGTCAGAGCCAGAAAATCTAGGAAAGGGGCAAAGTAAAACCTTTTTTGCATTTAGTGTCTCATCCAGATTTTGTACCACTACATCATAATCTGCCCATGTTATGGCCAGGCTTTTATGTAGGCAGCATTTCAAAACACACCATGGATTCCAAGTAGCTCACTGAAACTTCTTTATTTGCAAATCAAAGTTAGCATATGAATCTGCTTACAGAAATATTAGTCACAGTTGTCACAAATGTGGGTTGTATTTCAGAAGATTTTTCTTATCTTCTATGATGTAATAAATCCTATATTTATGGAAACAAATTTTGAGACAACTTAGTAGAAAGGCATTAGTCACTCTGAGGTTATAAATGATTGCTCTCATGTTTTCTCACAGTACTTTTATGGATTCCTTTTTTGTATTTTGTCTTTGATCCACCTGGAATTTATTTTGGCATAAGAGGTGAGGTAGGATTCTACCTTAATATTTTATCAGATGGCTACCCAGTTGTCCCAACCAGACTCATTTATAATCCATCTTTACTCCATTAATTTGAAATGTCATCTTCATAATACACTAAATTCTTATTGCATTTGAGTCTATTTCCGGGTTTTTCTGTCTGCTCCTTTAATAAGTCTATTTAGTACAAAGGGTGGACTATTGCTTTATATTGTTACGTTGCTCTCAGAAATGTTCTATTGTTATATTCTCCCACCCACAGCATATGAGTGTCTTGCCCCTCCACATCCTTGACAACACTCATGTCATCATATTTTAAATCCTTTTCATTTTGGAAGATAAAAGAGTATAATTTAATTGTTTTTATTTGCATTTTTATTACTCTCAAGGCTGAAGTGGGTTTTTTTATTTATTGAACACATGTTTCTTCTTTCGTAAATTAGCTGTTTGTGACTTTTGCCCACATTTCTAAGGGGATGTTTAACTTTTTCTTGATGCTAAAGGCATCTTTTAAAAATATTTGTGAGAGGTGCAGCTGATATCAAGAACTGAGGTAAGAAGAGCAGTCTGGGTAGAGGAGACCATTCTAAAGTATATTTTCAACAGTATGTCCAAAAGCAGAGGGTTTTTGTTGGGGAGGGAGAGGAGATAGATAATAACAGTACCTGCTATAGGCTGAATGTCTGTGTCTCCCTAAAATCCTTATGTTGAAACCTAACCTCAATGTGATCCTACTTGGAAGTAGGGCCTTTGGGAGTAAATTAAGTCATGAATGTGGAACCCTCATGAATTGAATTAGTGCCCTTAAAAGAAGACACACGAGAGAGCTTGCTTCCTCCCTCTCTGGTCCCTTGCTGTGATGACACAGCAAGAAGACAGCCATCTGCAAACCAGGAAGAGGGTCCTCACCAGAACCTCACCATGCTGGCACCCTGATTTCGAACTTACTGGCCTCCAGAATTGTAAGAAATAAATTATTGCTTTAAGCTACCTAGTCTATGGTATTCCATTATAATAGCCTGAAATGACTAAGACAGTACCAAACATTTGCTAACCACTAATGTACCAGTACTTTTCAAGTTTCTCTTCATCGTATCATCAGAATAATCATACCAGGTAGGTATTATCATTACCTCCATTTCTCAGATTTAGTAACTATGGCTTGGTGATTGAATAATAAACTCAAAGTCACTTAAGCTAGAACATTACAGAATCACAACTAAAATCCAGCTCTCTGACACTGAAGTGTGTTCTGTTAATGTCTGTCTATACTGAATTCCAACAGCTCCAGGCTAGTAGAAAAGTCAGATCTATTTAAACATAAGTAGACAACATTGACCTTCACCTGACTGCTTTCTGTGTCTCTCACAAGATGGACAGGTGTCTTAGGCACTGGGCCTTCCTGTCCCATCTGTACCCTCTGTCCTGCTGCTCCAGGTAATCAGAGCTCTTGACCACAGCATGCATGGGGCCTGAGCCCCACATGTCCCTGAACCCATTTTTGTCTTATCAAAATGTCCCTGGCCTCTGAACTAAAAGCCATAGTTTCTGCTAATTTATTCTACTAAATTGGGCAGAGTTTTAATGAATGCTAATGAATTAATATATTATTCACAGAGAAGGTAGGAAGGGGAGAGATAAGGAGAAAAGGAGAAGAAACTGAGCAAAGTGCACCAAATGAGAAATGTGAACTTGGCTTTACTACATAGTTTTGGATCTCTTTCCC
>NW_006788845.1:1962378-1969617 GCF_000442215.2 Lipotes vexillifer
TCCCTGGGAATTCTTCTGAGGAGAAAGGAAGCACTGACAAAGGAGGAAGACCATGGAAGGACCAGATGGGCCTCAGCTGCTGGGCACACTCTGTGTCCCTAGCCTGGCTCCCTGGCAGGCCTTGGTCTCCAAGGCTTGTGGCCCATCTCATCACGGCAGCTCTTCCACTGCAACAGTCCAGCTGCTGGTAGAGTGCGGGCTGAAGGCAGTGTGAGGGAGGCTGGCCTGGAGAGCTGGGGACAATGCTCCCATAGGTGTATCAGAGACCATTCAGTTCAGACTTAGGAAAGACTTCTCCAGCCCCTCAAACTTTCCCCTAATTGATCCAGAGGGTAAGAAAGATATGGATAACCGTGCATTCATATCCAACACCCCAAATCTTTTAAACTTGAAGGTAAGTCCCATTTGCAAAAGATCTACCTTATTTGCCTCCCTGAGGACTGTCACTGCAGCTTTGACATGAAAGATGGAGGCAAGGAGGCCAGACACAGGATGTGAAAGCACCTTTGTATTTCCCACCTCGGATGATACAAAGACCTCTGCTTTTGGAGGAGGACAAGGGGTGGGCAAGTTGGAGGCAATCTATATAATCTGCAATTAATAAGGATCATGAAATATTTTCAGAATTATTTGCTTGAGGCTCCAGGTTTTCTCTCTACACATTTTTCCTTTGGTGATGAGAGATGCTTGCATGGGATACATGAGCTGGAGACCCGAATCCATCACGGTGTTCCCCAGTCTGAGAGTGAGCATCTGAATGAGATGAACGCTCAGGTGCTCTCCAGCCAGATGCTGCTGTGATTGTGTCTGGCTTTACCTGAAGTGATGAACTGCTTTCAGAATAGGGAATGAGAAAGGATTAATTATACTCGATTGAATAAAAACATTATTAAGAATAACCCCTCACATTTTTCTTATTACTGTGCTTTTTTACTCTCTTGAGGCACTGTGATATTTCAAGGCTATCATGAGTTTAAAATAACCTCACCGCTAGCCCTCTGAAATCGATAAGATGTGCATTACCCTTCCCTTTTCATGGAAGAGGAAACTGAGGCCTGGGGAGGTCCAGGGTCTACACAGCATCCCGATGGGACCCCAGGTTCCTCTCTGCCAGCTGGAGCTGTTCCCACTGGATGTACTGCCTCCCCCTGCAAAATGTGCTCTGCTGATTAGAGTGGTTTCTTTCTCCCAAGCCCCATTGCATTGGACAGACGCATTAAAAGCCTCCCGGGTAGTCAAATCCTGGGGCCCACAGATAGCTTTCCATTAATAAAGCAAAAATACAAATCAAGCAGTCCTCTTGGTGATGCTAGAACAGGACTGGCCCCCTCCTCCCCCACCCCCCAGGAATTCACAAACACATTTTTGAATAACAAAAGAAAATTGAGTACCTGATGCAGTTAGCAGTGGCCCCATGGGGGCTGGGGAGACCAGAAAAGAATCTATTATTTTGCACCTGTCCTGCCCAATAGCTCGTTGTGCAGCAATATTTACTTAAAAAGCGGAGGAGGAAATCATTATTTGTTCTTAGTCCTGAGATTCCCATGGCTACACTCTTTGGAGGAAGTGCTTTATTTTATTTCTTTTTCTCCCCTTCTCCCATGCCTGAGATGCAAGAGGTAAAAGTGACAGTGCCTGGCGCATATGATATGGAGAATCGACACAGAGGCCAGGACGGGAGCTTAGCGTTTGCCTGCCCTGCTTCCTTTCATGTCTGGACAGCAATGAAGAGGAATGAGCTCAAAGGGAGGTCTCTCTCTTCCTCTCTCTCTCTCTCTCTCTCTCTCTCTCTCTCTTCCTCTCTCTCTCCTATTCTTTCATTCTGTCTCCCTATTTACAAAAGCTTCATATACATTATAAATGCATCCTATACATGTATGCATATATTAAGTACATAAACATATATACTTTGTGTAGTACACATATTATATACACGTGTACCTTATACATATATTACCTAAACTTTTTAAATATATTTACCTAAATATTTATAATACATTATATATATGTGTGTATTAAATACACACACATACTCACATATAAACACATTGCACATCCCTCCTCCCCAACAGAAATGCTAGCAGAACTCTGAAAAAATTTTAAAAATGTACCACCTGGAGCAGAAAAAAAAAAGGGAAAGCAAAGCCCCCGTTTTAAATGTTCTAAGTATTTTCTAGTTACTAATGACTCCCCCTCTTAATGGCTGTGTTTCTCCAGCTGGAAATTGGCAGCAATCAACTTTACAAGTGTTGGGGAAAAAGTACTTGGGCGGATGAAAGGAAATGGTTTCCTCCTAAATGCCAGCACCCACCACAGACAATGTGGCACTCCCCTGCTTGTCAGAGAGCAGCACATTTTGAAGGAGCTTGTTTTCTTGGAAAATATAGTCATTGGGCCGGGAAGACGAAAATATGACTGGACTGGTAAAAATGCTATTGTTAGCGTAATAAAGTGTTAAGGGCAGTGCTTTAAAAGTGGAAAGCATTTTCTAAAGCTTTGAGAGCAGGGTGGGCAGAGGGATAAATGGCACCAGGGAGAGAGCGAGGCCCAGCAGGACTGGCTGACCTGTCTTGAGCAGTTTCTATGCCCTCTGCATTCCCGGGCAATATTAGTGCATAAAGGGGCTGGGGCCATTATCTTGTCCCACCCCCTGACCTCTTCCGCCCAGAAAGGAAACAACTTGTCCACATCACCAAGTAGACTGAGGTGGAGCTGGACCTGGCAATCCCAAGACTTCCAAATGCATATGCAGTTTGTGTTCCAGGAACTACATGAAATCCAGTGTTTTCACACCACACAAGCAGTTTTCCATCTTTCTGTGTTCTGGGGGCATTCAGAGGAGGGGCGGAAAGCCAGGAGCCAGCTCTTTGGTTCCAGCCCAAAACAACTTCCATCAGAGCAGCTCTACCTGTATCTGTTTTCACGATTAGTCTTCCATGAGATGAAATTGTAAGAAGGGTTTCCACGACTGAAGAGTATGAAAATCAATGTTTCTTATGGCTCCGCCCCTGGGTTGCTCTCTTAGGCCACCGTATCCTTTCTAGGGCTTCACCCTATATGCTGCTCTTGGTCCTAAACTTGAACCCCTGTCATTGACACAGCTTTTGCAGATTGCTAACTTATTTGGATTTGGACCTTTCTGCTAGTTTTGCTTTCCTGACGTAACCCTCCATCTTCCTTTTTCCCTTTGGGCATCACATTCAACACTGTTCCCCCAAGGTGATGTCAATCCCTCTAAACGATTATTCCAATCTCTTCCCCATTCACCATGTAAGCTGTCATAGGATGCCTTGTGTGACTATCTCTGCATCTGACTCACATGGGCACCTCTGTAATCTTTCTGCTACTGAATCCCAAATCTATTTCTCTAGCCAAGATTGCCAGTCTAGCTATATATGTTCCAACACGTCCTGGATGTCTTCACGTGACTCTTCCCTGTCATAACCTTTCTGCACAAACCCATTCCTACATCTGTGTTTATAATCTCACTCAGCAGGACCAGTACGAAAACCAGCATCTAAACCAGAAGGGAGGGTCAGAGAGGCAAACTTCTCCCAAGCAAGTCAATTGCCGAATCTTGCCAATATTGCTTTTATCTCCTCCCCAACTGCACCACACCCACCCTGTTGTGGGCCCTAGTCATCTCACGGCTGACCCACCATAGTAACCTCCTTAACTACTGTTCTTGGCTCTCCTCAGTTTCCCCACATTTGTTCTCTGCACAATCACAAGAATGACCTACTGGGAAAGCAGATTGGGACCAAGCCAAGCCCCTTACCTGGACTGCTGGGCTGAAGCTATCTGTGATCTCTCCCCTGCCTACCTCTCCAGCCTCATCTCTCATCCTCCAGCCTCGCACCTTTCACTCCAGCAAACCTAACCGTGTGCAGTTTCATGCATCTTGGGTTTTTTTTCCCTAAAAGTCTTTGCATTCACTGCTCCCTCTGCTTGTCTCGCCCTCCCTCCCACCTACTCTTCCCCTAGCCAATCTGAACTATTCTTTTAAGTCTCAGTTGGGTGTCTCCTCTGCCCATGAGCCTTCCCTATGTCCCCTACCCCCACCCAGCATGGTCAGGCCACCCAAGATGGGTGCACATCCCTCCTCCCCAACAGAAATGCTCTCTGTACACGCCCTGCTCAACCAGTGCCTGCTTCACCTACACCTACTCACACGACTGACCTTCCTACATACTTGCCCCGGCCCCAGCTAGTGACTGTTCTAATCTTTAGATCGGGACCTCTCCACCATCATAGCTCATCAAAGGGGCAGTGAGGGGCATGCCCCTCTGCTAGTTTCCCTGGTAACCAATGATAAGTATTCCTTATCATGCCCGCTACTCTATACCATCTTATGCTTCTACGGACACACCATACTCTTTCTCCTCTACGCTTTTCTGGAGGTTTTTCCTATTGTCTGAAAGCATTTCTTCCTTTCTCCACCAGATGAGCCCCATTTATTCATCAAGACCCTGTGAAGATTTCATGACCCCTTAGGCCAACTGGTTTACTTCCTTCCCTGTGGTCTCTTCATAGTTATATATGCTTTGCCTACCTCTGTGCCATCTAATACAGTAGCCACTGGCCACACATGGCTCTTATGTACTAGAAATGTGTCTAGTGCCACAAGTTGAAATGAATTGAGGTAAATAAAATTTGTTATTAAAATTAATTTTACCAGCTTCTTTTTACCTTTTCAAAATGTGGCTACTAGAAAATTTTAAATTACCTTTGTAGCTCACGTTATATTTCCAGACAGCACTGGCTTTAGCATTTTTCATACTGTAATGTCACTATTTGAATGCATGGCTGTCCCCAGCACTAAAATATGTACTCCTCCACTGTGGGGAAAATTCTCACTCATCTTTGTGTCCTGAGGCCCTTGAATGAAACCTTGTCCATAATAGAATCTGCCCCTGCCCCACAAATTGTGCTCAATAAATGAGTGCGCTCTATAAGAAATACACAAATAGGGCAGTAGATAGGGAAGATTTTGATTGATGGAAAAGAGGAAGGTGAAAGGACATAGTTTCCCAGGAAAAGCCAGTGTGAATAATGCAGAGATTTCTGAAGGCATGGGAAGGATGTAGAGAACGTGAAGGAAATGATTTGTCTAGAATGTAGGGCCGTGGAAAATAAGGATGCAGAGATCTGTGATGGGCACATTGAGAAGGGCCTTCCCATGCCAGAATGAAGGGTCTGGACTTCCTTCTAAAAGCCATGAGAGTCACTGAGGATTTGTGAACAGGGTGTAGCTGCCACCATCATATATAATACAATGGTCACAAGTAGCTATAGCTTGGAGTGTCACACGCTGTCATGCTATTTGTCGGTATGAATTATTTGCATTTATGCACTTGGTTTATTTTTTTCATCTGACTGCTTAGGGCTTAAAGCCCCAATTTCAGAATCCCCAGGGCAAACCTCTGCTTGAATTTCCATTCTCCATCTCAAATCCTCTAGACCCAAACATTTATCAGGGAAGGGAGAAAACCCAGTTCCCATGAGGATCTTCCCAGAAGTTTACTTTGTGTTCCCTGAGAGGTGACTGGGGGAGCCCTAGGGAATCAGGCTGGAGGATTCCAGAGTGTTTTCAGGCTGTGGACTCAGAGCTTTTGTTCTTTTGAACACAAATGCTTGGAAACAAGTGAGGGGGTGGTCACAGCGCCCAGCTCCAGGCTTTGATCTAGGGTTGCTGGGCCCTTTGATGAGTGTGTACTAGAGTCAGCCTTGGGGATAATTAAGGCTTTTTTTCCCCATAACGAGGACCAATTGGCTCCTTAATTATGTCTCTCTCCATCTTATATTAAAAAAAATAAAAAATGAACCACCTAGCTTCGTTGATCAAAACTTGTATAATATATGGTGAGAATAAGGAAAGGACCAGATATAAATCTGAGGCCTCGATCTTTATTAGCAGATGAAAGCAGAAGCCTGGGTAGGGAGACTGAATTGAGAGATAGGGTCAGAGCGGCAGCTTGACAGCAGACTGTGACAGCTAATAAGCAAGTCTCCTTGGGGACACATGAAGCCTTGGATCAGAACATCAAATCCCAAGACGTAAGCATAGGAAGAGATTGGAGATATTTTGGTCCCCAGCTGTCATTCTGGAGATGAGAAGTCTCAGGTCCAGAGAGGAAGAGTGACTTGTCTAGGATCACACTTTCCATTGTACCAAGCAATGAGCTTCCTGAATCTAGCCAACATTGTGATGTAATATGATTCTCTTTTGCACATTTATTTATGCTTTATAACAGCTCTTTTCTAGCCATTCTCTCGCTTGATCCCTCATGACAATCTTGTGAGCTAAGTCAAGCAATATTAATTGTTGCCTTTTTTCAAGAATCTGAATTTCAGAGTGGCTCAGCATTTGCCTTAAGCCACACAGTAAATGCTGGATCTGGGCAACTAAACAAGTCCATGTTCTTTCCATTTTTCTGTGTAGCCCTTCCATACTCTCATCACTGATTTATTCATTCATCAAACACTCGTTGAGAGCCCAGAGCCAGGCCCTGTGCTAGGCAAGGGTTTTTTTTGCATCTCCCAGCCTCTTTCTTCCAAACCCTATCTGCCTTTGTGGAGTAATTTGGTTTTTAGCTATAGGAAGAACTTGATCTGGTTTGAGTTGTAGGAAAATCTGTTCCATAAAGTGTGTAAGATGGCTTTGTGAAGGTAGAGTTGGGAGGCAGAGAGACCAGAAACTAGCAGACCAGCAGATGGGTGAGGAAGTCTGGAACACAGCAGGGTGATGAGAATCCACCATGGAAGGGTGGCTCTGAGAGATTTCAAAGTAGAATGTAGAAACTGAGGAAAACAGAGCAATGAAAAGTCTGAGATGGTATTGTCTTGTTACCTGGTGGGTCCAAATAGCATTCACCAGGTCTGGGCAGTAAAATAAGAACCCTGGTGTCTGAAGGTCATTTGGATAGAAATGTCTTGAAATTAATTACAGTCACCTATGAGTCTGGAATTATGAGAGAAGGGAGGCCTGGAGTCCCGAGTGTTGTTGACAGTGGCCCACAGCAGTGGGTGTGACCATTGCAGGAAAGTGTGAAAAACAAGAAGAGGGCTTGGGATGGGTTCTGAGCTGGGTTCTGCTTCCAACGGATTCATCGAGGCTGAGTCATTAACCTTAGTTCTCATCTGGAAAAGCTGGAGTGGATAACCCACTCGTTGCTTCCAACATGGACAGCCATTATGGCTGGGGTGGGCTTTACACAAGGATGCAACAATATTGCAGGA
>NW_006788845.1:1970302-1977904 GCF_000442215.2 Lipotes vexillifer
AATGCAGAGTCTGGTCCTGCCTCCTAGCCAACTGGACCTCCTGGTTGGGGTTAGGGAAGCCCTGCTGGTCCCATAAAGCCACAAGGCCAAGTGCCTCCCCAGCCTCTACTTCTCTGCTTCGTTCTGTCCTATGCCTCGGGTTTTATTACTCAGTAACTGATGTTTGCCTGGAAACACTTTCTTTATGACATTAATAAAAAACGAGAAGGGAGGAAAGGAAGAAACACAGGTTAAGAGTGCAGGATCATATCTAGTAAAACACTTTTCAAAGTGCCAAAAGGTCTTTGGGGAAATAGGAAAAATAAATGAGTCAAAGTGTGAAGTGAGTGAGAGGCAGAAGACTTCGGCTGCGGGAAATAAGTCCTCAACTGCAGCAATGTGAACAAAAAACAAAAACCAAAATAAAACCCAATGAAATGGAAACTAATAATAATCTTTGCCATATTCCTCATCATGGTCGCCCTCACCACAAATGCCCATGTTGACATATTATTTTGAGACTGGATTGATCTGAAAAAGGACCAAGTCATTAGAGAATAAAATATAAAGTTGAGTGTGGTGGCAGGTGGACCCAGGAAGATCAGACCAATGGTGCTGGTCCTACCCCCTCCCTGAGACCCAGCACACAGTGGCCCTGAGTCCCATGGGGCTGGGGAACATCTCCAGGGGTGGGGCAATGCCTTGGATCAGGCTTTGTTTCAGAACCCAGGGTCTCCAGGGTTTCCAAACTTCCCTTAGAAGTATCTGCTCATTGAAAAGGAGGAGGTAGCCACCAAGACTGCAAATCTCTGACTTGCAGGTGAAATGGGGGAAGATGGGGTGAAGGAGGCTGTACACTTTGTAAATCTTTGAGAGGTAAGGTACAGCCTGCCAGAGGCCTTCCAAAATTCATCTCATTTCGGTGGCGGCTCCTAGGCTGAACCTTCAGAAAAAGTTTTCATAAGAAGAAAACAAGGCTGCTCACTTATTCTTTACTGCCCCATTTCTGAAAGTTCCCAATTTCGGGAGGTTTTCCAGTGTTTCCAGCTGCTCTGCTGCCTTAGTGTCCAGGACACTGGCCAACCTAAAGTGTATTTCTTCCAGTTACTTTGCTTTGCCAGTGCCCACTTCCATGGTTTTGTCCATGTTGATTCTTCTACCTAGTGCCCCTCCCCACTTTCCATCCTAATTCCCCCTTTTGAAATCCTACCCATCTCCACAAACCACAACTTGATGCCTCCAAACGGAAGTGGTTTCTCTTTCTTTGCTCTACTTTATGGGTGCATATCACATTTGTGCATATTTTATGAAGATCTGTACACATCCAGTACTTATCTTTCTGACTAGACTACAAACTCCCTCAGAGATGGGACCTTGTGTTATCTATCTGAATAATGCTTAGGATAGAGAGCCTAGGAAATTTTCCAGCTGCAGGGGCAGAAACTGAAAATGAAGGAAGTTAGATGCTCTCCCAACATGTAGTATCAAAGCCCAGCAAACTGAACCGAGTGGCCTAAACCAAATCATCCTTCAACGCCCAAGTCAAATGCCACCTTGTCCTTAAACTCTTACTAGATATTTCCATTTGGAAGTGGACTTTCTCTTCTTGGATTTCCTATAAAATTCATTAAGGCTGTTCACCAAATATTTCTAGTTCCCCTCCTGGAAATATGGTAAGACTGTATTTCCCTGGCCCCTTTGAAGTTCAGTATGGTTGTTGTGACTTGCTTTGGCCACCAAATAAGGGCAGAAATTATTTCTGTCAACTTTTTTTTTTTTTTTAGTAACCATAAATTTGTTTTCTATGTCTGCAAGTCGATTTCTGTTTTGTAAATAAGTTCATTTGTATCATTATTTTAGATTCCACATATAAGTGATATCATATGATATCTGTCTTTCTCCATCTGACTTACTTCACTTAATATGATAATCTCTAGACCCATCCATGTTGCTGCAATGGCATTCTTTTTTATGGCTGAGTAATATTCCACTGTGTGTATGTATGTGTGTGTGTGTGTATATATATACACACACACACCAAATCTTTATTCACTCATCTGTAGATAGACATTTAGGTTGCTTCCATGTCTTGGCTATTGTAATATTTGTGTCACTTCAGAGTGGAAACTTTCAGAGCCAGTGAAAAGTTTATTATGTCCTCTTTCTCGTGTCAGCTATGGTAGAGGCACAGAGATGGGGCTTCCCTTTGGCTGTAGTTCTTAAGTGAGGACATCACAGAGCAGAATATCTCTGCTGACCCATGATAGAAATATAGTGGGAGCAAGAAATAATCCTTTCATTTTTATAAACTACTGAGAGTTGGGGGTGCTTATTATTGCAGCATGACATAACCTATCTTGTCTGATACACACCATAATGCTCTCCAATAGCACATTATTTGTGGAAATGTCATCTCCTTAGTAAGTTGAGCATTGATTTATCTGTTGATGCATTTACTCATTTTTTGACTCAACCCACACTTACTTATAGAGCTCCCCATGTGTTAGGCACTGGGCTAGTTGCCTGAGATAGTACAATAAGCAAAGCATGGTATCTGCCCTCAACAGGATTTTGGTCTAGTCAGGAGGGTAGAGAAGGAATCAGACAGTGTCAGGGAAGTCTGATGTATATCATGGGGGAAATTCAAAATGCCATGAGAGCACAGAGGCAGAGCACCTAAACTCTTAGAAGTTTGGGAGGTTCAGGAAAGGATTGCTGGAGAAATTACAGTGTAGGCTGGGACCTGAGAAACAAATAGGAGTTATTCAGGTGAAGGGGTGAAGGGAAGAGGAAAGAAGAGTAATCCAGGCAAAGGGGACGACACATGTGAGGCAAGATGGAAAGGAAGGAACAGAGGAGGTTCAGAGAACTGGAGTGTGGAGTCTTCAGTGGATGGGATGGAGGCTGAGAGATGAGGCCAGCCAGGTAAGCTGGGGTCAGATCTAGAAGAGCCCTGGACACCAAGTTAATGACTTGAATTTGGACTTTACCATAAAGGCAATAGGGAGCCTTTGAAGGGGTTAAAAGTAAGTAAGTGACACAAATGAACTTATTTACAAAACAGAAGTAGAGTCACAGCAGTAGAAAGCAAACATGGTTACCAGGGGATGGAGGGGCGGATAAATTGGAAGATTGGGACTGACATATACACACTACTGTATATAAAATAGATAACTAATAAGGACCTACTGTATAGCACAGGGAACTCTACTCAATACTCTGTAATAGCCTATATAGGAAAAGAATCTTAAAAAAAAAAGAGTGGATAGATGTATAGGCATAACTGATTCACTTTGCTGTACAGCTGAAACTAACACAACAATGTAAATCAACTATATTCCAATGAAAAATTTAAAAATATATTTATTGTAAGAAGAGAAAAATAACCACTGAAAAGGAAAAAAAGTAAGTGAGTGACATCATCATTCTGTGTTTTAGATTTTAAGGTCATCACGGTTATTGCAAGGAGAAGGGACTGGAGTGGGACAGCACCTTGAGGCCCCTGAGAGCAGAGTCTGTCTGATTCACCTTTGGTGGCCCCTCCTCTCACACCAAGCCCCTAGTACTGCATACACACTCCAGAAATGCTAATGGGAGGAAGAGCTGACAAGAGGACACATGTCCTCAGCCCTGCTGAGTCTCTGTCACTCCCAGGCTCTGAGAGATCGGTCACACTCCAATGGCAGCCACTTGGAGTCTGGAGGGTTTTTGATGCCAGGGTTCTCTCCTGTGCAAACCCTAGCAAGCTCCTGCCTCTCAGTACCAGCAAACCTGTGCTGGGCAGTGTGGGCCTGCCCCCGCTCCCTGGGAGACAGAAGCATCTGGGCACTTGCAGAGGGAAACCAGCCAAGTCACTGATGAATGTAGAGGGTGGGGTGTTCCAAGTGCCCCACGCTGGACTTGGCCTCATCACACCCCAAGCTGGCTGCAGGCTCTGCAGGGTCTATGCTCCTCTCGGACCTCCCAACCTTGGAGGCAGGTGGGCCACATGGAGGCTCCAAAGGGGCATCACAGAAAAGAAGGTGCCGTAACTCTTTGTAAGCCAGGGGTTGGGCGGGGAGGTGCCACATCCCCGCTATTTCAGGCAGGAGAGCTGTGCTTTTCCCTGGGAGCCGGGCTGTGGGCCCAGCCAGGTGCTGCCGAGCAGACGGGCTGCTCACCCTCCAAGAGCCAGGCCGGCAATCCCAGAAGGCACAACTTCAGTTTATTCCAATTTTCCAAAATAGAAAGAATAAAACAAATCAGAGCAGATGTTCCAACATGTAATTATCAACTAATCAGTTTGGACTTTTTTTAAAAAAGGGAAATTTCAAAATAGCTCCCAGATTTCATCAACTGCAGCCCTGGCGGAGGGCTGGCTGGGTTGGAAAGGAGTTACTGCGGAAGGGCTGCAGGTGCCCAGGTTGGGGAGGGGAGTGGGAGAGCGATACGGGGGCAGGTGCTGCTGCCGTGTTGCTTCTGACGCTGAGGCTGCCACTGCTTCTGGGCGCAGCCAGGGGGGAGCAGCGCCAGGCTGCAGGTGCCAGGTTGTGGCAGCTGGGCCTCAAGACAAGCACTTTCCCTCATAGGAACGTCGCAAGCTGGGATGAGTCAGCTCCTTGCCTCATCTTGCCCTATATCTCTCTCGTCTTGGGCAGACTCATGAAATGGCTGGCCTGGGAGAATATAAGTTGACCACTTTACCCTCCAGCTTAAGGCCTTGGCCACCCCCTAATACCCAGTCTTCCCTTTTAAGCCAATAAGATGCAGGAAAGAAACAGGACATGTTCTTGAATGATCAGCAATCCTTAAGCTGTGGGAGCCCTGGGCCCCTGAGTTGGAATTTGGGTCTGAAATCTGCAAAGCTGAAGTTTCCCTTTAAATGCTGTTGGGACCTTTGAGTGATTTCCCCAGCAGCAGATAATAAGTGGGAGGCAGCAGAGGAAAGGAAGGAAGGGAGAAAGGGGAAGGAAGAAAAGATTGTAGAGAGGGGAGGGAGGACAGCGGGAGAGAAGGACTGGGACCCCATGGTGGAATCTATAATTTTACTAGATATTTACAAGAGAGTCTAAGATGTTGTTAGACATTGTTTAGAAATGGACGTAGTCCTTTTGCTGATCAATGCATATATATGTGTAACCAGAGCTCTACAGATTATCTGCACCTTAAGCATGTTTGGTTTGCTGGAATGAGCACTCTGCCTCTCTAGAAACCTTTAGGAACAAAGTGCTATTAACACACAAACACACTTCACAGCTCCCTGCAGTAGGTGCTGAATCCCAGGTTTCCTAACCCAGTGGGCAGCCCACAGCCCTCGCTCCCATTGCTATAATTTACCTTCAACCTGGTTCCCAGGTGACAACTGGGCTGAGTCTCCCTCCTGAGTATCTGCTCTTTGGAAAACAGTTTCCAAAGACCACACAGGTGGCACGATGGCACAGCAGTCTCGAGAGCGGCCCGTCCGGCTGGCTACAGGGGCGAGTCCCAGCCTTACCCCTCGCTAGCTGTGTCTCGTTGCTAAGCTGCTTAACCCTCCTGGCTTCCATCCCCTCACCTATAAAGTGAAGATAATGATAGTACCTATTGCACAGGGTGGCTGTGAAGTTTACAGGAGGGAAGGCATGTGAAGTGTTGGCACACGCTCTGTTAAATGCTGGCCCCTCTGAGTAGGATGCCTCCTGTCTGCCTGTTCGCACAGGCCCTGGACCTGAAAAAGTCATCTGACTGCAAAGAAATGGAAAATGTCTGCGGGGATGGCTACTCCCTTCCAGGGGAAGTTTCCCACCCCTGCAATTTCCTTGAGATTCTACTTCTTTGGATTCTGAGCCTTTGCACGAGCTTTCCTTCTACTGGGAATGCCATTTGATCTCCTTCCCATCCTCGCATAGTCAAATGGAGTTGACCCCGTGAGGCCCAGCTCAATGCTTACCTCCTCCAGGAAGACTTCCCAGGTGCTGCATCCCGAAGCCATCTATTGTTCCCCTAAATTTTCTTAGCCCTATGTCAGTGTATCTCGTGGTATTACATATGGTTCTGTAGCTTGTGGTGTAGTTATTTGCGTACACATTTTAGCTCTCCTAAGAGACCAGGAGATGCTTGAGGAAAGAGTCTCGACTGGGTCCATCTTGATGAGGACCCAGTCCCCCGTGGAGACCACAGTGCCTGCCACAGGGTCTGTTGTGCTCAAGCCAAGCTTTTCAGTGTGTTCATGAAGAAAACTCATACTCTTCACACAGGCTGAGTTGTCCACAGTGCAGGGGAGAAAGCATCCAGGGACAGGCCTTCCAGCTGAACACCAATGAGGACCTACCCTCTAGGGAGAGGCAGATGAGCAAGGAGGTGGCGGAGGAGCCATGAGATGTCCCCTCTGCTGTCATGCTCCCGGGACTTTAATGTGCTGGAAGGAGAATGGTCTATCCTTGGCCTTTTGTTGAGAAGAATTGCATGGACTTTGTTTACCTCCCTTTTACTTTGAGTGGTGGCTTAGCAGAGTGGTTAAAAATAAGCCCTTGAATCAGATTGCAGGGGTTTGTATTCCAGCTCCACCACTTACCTGCTGTGCAACCTTGTACAGTTTACTTGACTCCCTGTGCTTGTCCTCAACTCCACAATGTGGATAATAATGGTACCTGCCTTTTCTGGCTGTTGTCAAGATGAAAAGAGATACCATATGTAAAGTACTTAGGCAGTACTTGGTGCATGGTAAACACTGAGTAATAGTTATTACAGACCCACCAATCAAACCACAGAAACTGTCGGGCTAGGCTCTGAGGGCACAGATAAGACAGTCAAGAGATCTAAGTTCAAATCCTAACCAGCCTACAAGTAAGTTCTAGAGGTACTTACCTTCCTTGAGCATTGGTGACTCAGTTTCATCTGTCAAATGAGAGTCGAATTTGTTCATTTCTAAAAGCTTCTTTGAAACTATTTGAATGTGTGTGTGAACATTTAGGAAGAGACAAGGCACAGGAAACAAATACACAAGCGCTAACCTTTTCTTGTGCTCTTTATCTTATTTGTTATCATCTCCTTTTTCCCTGCACTTTTCCACCATTCCTTACATAACCTCTAATCTGTAATAGCTCTGTCTCTGTCCCTGTCTGTGTCTCTGTCTCTCACGCACCTACGCACACTCGTGCATGTTGCTACCTTTTCTTATTACTGCACTTAATCTTGTTCCGTTTGGAGCAGGGTTAAAGGGCCTGGGCAAGGTAGAGGCAGGTGGGTCTGGGCCCTCTGCTACATGGGTTCCTTTCAAGCTGAGGAGCCTGCAGGGGGATTAGGCTTTATTAGACATCAATGCCCTGGCTTTCCATGGGCTGAGCATTCCATGGTGCATCAAGAACTGTGGGCTTGACAAGTAGTCAGGGTACTTGAGAAAAATGAAAAAGGATTTTTTAAAACTTTTTAATAAATGTTAAAGAAGGAAGAGAGATGAATAAATTCCAGGCTCCTCCCCTAGCTCTTGTCTTGCCCTGGTGCAGAGGTGGGGTGGGTGTTCACCGACGCAAAGGGGCCGCCCCATCCTGAGTGGTGGTCTCTGGGCCCCTCACCCAGCCGGCAGCCTGCCCTGGTCACAGACGCTTGGGGGCATTGATTGGGCCTGCCTGTGGTGTTTTCCTTCTGCAGAATGTCTCTTCCTGT
>NW_006788845.1:1978161-1981656 GCF_000442215.2 Lipotes vexillifer
TCTCTTTTTCAGCTGCTGACTCTTTTCTCTCTCCTCTCCCTCTCTCCACCGCCCCCCTCCTCCTGTCCCTCCCAAACCTTCACGGAGAGGCTCCAATTAAAGCAGAAATGGCAGTTTGGCTCCTGAGCTGACATCCTCGTTGCCGCAGAAGCTCTCACAATTGACAGAAATCCTTGGCTTCCTTACCTCCTTATGTGCTACGTGAAAAAGAACAAAAATTATGCAGCCCCACCAAACCCATCCTGTCCTCCTGCCGCCCTCCCTCTCTCTCCTCCCCAGCCTAGGCATTCCCCCCATCCCTTCCCCTCCAAGCTCTTCCCCAAACCCAAACAGAACGGTTGGACAGGAGGGCATTTATCAGCCGTTCTGAACTCTGCGCTCAGCAATCGCCTCATCCCGGCTCCTCCACGGGATGGAAGTGCCTTCCATGTTGCATTTCAGCTAGGGTTTGAAGGAAGCGACAGAGGCGCCCAGCCTGATCTTGGGAACCCCCTTGCCTGTCTGCCTGCTGCTCAGAAATGTCAGGTTTTGTAGTTCGGTGTTTCCCAACACTGTTCACTAACGATTCCATTTGGTGAACATCACCCTGAAAGGCTGGGCTGAGAGCCTTCGGTGTGTAGAGCCCTGCATCCCCTTTTAGTCCAGCATCCTCCACTGCATTCCTTGCCAGGAATGTAAGCACCAGGCTCGGGGGGCCATACTTCACTGCTCTCTGCAGCTTCACCAACCCCATACCTCCCTCCCTCCCAGGCCTGGTTCCAGCTGCCTGTCGCATGGTATTCCCAAAGCTGCTCATCCCCCTACAATGTGGCCCAGGGCAAGCTCATAACCTGCTCCCCAACAGCACATCCGAACTCCTTCCACCACATCCTCTTCCTCCTGATAAGTGACAATCTCACCATGCTCTCAATCCCCAAGCCATCTTCACACTTGCCATCCTTACTTGCCTCCCTGAGCCTAGCAGTCCTACAGCCCTGAGGCTACAGCCTCTGGAGCACCTTCAAGTTCATTGGTCCCCACCCCTGCTTTCACGTTGTCTGTCTGTTACTGCTGTCATGGCCTCTGCCAGTCCGCCTGCCCCAAATCCCATGCCACTTCAAGCCACTTTTCTCTCTGCTTCTAGGGTTTCTATTCCTAAACCCAGGCTGTTTCTTGTCTAGCCCATGCTCAAGAACCTGCAGTGGCTCCCTGTTGCTTATGGATTGGAGTCTAAATCCCTTTTCAATCTCCCATTTCTCCCTAACTACATTCCCACCATCCCCCAAACTCTTCAGGCTCTTGTCTAGCTCCCCATCTGTCTCCAGGCTGTTTTCTCAGCCTGAAATTTCCTTCCCTGCTCCGGCCTGTCATTGTGTCTTGTCTGGCAATTCATGCTAATAGGATATCTTGCCTGGAAAAGGCACATCATAAATATCTTTAGATTGACAGATTCAAATTTTAAAGTCGAAAAGTCATTTATTTATTTAATAAATACTCCTTGAGTGGCTACAGTGGGTCTGGCTGGGCTAGAGGCTGAGGGTACAAAAAGTAAGGAAGAAATAGCCCTGGTTCCTACCTTTGATGTTCTCACAAAGGAAGGGCAGAAATGGAAATGAAGGAATTACAGTGCAACATTAATTTGATAAATACATCATCATTTACTAAATGTCTATTCTGTCAAGAACTGCGATAGATACTGAAAATAGGCAAATGAACAAGGCACAAACTTTACTGTTTAGGAGTACTAATTCTAGTAGAAGAGATTGACAAGGAAGAGGGGAAATGGGGATAAGTGGCGGTTTATCCGTACCTGCTCCGGAATGTGTAGCGGGAAGCTTGATGCTGCCTTGGGCATTCAGGAGGTGATGTCTCAGCTCAGGTACAGAGATGAGCAGGGATGGCCAGATGCAGGAACAGGGGAGGGATGAGGGAGCAGGGAGGGGGAGCCATACGTGAGCAAAGACCCAAGAGGAAGAAAGCAGTTCTGAGAAGAATGACCAGAGGAGGCAAGGCCGGAGGTGGGGAGCTGGGGCATGAGGACAGAGAGATTAGTAGTGAGAAGAGAAGCTTAAGACAGGAGCAGAGGAAGGATCAAGAAGGCCTCCGTTAAGGAGTGTGGGTTTTATCCCAAGCATCGAGGGGCTTAAGTAGCACAGAGTGAGGTAGTCAGATTTTTGCTTTAGAACCATCACTCTACTGTGCTCCTTCATTCATCATTCATTCAGTCACTGCCTCGTTCAACACATATGGAGTGCCTACTGCATGCCCAGAGGGATGATGGGCCTTGTGGGGAGGATAAGATTAGAGCCTGGGGTTCGGTTCAGAAGCTGCAGCAGAAGTCAGGAGAGAGGAGACAGTGGCCTGAAATAAAATGATGGGAGCAGGCATGGAGCAGTTTCAGAGGTAGGAACTTTGGGGCTTGATGATAGTTTAAATGGACTATGTGGGGTGAGAGTTGGTAACAAGAATTACAAACATTTATTGAGCTTTTCCTATGTGATAGGCACGATTTTAAGTACTTTATATGAATTAATTTCTTTGCTTCTCAACAACCATATGAGGTAGGTTCTATTATTATCCTCATTTTCTGAATTAGGGAACTGTGGCACAGAGAGGTTGAGTGACCTTCCCAAAGTCAAACAGCTAGTAAACTGCAGAGGTAGGACTTAAATTTGGACAGAAGAAAAAAAGAGGCACATTCCTAAGGTGGAAACAGCCTGAGTAGCAGGGCAGGTGTAGAGGTGGACATGTCAGGTGGAAAAGAGCAGAAGCATGCATGTATTTCATCAATCTTGACAACTTGAGAGAAATTAAATGCAAAGTGAGGTATTGAAGAACCTTTGAGATTTGTAATGAAGCCATAGAGTCTGCTTCCCCAAGGCAAGATTTCCAACAGTTTCAGGAGGGTAAACTTAACCTGTGAAAATAGAGAGGCCCAGCCTCCTCAGAGGGCCCAATATTACCCTTGATCCAGGACCACCTAAAGCAGAAAGGCCCTTTTCTTTGTTAGGTTGGAACAGTCATCAGTCATCAGAAATGTTGTTTTGGATAATCTTTTTTTTTCTGGATTGATTATTTTTGAATCCTTTCATTCCTTACCTCCTGTTCTACTCAACAACTCTGGGAAAACTCTTTAAGCATTGTATTCCATTGCATTTCAGTGTGTCCCTGGGTCATGCCGACAAGGCAACTGCATGTATGTTCTTGAAGTGTGTTATGTATCCATATATCCAGGACGAGCTACATAAGTTGTCGGTCTCAGTCAAGATTAAAATGAAGGGCTCCTTGCTCAGAAGTTATTAAGAATTTCAAGACAGCAACAGCAGAGCCTTAAACCACACACGGGCCCTTCTGAACACAAGGCCCTGTGCAACTACCCAAGTTGCTAAACCATGAAGCTGACCCTGCATGGATCACTCACCAAATTGCATTATAATTTTTTTTTTTCGGGAAAGGACTATGATTTCTGTCCAAAAAACACTTTGGAGTGCAAAAAAGATTCATCCAATGTAGGGA
>NW_006788845.1:1981666-1997141 GCF_000442215.2 Lipotes vexillifer
GGGAAAACAGAATACGAGAAGGAATCCTCATGTTACTATGCCCTGTAGTGGGTGTGTTTTATAGGTGAGTAAACAAAGGTTCAGTGATTTGCCTAAGGTTAACTGCTGTTGATGGTGGACGATGTCTAGATGGGTGTGCACATTTTTCTGTTCCAAAGCCCATACATTTCACAATATACGCCCCAGGAGAGGAATGATTCGTATGAAGGGGATTGATGCCAGATCCCTTGAAACTTCTGTCTCCCTCATCAAACCATTTAAGACCATTGAAATGCTCAGAAGGAGAGGAAGATTGAGACAAGATTTGATTCTTGCTGAAGCCCCACTTGGATCTTACCTGGGTGACTTTCAGTGTTTACCAGAATTAGAAAAACTCAAGTTAGAGATGGCCCGGGGACCTGGGAGGGGCTGAGTCAGCAAGCATTGACTGGATACCTACTATGTGCCTGGTCCTGAGTTGTGGGGTAGGGACGGAGAACACATACAAGATAGAGCAAGATGCAGGAATGAGGTAAGGATCTCTCTGCACATTTTGTTAATTTTGCAAGCTGCAAGTTTCATTTTTCAATTAAGTTTCTAAAATGTTCACAGCATAAAAATAGCCCCAATTATAAGGGCTTTGTGTGGACTTTTGTTCAGTAAAGCAGTGGTTCCTAGTGGTTTCTTTGAAATCTCATTGAAACAATTTTTCTTTGAGTTATCTGCTCATCAAGAAACTGTGTGATGACAAAAAGCCATTCTTGAAAATGCGTTTTATTCGTCACAACATTGATAACATTTGACAAATAACTGCACATCTTGTATGTGGGAGCTACATTGTGAGTGGAGCCCAGGAACTGAGCTAGGTGCACGTAAGGATTCACTCACCCAAACATACCCTGGCTCACACACGTGTAGGTGCCTACATGCACATGTACAGGAGAGAAACCCATGGTGCCAATGCAAAGAGGTCCAGAGCTTGGAGCCTTGGCTTGAGCTGCAGCTCGCAGATGTCACCAGATGATGAGTCTGTTCCAAGGGGTGTGTGTTTGGAAATTCTTGAGTGTCTGTTTGCAAACCCAGTCTGGCCTGGTCCCTCCTCAGCCCTCCTGGGGGGATGGCAGAGAGATGAGCTGAGTTGCTGGGAGGAAGCTGGGAACAACTACCTGGAGAGCGACCCAGGCAAACAGCTGGAGCAGGAGGAGATGCCAGAGGGCAGGTGTCCCGGCAGGTCCTGGGTGGAACCTGTGATTACACCTTTTTGATTCTAACCACTGCATAGATACTGCAGCTTTGTCTAGTGTGGATTTCTTCCTGCAGCAGGCTTTCCTGTGATGTGTGCAGCAATTAGAGTTGGGGGGGAGGATGGGTATAAATAGCTATCCAGATGCTCTGTAGTCCCGAGAGCTGGCATTAATAGGATGAGTTGAGGGAGGGTGGCCCCAGCCTCCAGGCCCCCAGCAGGAGACCTCCCTGCTGGCCCCTCTCCCCAGGGTGCAGCCATAAGGCCAGGAGCTTGGCTATTTATAGTCAGACTCTGGTATCTCAGATGATTACCTTTCAGATCTCAAGTGTGAGGTCTACTTTATGGAAATATCATGGTACAAACTAATTGCGGGTTTCATGGTGCATCGATTTTTTTCCCTTTTTTCCCTTCTCTTGCCACCTCTCCCCTTCCCCCAATTCTCAGCACCACCACTACCCCAATTTTTTTCAAAGGTCAGAAGCAGCTTAGTGTTATTGGGAAGACAACAGCCCTGCAGAAGTGCCACCATTTCCGTGAACCCCTGGAAAGGGCGATTCTCTCAAGTGTGCCAAAATCTACCAGACTAGATTTAATTCCTGAAACTTTTCTGGCAATTTCTTAGCTTCTTGTTCAAAAGCTAGCATAGAGCTTCCCTGGTGGCGCAGTGGTTGAGAGTCTGCCTACCAGTGCAGGGGACGCGGGTTTGGGCCCTGGTCCGGGCGGATCCCACGTGCTGTGGAGTGGTTGGGCCCGTGCACCACAACTACTGAGCCTGCATGCCACAACTACTGAAGCCCATGCGCTTAGATCCCGTGCTCAGCAACAGGAGAAGCCACCGCAGTGAGAAGCCTGTGCACCGCGGCAAGGAGTAGCCGCCACCCGCCATGACTGGAGAGAAGCCCACGCACAGCAATGAAGACCCAACGCAGGCAAAAAAAAAAAAATCCAGCATAATTCCAACAGAGCATGGTTCCTTAGCAACTCCACCTTTGACAGCACCTTGGAGGTCAGCTAATTCAATCTTCTAACCTGAGTTTCTCCTGTTAGAAAATCTCTCTGTCCATCTTTTGTTTGATGAAAAGATGAGCTCATGCCTTTCCAATGCCACTTCCCCATATTTAAAATAATTCTAATTGTTAGAAAGTTATTATTTTGAACTATAGTTTGTCTCTTTAGATATGCTCTTGGAGAAAAAGTGAGAATAAATGCCTGAAGTTCTATCTGAATCCCGGCCGGGGTAGGACCCAGCTATTTGCTATAAACTTTCCTGCCACTGCCTGTTTGCTCCCTTAATGCCATCCACCTTGCATGCTTGGAACGTTTCTCACCATTCTCTCTCCCCATCCTTGTTGCGCTATTTGATGTCTACATATTTTCTCCTCTTCATGACCACAATAGTAAGGCTTTTGGAGAACAGGTCTCTCTTCCTCTTTTTTTAAACTTCTGGTGGTCCCAAAAAATAACCCAAGGATTCTTATTTGGCCCATGGGAGAGACCCCTGGGGATCACACTGAAAGAGTCTCATCTCATCTCATACCTAAGGAGAGGGCTCTGATTATACCTAATCCCACTACTTCTTCAGTAGCCAGGAGAGACATGTGTTACTTGGCCTCTCATTCCAAAGGGGAAGGAGGTAGAGATTTATTCTGGAGAGAAAACACACCTTGAGAGTTTCTTAAGAGAAGTCATATTTTCAAATTCCTTTGGCATCCATGGTTCTAATCCATCAGGTCTGGAGACTATGCTCTAAAGGATGAGGCATTGCCAAGGTCTATGCTTCTCTCCAGGTGAAGTCTTTGTTCCGGAAGCCACGTCCCAGGGTCCAGAGCATTGACTTACAAGGACACAACAATAACAAGCTCTTTGTTATGGAAGGAGGAAGAACCACATAGGAATGCACTCAGTAATTGCCTTGCTGACCCCAGTCTGAGCTGGTTCCTATTCTTCATCTTGATTTTACAGTGTGGACAAAAATGAAGACTTCTTTCCAAGAGCACATGTTTTAAGAGGTAAATTGAAAGTGACAACCTAAATATTCTAACTAAAAACAAAAGAAGAGAAAGAACACCAAAAACCAAAATAAACAATAAAACTAAAAAATGGCCTCCAGGCTCATCCTAAACATGATTATGTTATGATGAACAGCCAGCCATAGGGAATGGCAAGTTAATTGTCCCTATTATTGTTGTTCTCTTCAGCCTCTTATGATGGAAAGGCTTTGTCTTGTGTTAAGACAGGGATCCGAACCCTAGTATCTTGCTATATCTGATAACATGGCTGAATGAAGGTTATAAAGGGTCAAAACCACAGACCTTGGCAAATCCCAGAGCAAATCTCTTAACCTTGAACCCGGACTCTCCAGACCAGATCATGTGGTGATGACATATAGGAAATGAGAGTGGTAAGAAATATTCCCTGAAACTTAATGTTTTCTTTGGTTAGATACAAGAGGTCACTTAGGAGGTCTCTCTTAACAAGTTGACTGAGGACTCTTAGAGGTCGGAGACTGTAATCAGGTACATTTCATGGATAACCTTTTGGATGTCCCTGAAATTGCCCTCTCTTATAGTAGCTATAAAGAGGGACTGAAATGTGCATCTTAAATAAGCCAATGAAGTGACTGTTATGGGATGTGCTATTCACATCATCATTATTTGGTTAGCAAATTTGGGTTGTCACTTTTTCTTTGTCCCCTGAAGTGTGTGGGCTTAGAAATAAATTCTTCCGCTTTTTTCCTGCACAGTGACTCGAAACAAAATTGGGAACAGGCCCAGACTAGAGTCAGAAAAATAATTACTGAGTGTGTTGCAAGGTAGCCAATCCAGAATAATTGGCGTGGGCCAGCTGGCCCTTGCCTCTGGCTACAGATCAGTCTATTGCAGGAGGGAAAACTCTGAGTAGGCAGGGTGGTATAGAAGTGGTCATCTGATCTACCATGTGAGATGCCCCTTCTGGACCAGAAGGCTCAGCTTCACCAGGACCTCTCTGTGAATACACCATACTTTGAATCAGACAGTTCAGTGTCTGGGGAAGTTTCCTGATCCTCTGGTTTTCTTTCCCTTTCTTTTTTTTTCATGACCCACTTTACTTTCCAGTACAAATCTTGAGTACATCAATCTCAGCTTTAGATAAGAGCAAATTTATTTATTTAAACTTGATTAGAGATATCAAACAAGAAGAAGAATTAAAACCCAGGCCATCATGTCATCCTATATTTGGAGATATAGACAGACGCATCAAGTTTATAATTAGGAAACAGATCCAAATTGAAAAGTCTGCCTAGCTCACTGATTTCATTAGTAACCACAAATGTGCTACTCTTTTCTAAGAAAAAAGTCCATACTTTTTTTTGAGGACTCCCGGAAGCACAGAACCAGGCTGGACCTGGTTGAGTTGAGTTACCCTGCTCTCCTGGCCTGGCATTGGTGCAACAGGTGGGCTTGTGACCCATGCCAGGCTAATCAGTGACCTTCCTTAGGATATTTTAAATGAGGTTGGGAGGAAGATTTCTCTTTTTCTCTTGCATTGTGAAGATGGAATTCAGATCTGTCTGTGGCTAGGTTTCCTTCATATAGAAAAAGTCTGTAATGAGGATTACAGATGGAGTTGAAAGATTGAGGGAGGGAGCAAGAGAGGGAGAGAGAACCCAGAGTGGTGAAGACAGACAGAATGGCATTAGGCCAGTCCCATTCTTTGCGAACTGGCTTGATTATCAAGCTAATAAATTCCTGGATCTTCCTCTTCTAATTGACTTGTAAATCTTGGCATCCCCAAGGTTCAGACTCAAACCATCTTCTCATCTTCAACTACATTCACTGCCTTGGTGATATCCTCTGGCTCCACGGCTTTGAGTACCATTTATGCCAACATTGTCATTTGTAACTCTAGCCCTGATCTCTACATTCATAGATAAGCTGCCTATTCAACAATGCCTATCGGTTTTCTGGTAGTCCTTTTGATCAGACACGTCCAAAACAACACCCACCCCCTCCTCCACCCATCCCATTAACAGCACCACCAATTGCATTTTTCAATCGTTCAGATCAGAAACCTTAGCATCACCCTTGACTCCTCCCTATCTTGCACTTCCAACATCAAATCCATCACCAAATCCTGCTGGGTTTACATCTAAAATAAAATTTCCATCTGTCTACTTCTTTCTATCTCCTTTTACACAGCCTGATCCACCACAAAAGCTTCCTAAGTGGTTTCCTTGCTTTCACTCTTGACCACCTATAATATATTCTCCATCTCCACACAGCACACTGAGTACTCTTTTTAGAATTTGAATGATAAATCACTCCTGTGCTTAATTTCCTTGAGTTACTTCCACAATAACTAATAAAACCCAAACTTTTTATCATGATCCACGAAACTCTATGATCTGGCCCCTTTCCATCTCTCCAACTCATCTTCTTAATTAAGTCTTCTTTCCTTGAAACTGTCAAATTTGTTCTCTGCCTCAGGGTCCTTGCATTTGCTCCTCTCTACGGAGAATGTCTGCATGACTGGTTTCTTTCCATTATTTGAATGCCTCAGAGAAGGCTTCTCTGTCCCCCAGATCTAAGTTATCTCTCCCCAGTAACACTTCATATGCTGTTATTTAAGTATTTTATCACAATCTGGTATTCATTCTTTCTATTTTGTCTCTCTCTACTAGAATGTAAGCATCATAAAACCTGGGACTTTGCCTTTTCACTATTACAACCTGAGCATCTAAAACAGTTCCTGGCAAAGAGAAGTGCTCAATAAGTGTTTGTTGAATATATGAATAAAGGCTATTTAGCTGGGTTTCTCTCAATTGCAAGTAAAGGAGATTTTAAGAGATACAAAGGATTTCCCCATAATTCCATCCAAAATTCAATGATAATAAGTTTGATAGTTATGGAACTTGATATGTTATAAAGCTTTATTGAACATGATAACCACAACTGCAGCAATAATGACACTTACTATTTATTGAGCATTTACTACATCCCAGGCATAGAATTTTACATTAGTCTAAATTAATCCTCGCAGAAACCCTGTAAGATAGGTGTCTTGATCCTCTTTTCACAGTGTTAGAACTGAGTCCCAGAGAGATTATATGACTTGTCCAAGATTACATAGGAAGTAAAACTTGTGGGTCTTGAACCTGAACTTGGAATTTCTGATTCCAAAGTCAGTATTTACCCATGACATCACATTGACCCTCTAAAGCAAATATAATAAAAGAGTACAAAAGGTAAATATTTAACAAAGTCAACTCCTCACTTCTTACTAGGTATGAGCTTTTTAGATACCTTGCTAAATTTCACTGCTGAAAATGATAGAATAAATATGAGACCAAAGCACTTCATGGGGGAACCTAAGAAAATTAGTTTAACAAACATGTTGAACAATCAAAGGATGTCAAAAATCTAAAGTTCATTATCTGTCTCCCATCTTAACATAGTGTAGCTTTAGAATAGATAAAATAATATCTACACAAGCATCTCATAGTGATGTTGAGATAGTGTGAAAGTTATTGTGAAAGTATTTTGAGTGAGAATTGTGACAAGCACATGTGAAGTTTCGCTACTTTTAAGCTGACTAACACTTTAATCCCAGGGACAAATGTCTGCCCATCCGAGGAGCTTGTGGTTTAGGGGGTAAAGATGCTATTTACCAAGGGAATCTGTCCTTTTTCTTTAGAAACACTATTGAGAGAGATGGAGATACAGAGAGGGAGGGAGACAGACAGACAGCTAGAAGAAAAGTGAAGGAAATAAAGAAAAAGAAGGAAGGAAGGAACGGGGAGGACAAGAAAGAGAGAAAGAAAGAAGGAAGGATGGAAGAATGGAATGGAGGGAGGGAGGAGGGAGAAAGGAGGAAAAAAAGAGCTATTGACCTTGTCTGCCATGAGATAAACTTTCTGGGTTTTACCACTGCAGATCCCTCTGTCCTCTCAGTGTTTATAGATGCTCCCTCTGGTTGCTGATGCCTTTGCCCCAGCTCTGGGACTCGCAGGCTTGCCTCACATCATCTTGTTGCTGTTCATTTGGGTGCAGCCTCTCTGATGCCTCTTCTGCCTCAGAGGTCCGGGAGAATGATTGTAAACAGTGTACAGAATACACTGGCTAATTTCCTTCCCACCCAGGGAGAGCCATCATTGGACTGCTGTTCCGTCCTGATTTGGAATCTCATCGTTTTCTCCTTGGCTCTCTCTCCCCTCAAGGTGTCCATTAGTTTATAATGGTCACACTTCATCACCGTCTCATTTATTCATGGCCTGCCTCCTCAGGACCTCTCTGTCCTCTGATATATTTGATGAAACTCTTATTTGCCTTAACTCTTCTCCAAACTATTAACTCAGCCAGGATTTTTGCCAACCTTATCTTCTCCCAGCAGTCTTAACTGATGCAGCCAATTTTTTGCCCCCTTGCCTCTCATCTTCTCCATTTCTAGGACAGATGTTTCCTTCTCTTCTTATTAATTATCACAAATTCCCAAATAAAACCTAAATATAAACTAACTTATTTTCTCTTCTCTATCAAGAGGAATTAGTGTACTGCTATCCGTTTCTTCCTGTTACTAAGAAAATCCCTGGGTAGAAAAATAAAAATAAAAACACTGAAATTACCCATTTATTTAATTACAAGGCACTTGCTTTCACAAGCCACATTTCCACTGCTGAGAAGATTCTGATTTGGCAACAAAAGGCAAAAGCTATTTCTAGTGAGAGCGGCAAGGAGTCGGCGTTAGCAATGCGACAGTATGAAGCAAGCATGGGGAGCTGCTTTAATGGCTTTCTACCTTTGAGGGAGGGGCAGCCAGGATGTGAGGGACAGGCACGGGAAGGCACAGACATGGAGAGGCAGATAAAGTAACGGCAGAAGATCAAGGGATGGAGCAAAGTGTCAGAAAGGGATAGAGCAACACAAAGAAACTTAGAGACAAAATGGAGAGGCAAGGAACAGATGTAGGAAGTAAACAGTGCAAAGTAGTAAAGTGCAGAAAAAGTAAGAGACCTAGAAAGAGAAAGAGATGAAGGTTCCAAGGCATGTCCATTAAAAATTGGTCACATTTAACAAGAACCTACTGTATAGCACAAGGAACTCTGTTCAATATTATGTAACAACCTAAACGGGAAAAGAATTTGAAAAAGAATAGATACACGTATATGTATAACTGAATCACTTTGCTGTACACCTGAAACTAACACATTGTTCATCACCTATACTCCAATATAAAATAAAAAGTTTTTAAAAATTGGTGACGTTTTCCTGAGGACAGTGGATGCAATCCAGGTCACTGTCACCTGATGGTAAAGGCAATTTTAGGGTTTATCTGTTGCCATCTATCATTAAGAATCTCAGAGATAAGTACACAAAATTCAAGTACTTGCTTGATATTTTTCTAATGCGATAGCTTTTTGTCAAAATAGGAATGTGTATGAGATCAGTATTCTCTTTTAGAGATAAATGAAAAAGAATAATATAAACAGAAGCAAGACTTAAAGAAATTGAATAACCTAGGCACAATTGAGAGGTTATAGCCAATTTAACTTTAGATTTGATTCGTCTTCAGTTTTACTATGGTTTCTGAATAGATAGTTAGACCCCAAACTGACTTTTTCGGACAGCAAAGAGCAGATTTAGAACTTAGCCTGGAAGCAGTTACTTACTTACTTACTTAATTAATTAATTAATTTTACCTTGACATATAATCTCTTTTTTAAATTAATTTTTATTGGAGTATAGTTGCTTTACAATGTTGTGTTAGTTTCTGCTGTGTAACAAAGTGAATCAGCCACATGTATACATATATCCCCTTTTTTGGATTTCCTTCCCATTTAGGTCACCACAGAGCGTTGAGTACAGTTCCCTGTGCTATACAGTAGGTTCTTATTAGTTATCTATTCTATACATAGTAGTGTGTACATGTCAATCCCAATCTTCCAATTCATCCCAACCCCCCCATCCCCCCAGCATCCATATGTCTGTTCTCTATGTCTGTGTCTCTATTTCTGCTTTGCAAATATAAGTTCATCTGTATCATTATTCTAGAGTCCACATATAAGCGATATTATATGATATTTAGACAGTTACTTTAAATGAACTCTCTACTTCTGAGGGCCTAAGAACTTCACATGAAACTTGATTATTTTAGTATTAAAATCTTTCATCACAGTGCTATAATATGAACATTATCTATACCAAAAGTTCATGGATGTTATCTAATAAAGTGGCTGGAATAAATATCTTCTCTGTCTATGGCTCACTTGAAAGGTTCATAGAATTCATTTATCTCTGGAATGGCAAATAGATTTCATCTCAAGAGTAAACTCTGATGAAGGTGCCAAAGAAGCTTTGCTGAGAAGCGATGTGTTGAGAATGCATGTGTGCTCGGATGGAAACGGTGCTGAGTCTGACTAGCTATTTGTGCCATCCACATGGGAGGGGGTGATGGTGAGATGCTTGCTGTGAACTAACTGAGGGCCTTGTGGCTTGACAGGAGCTTCCTTACTAACCCTTGTTTAAGTATCAACTTGAGAGGTCTGAGGCTGTACTCACCCTCTGTAAGCCTAGGAGGAGAGAAAATAGAAGAATGTGCAGAACTAGCCAGAAGTAACAGTGTAAGCCACCTCCTCGTTTCCACTGCACTCTTATTTCATCTTTCTAATTTCATACCAGTTTATTTCTAGTAGCAGTTACAGAAGGAAAAGAGGAAGGAACAATGAGTTTCATTAATTTCTATTATCATTAATGTAGTGACTACTGTATGCCAAGCACTTGGGATACAGTGATCAGTATGACATTATCCAATTCCCAGAGAGCTCACAGCTTAGCTGTGGGGGGCAGGGAGATCAGTCAAATTAAGAATTATTTTAAGACACTATGAGTCACGCAATAGTGAATGCCAGTCTCCTACAGAAAACCTTTCTGTGACCTCTTTCTGCCTGCCTAAAGGGGAAATTTCTTACTCTGGCACACAGATCCCTGTTCACACGGATTCCATTGACCTCTCCACCTTTCTCTCCCCGAACTCTGTGCTTCATCTGCACTGAACTACTTTCAATTTCTCAAACAAATCATATTTCAATCACCTCCAGACTCTTGCCACACCATCCACTCCATCTTGAAAACTCTTATCTGCTTTCCTAGCCCATGCTCTGCCTGCTCTGTCCACAAACTCTTAGGCAGCCTTCCTCCAGCAAATCTTAGACATCACTTTTCTGAGTGATGCTCTCTGTTATACGTCCGCATATCACAGTCAGCACTTAACCACACTGTAATGTAACTGGCTTGTTACCTGTCTGTTTCCGCCTACGGACTGTTTGCTCTGTGAAGAAAAGGACCAGGAATACTTGTCCATCCTTGCCTTCCCAGCAAGTAGCACAAAGCCTGGCATAAATTAGATTCTTAGAGGATATTTTTTAGATAAATAGATAGACAGGAATTTTATACAAGTCAGTGGTTCACTATGTCTTCCGGTTACTAGTGTTGGATATTGGCCACAGAAAAGGGACACAGAGATTTATTTGAATCTCAGAGGAAAGGGTCGACCACTTCCTCATTCCACTAGCTTCTAAATTTTTCTAAGAATTTCCCTCTAAGTCATTCCCTGATACTTATTTTCAGTTTCTAAGCTGTAAGGTAATAACTAATATACATAAAATGTTACCCCTCCCTTGGATATTTGAAATTAAAATGTGGTTCTGAAAGGTAAAATGTCTTCCAAGGCTGAATTAATGAAGAACAATAATAATTAATATGTGCACAGAGCTTTAGGATTTTCAAAAAGAGTCCAACTTATTTTTATTTGCTTCCTACAATAAAATGAGGCCCAGAAAGCTTAATGAGCTATCCGAGGTCACAAAGACAGAAAGAACAGAGCCAGGGATCAAAGATGGGTGGATCTTTTCAATCTAAATTCTACACGCTTTCTTCCACAATCACAACTTCCTCTAGACACTGAACAGAAGTGTGAGAGAGCTATTTGGTGATAAGGTAGGTCTGCATGGTACCATCCAAATCACACCATGTAAGTTACTTCCTCCTCTGCTTACTGTGAAACTGTCCCTGGGGAGAAGATATGGCAATGACCCCTCTTTCTTGAAAACTCACTAGTGAATTCCAACCTAGGTTCAATGCTAAGCTGGTTGAGTGGGTGCAGGACATTACACTGAAGTTTTATGCCCTAAGATGAGTACAAGACACACACAAGTACATGGTTGCCAGAGATAGAACAGTTTACATGCCAGGGCATCAACCTAACTAGAAAAGAGTGGTCTCACTCAAGGGCTGCCTTGGATGCCAATTGATGGCAGATGTGAACTCATGTCCTGGCAGGATGAGGTCCCTTCAGGATATTTATGCTGTCGTGGGAGAGCCAAAGCTAAGTTGGGCACTGGGGCTGAAGAGATGGGGAGAGATGGATCAAGAGTTAATCCAAAGTTGGAAACCAGGTATTATTTAAATGTAAGAGACATACTATGTCTAAGAGACTGGGACCAGTGAATGAAGGGGAATTACGAAGTAGGCAGGCAAGGGCCAAATGAAGGGGTGTAGGTAGGATTCTGTTGTGCTGGGATTCTTTGGGAAAGTTTAAACCTTATAAAGCTGAAAGCCATCTGTTGTGATCAGAGCCTCAGATAGCTGACTGGGAAACCAGATGAGGGATTAGGAAGCTGAATACAGAAGGAAGGTAGCCTTCTCCACTACTAATGACTCCAAACTCTAAAAAAATTTCTGGAGTCTTTTCCTGGGCCCCCTGCACAGACTAGACCCAGCCTTCCTCCACTTCCCATTTCATACATTTGCAACCTGGAAGGCTCTCTCCCCCTTCTTTCAGCTGCTGGGATTGGCAACGCACGAGAACTTGCTCTTCTGTCTGTCACTCACCTTTCCCCTACCTCGGGGAGAAAACTGCCATGGATTACAACCTTCCAAATTAAAGCTTCAGGAGACTTAAGTGAGCAATTATTATCAGCTACAAAATGCTGGGAATTTGTTATTAGGCAGCATCTTGTTGTTTACTCTGACGGCTTCTCAACTACTCTGTGAAACAGGAGGACGATGCCAAAGCAGTCTGATGGGTTTCCTGAATTTGCAGAGTTCACAGCTGAGATGGAGTTACCCCTTAGAATTCAGGAGAGTCATTTTTTTCATCCTCCTGCCTCAAAGCAGGCTCTAAATTAAGAAAGTAGGAGTCTGGAAAATAAAAGAATATAGGAATCCCCTAATTTAAAGTTGCCTATGCAGAATAGAAAGGCAGACGTAGAGAATAGACGTGTGGACACAGCGGGGGAAGGGGAGGGTGGGATGAGTTGGGAGATTAGGTTTGACATAAATACACTACCATTTGTAAAACAGATGGCTAGTGGGAACGTGCTGTATAGCATAGGGAGCTCAATTCGGTGTTCTGTGATGACTTAGATGGGTGGAATGGAGGGAGGAGAGAGGGGGTCCAAGAGGGAGGGGATATATGTATACATATAGCTGATTCACTTCACTGTACAGCAGAAATTAACACAGCATTGTAAAGCAGTTTTACTCCAATAAAAAAATAAAATAAAAGAGCAATCATAAGAAAAATAAATAAAGTTGCCCATGAATGGGAATTCCTAAATATCTTTGTGTCATGGTGCGAACACTTGGAGGTCAAGTCCATCCCTGTGGTTGCTCACAGGACAGATTGTGTCTAGAGCATGACCTTTCCTGTGGTCCTGCAGTCAAACTCCTGAGTTTCACTGGATTCCTGCTTATTTTTCCAGCCTTGTTCCCCAGGTTGATGCAGTGAGTCTCTGTCAGCTTTTCAGTAAAGATGAGACAACCTAACTGGCTTCCATCGCCTCTTGCCCAGTGTGGTCAGGGCACATTCATGCCCAGTGCCCTGAGTGCTCATGAAATGCCCAAGATGCTCATTCAGCTCGAGTGGGCCAAGGTGTCTCCCGAGGTCACACAAAGCTGGATCTTGAAGGATATTATTGCAAGGAGAATAAGGGGGGAAGGGTGTCCTGTGGAGAATGAGCAATGAGTGCAAAGCCAGGAAAATGAGAGAGAATTCGGTATGATGAAGCAATTAAAATGTTTGAGGCACTCCTGAGCATAGGGTTTATAAGCGGACTAGTTGGAAATGAGACTGGAAAAGTGGGCAGGAGGTGTGAATCCACTGAGAGCCAATAGGAGGGACTAAGCAGGAAGTGCTACGTTAGAGGCTCAGAAGTAGAGGCAGGAGGCGGGCAGGTATCTCAGAGCAGTCATCCTGGCAGGAGGATGGGAGGAGTCTGACTGCAGGCAGACAGCACTTTTCAGGTGAAGTGGCAAAAGTAAAGAAAAAGGAACAGGCTCTAACTGAAATCGACAGGGACAGAGAAGCCAGCTGGGGGTAGATTGGAATGGTGATAGAAATTAGAATAGATGCCCTGCAGAGAAATCCTGAGCCTGCCGAAGTGAGATATATGAAAGGCTGGACTGAATGAAATGCCCTTACAATAACCTCCTTCTCTTGCCCTGATTCCACATTCACATACGTATAAATCCTGGAGCTTAATAGTCAAGATTTCTCCATCTTCATCCTCATTTCCATCTAAACTTTCGATCTTCCCTATCCTCATTTCCCAGATTCTCTCTGCAGAGCCATTCTTCCTCTTTCCTCCAATACACAACCTGAAATTTCTCCATGCCATTTACTACCTGGAATCCCCTCTGTTCTGCTGTTCCTTTAGCTCCCACTGACACCCAGGTGAAGCCACAAATGTTCCAAAAAGACTTCCCCCATGGCTCCTGCCTTCTCCTGTCCCTCTTACTGGATGTTTCATCTGTCTATAGTCAGATGCACACAATAAACAGTTTACTAAATATACTTCCTTATTATTTCTCATCCAAGAAAACAATAACATTTTAGCTTGAGGGCAAGGACTTTGTCTTCTATATGTTTTGCTGAGCCTGTAAATTTAGCATAGGAGAGAAAAAAATAGTGGTAACCCAGAAAATACAATAGAATCTATCATTAGTATCTACAATACAATTATTAGGGCCCTACCCTGGGTACCACAGCTGAAGGCAAATTGGAGCAAATGGACATCATCAAAAAGTCATATGAGAAAAAGTTGAATCTGGAAATACTTTGCACATTTCAAGAGAAACATGCAGGATGTGGTATTTGGAGAGCTGTCATGTGGTGGAGGCATTTAGACTTGTTCTGTCTTACTAAGGTGTAAAACTAGGGCATGGTTGAAAATGATAGGAAGAGGGTTTTTAGGTCAACATAAGGGGGTACTTTCTCAAGGTCAGAGCTGTCAAAGAGGGAGCTAGATGCCCCAAGAAGTTGTGAGTTCCTCTCTACTGGAGGCATCTAAGCAGAATCTTCAGGACCAATAGGAAGGGGTGTCAATGTGGGATACTGGTTCAGAGCATGGGCTTTGTTTCTTGAACTATACAATGAGGATGACAGTTTTTTTCCTCGCAGAATTGATGTCAGGACTAAGTGAGATAATATATAAATAATGTGTTTATCAGAGTCCATTAATGGTAGCTCTTATTATTTTGAAACAATTAATATAATAAGGAAATTTGTACAACAAATAGGGAGACATCAGATTAGATACCTTTGGATTCTCTCCCAAACCTAAATGTCTATGACTGTAACATAAGGAGTACTTACTGGTGAATTTGGATTCACAGAGATGATACATTTTCAGTGCGGGCTGGTATCACACAGCTTCCACTTCCCCAGTGACTTACAATGATCATTTTTGGCCCCAAGTACTAGCAAGGCAAGAATTACCAGAAATACACTGGATCTAGACGAGCTGATCTGTAGCTTGGAGCAGGGTTATTATAATATACATACAGGTAAGAAACCAGGAATCAAAGTTACCAAGTCAAAAGCCTAATGTCAGGAATAGATTTGGGGTCAGAATCCAGATTGGTAAGACACAGATTTAAGAGCATCTAGAAATAAGAGTTTCTAGGAGACCAACTGTAAAAACCAGGCAGATAGGGATGGTAGAGTCAGCAATGATCATTATGATAAAAATAAAAACTTCATTATGAGCAAGAGTTGCTCCACCCAGGACCCAGTGACATATCCCCAGATGGAACAGGGTTCTGGGTACCCCTGTTTAATTTGCTGATGTGCTTACTCTCCCTAGTCTGACCTTGACTCAGCCCCTGCTTTTTGTTCCTCCACTCCAATAGAAGCACTGACATCTTGAAAGGGTATGACACCTGCCACTCTGCCTGAGTTACACCTACGAATCCAGGGGCATAGAAAGCTCTTCCG
>NW_006788845.1:1997235-2016727 GCF_000442215.2 Lipotes vexillifer
TCTTCCGACAGTAGTGCTTGGGTTGCCCAGTCACCCAAGGCAGCTCCCCAGAGCTGTCTCATTTCAGCCAGAAGAGTGGCTTGGATACATGTACCTCCTGGACCTTTCCGTCCCACAGCTGCAAACAGCAGAGGATTTGGAAGAGTTCATGAGAAGACATGGGAACCTGTATCAGCTCAGTGAAATGGGAACCCTGTTAATAGCCCAAGGTTTCTTCCCAACTTCGCTCACTTATTTTTTTTTTTGAAGTGAAATCATCCTGTTATCAACGTTGGTGAGGGTTAGCCTGTTTGTCTGAAGTGATAATTTGACAAGATGTGTCTTCACTGTCATTCAAATTGTGGCATAGAACTCTTAGCATATGCTGGGTTCATTCTCTCTGCCACCTCCATCTCCTCTTTGTGAAACTTTGCCTACCCCTTGGATATACGCCTCCTTAAAGATTAAGAAGAAGATGGGGCTTCCCTGGTGGCGCAGTGGTTGAGAGTCCGCCTGCTGATGCAGGGGACACAGGTTCGTGCCCCGGTCCGGGAAGATCCCACATGCCGCAGACTGGCTGGGCCCGTGAGCCATGGCCACTGAGCCTGCGTGTCCGGAGCCTGTGCTCCGCAGTGCGAGAGGCCACAACAGTGAGAGGCCCGTGTACCGCAAAAAAAAAAAAAGATTAAGAAGAAGAAGGAAAAAAACCATAATCCTGAGAGTCAAGAGGGCATGTGCTTAAATCTACAATGAATTGGTGAGTTCCTAGGAGTCAAGACAATCTTCAGTGTCAGCAGGAGCTCTCTGGGGACAAGAAGGGGCAAGAAATCAAGACAGAGTAGCAAAGATTCTGCTGGCAGAGGCCCCTGCCTATTTCTGTAAATCAATTCCAAAGAGTTAATTCCTCATTGAGAATGATGACTGAAAGGCTCATAGACCTGGCATGAGGCTGGCTGGTGAGGGACCAAGTCTGCTAAAATGTTTATATGATTTGTCCCAAAGGTTGAAAGCAGGGGATCAAAAACAGGGAAGACTCCTTTGTGCACTTCTGGCTGTGGGTGCTGCCCTGGCCACCCAAAACCCCAGACAAGCATGCTGAACTCCAGACATTCTGGGAAACTGGAGCCAGCCAAAATCTGGATTTTGTACCAATAAAACTTAGTGATTAAGAGTATGAATTTTAAGATGATGTGGTGTGTGTGTGTGTATGTACACACACACACACACACACACACACACACACAATAGAATATTACTCAGCCATTAAAAAGAATGAAATAATGCTATTTGCAACAACATGGATGGACCTGGAAGTTATCATACAAAGTAAAGTAAGCCAGACAAAGACAAATATCATATGATATGACTTATAGGTGGAATCTAAAAAAATGATACAAACGAACTTATTTGCAAAGCAGATATAGACTCACAGACATAAAAAACAAACTAATGGAGCATGAGGGGTGGAGCCCTGGGAGCTCAAGGATCGTGATGAGTTGCGGCAGCAATAGGGGAGGATGGGGGTGTCGGCTGCTTCTTCTAGATGCTAGGGAATGCAGCTGGACCTGGATCCAAAGCTTTCTCTCCATATCAACAAGGCCCAGAGGACAACACCTGGCTGGAGGACCAAGCAGAGTGCAGAAGGCCAGCCACCCTGTGCCTTTGGATTGGGGAATTTAACATATTTACATGTAAGCCGTGTGGCTGACAGGGTCTTGGTGCTCCTGTGAGTTGTCAGGTCTAAGCCTCTGAGGTGGGAGAGACGAGTTCAGGATATGGGACCACCAGAGACCTCTGGGCCCCAAGTAATATCAATCAGCGAGGGCTCTCCCAGAGATCTCTGTCTCAGTGCTAAGACCAAGCTCCACTCAATGATCAGCAAGCTCCAGTGCTGGACACCCCATGCCAAACAAATAGCAAGACAGGAATACAACCCCACCCATTAGCAGAGAGTCTGCCTAAAATCATAATAAGTTCATAGACACCCCAAAACACACCACCGGACACGGTCCTGCCCACTAGAAAGACAGAATCCAGCCTCATCTACTAGAACACAGGCACCAGTCCCCTCCACCAGGAAGCCTACACAACCCACTGAACCAAACTTACCCATTGGGAGCAGACACCAAAAACAATGGGAACTACAAACCTGCAGCCTGTGAAAAGAGACCCCAAACACAGTAAGTTAAGCAAAATGAGAAGACAGAGAAATACACAGCAGATTAAGGAGCAAGGTAAAAACCCACCAGACCAAACAAAGGATGAGGAAATAGGCAGTCTACCAGAAAAAGAATTCAGAGTAATGATAGTAAAGATGATCTAAAATCTTGGAAATAGAATGGAGAAAATACAAGAAATGTTTAACAAGGACCTAGAAGAACTAAAGAGCAAACAAACAGTGATGAACAACACAATAAATGAAATTTAAAATTATCTGGAAGGAATCAATAGCAGAATAAATGAGGCAGAAGAACGGATAAGTGACCTGGAAGATAAAATAGTGGAAATAACTACTGCAGAGCAGAATAAAGAAAAAAGAATGAAAAGAATTGAGGACAATCTCAGAGAACTCTGGGACAACATTAAATGCATCAATATTCGAATTATAAGGGTCCCAGAAGAAGAAGAGAAAAAGAAAGGAGTTGAGAAAATATTTGAAGAGATTTTAGTTGAAAACTTCCCTAATATGGGAAAGGAAATAGTTAATCAAGTCCAGAAAGCACAGAGAGTCCCAAACAGGTTAAATCCAAGGAGAAACACACGAAGACAAATATTAATCTAACTATAAAAAATTAAATACAAAGAAAAAATATTGAAAGCAGCAAGGGAAAAGCAACAAACAGCATACAAGGGAATCCCCATAAGGTTATCAGCTGATCTTTCAGCAGAACCTCCACAAGCCAGAAGAGAGTGGCAGGACATATTTAAAGTGATGAAAGGGAAAACGTATGACCGAGATTACTCTACCCAGCAAGGACCTCATTCAGACTCAATGCAGAAAATAAAACCTTTATAGACAAGCAAAAGCTAAGAGAATTCAGCACCACCAAACCAGCTTTACAACAAATGTTAAAGGAAATTCTCTAGACAAGAAACACAAGAGAAGGAACAGACCTACAATAACAAACCTAAAACAGTTAAGAAAATGGTAATAGGAACATACATATCAATGATTACCTTAAATGCAAATGGATTAAATGCTCCAACCAAAACACATAGACTGGCTGAATGGATGCAAAAACAAGACCCATATATATGCTGTATACAAGAGACCCACTTCAGACCTAGTGACACACACAGACTGAAAGTGAGGGGATGGAAAAAGATATTCCATGCAAAGGGAAATCAAAAGAAAGCTTGCATAGCAATATTCATATCAGATAAAATAGACTTTATAATAAAGACTATTACAAGAGACAAAAAAGGACACTACGTAATGATCAAGGGATCAATCCAATAAGAAGATATAACAATTGTAAATATTTATGCATCCAACATGGGGCACCTCAGTACATAAGGCATATGCTGACAACCATAAAAGGGGAAATCAACAATAACACAATAATAGTAGGTGACTTAGCACCCCACTTTCACCAATGGGCAGATCATGAGAAGTGAAAATAAACAAGGAAACACAAGATTTAATAACACATTAAACAAGATGGGCTTAACTGATATTTATAGGACATTCTATCCAAAAACAACAGAATACACTTTCTTCACAAGTGCTCATGGAACATTCTCCAAGATAGATCATATCTCAGGTCACAAATCAAGCCTTGGTAAATTTAAGAAAATTGAAATCATTCAAGTATCTTTCCCAACCACAACGCTATGAGACTGGATGTCCATTACAGGAAAAAAAACTGTAAAAAATACAAACACATGGAAGCTAAACAATATACTACTAAATAACCAAGAAATCAGTGTAGAAATCAATGAGGAAATAAAAAAATACATAGAAACAAATGACAATGAAAACACGACAACCCAAAACCTATAGACTGCAGCAAAAGCAGTTCAAAGAGGGAAGTTTATAGCATTACAATCATACCTCAGAAAACAAGAAAAATCTCAAGTAAACAACCTAATCTTACACCTAAAACAATTAGAAAAAGAAGAAGAAAAATACCCCCCAAAGATAGCATAAGGAAAAAAACAAAAATCAGATCAGAAATAAATGAAAAAGAAATGAAGGAAACAATAGCGAAGATCAATAAAACTATAAGCTGGTTCTGTGAGAAAATAAACAAAATTGATAAACCATTATCCAGACTCATCAAGAAAAAAAGGGAGAAGACTCAAAGCAACAGAATTAGGAATGAAAAAGGAGAAGTAACAACTGACACTGCAGAAATACAAAGGATCATGAGAGATTACTACAAGCAACTATTTGCCAATAAAATGGACACCCTGGAAGAAATAGACACATTCATAGAAAAGCACAACCTTCTGAGACTGAACCAGGAAGAAATAGAAAATACAAACAGACCAATCACAAGCACTGAAATTGAGACTGTGATTAAAAATCTTCCAACAAACAAAAGCTCAGGACTATATGGCTTCACAGATGAATTCTATCAAACATTTAGAGAAGAGCTAACACCTATCCTTCTCAAACTTTTCCAAAATATAACAGAGGAAGGAACACTCACAATCTCATTCTCCGAGGCGACCATCACCCTGATACCAAAACCAGACAAAGATGTCACAAAAAAAGAAAACTACAGGCCAATATGACTGATGAACATAGATGCAAAAATCCTCAACAAAATACTAGCAAACTGAATCCAACAGCACAATAAAAGGATCATAGACCATGATCAAATGGGGTTTATCGTAGAAATGAAAGGATTCTTCAATATAAGCAAATCAATCAATGTGATACACCATATTAACAAACTGAAGGATAAAAACCATATGATCATCTCAATAGATGCAGAAAAAGCTTTCGACAATATTCAACACACATTTATGAAAAAACCCACCAGAATGTCAGCGTAGTAGGAACTTAACATAATAAAGGCTGTATATGACAAACCCACAGCCAGCATCCTTCTCAGTGGTGAAAAACTGAAACCATTTTCTCTAAGATCAGGAACAAGACAAGACTGTCCACTCTCACCACTATTACTCAACATAGTTTTGGAAGTTTTAGCCACAGCAATCAGAGAAGAAAAAGAAATAAAAGGAATCCAAATCAGAAAAGAAGAAGTAAAACTGTCACTGTTTACATATGACATGATACTATACATAGAGAAACCTAAAGATGCTACAGAAAACTACTAGAGCTAATCAATGAATTTGGTAAAGTAGCAGGATATAAAATTAATGCACAGAATGCTCTTGTATTCCTACACACTAATGATGAAAAATCTGAAAGAGAAATTAAGGAAACACTCCAGTTTACCATTGCAACATATAGAATAAAATACCTAGGAATAAACCTACCTAAGGAGGTAAAAGACCTGTACTCAGAAAACCATAAGACACTGATGAAAGAAATTAAAGATGATGCAAACAGATGGAGTGATATACCATGTTCTTGGATTAGAAGAATCAACATTGTGCAAATGACTATACTACCCAAAGAAATCTACATATTCAATGCAATCCCTATCAAACTACCAATGGCATTTTTCAAAGAACTAAAATAAAAACAATTCAGTTTGTATGGAAACCCAAAAGACCTCAAATAGCCAAAGAAATCTTGAGAAAGAAAAACAGAGCTGGAGGAATCAGGTGTCCCTGACTTCAGACTATACTACAAAACTACAGTAATAAAGACAGTATGGTACTGGCACAAAAACAGAAATAGAGATCAATGGAAAATGATAGAAAGCCCAGAGGTAAACCCATGTACATATGATCACATTATCTTTGATAAAGAAGGACAGAATATACAATGGAGAAAAGACAGCCCCTTCAATAAGTGGTGCTGGGAAAACTGGAATGAAATTAGAACACTCCCTAACACCATACATAAAAATAAACTCAAAATGGATTAAAGACTGAAATGTAAGGCCAGACACTATAAAACTCTTAGAGAAAAACATAGGCAGAACACTCTGTGACATAAATCACAGCAAGATCCTTTTTGACCCACCTCCTAGAGGAATGGGAATAAAAACAGAAATAAACAAATGGGACCTAATGAAACTTAAAAGCTTTTGCACAGGGCTTCCCTGGTGGCGCAGTGGTTGAGAGCCCGCTTGCCAATGCAGGGGACATGGGTTAGTGCCCTGGTCCGGGAAGATCCCACATGCTACAGACTGGCTGGGCCCGTGAGCCATGGCCACTGAGCCTGCCCGTCCGGAGCCTGTGCTCCCTCCCCAACGGGAGAGGCCACAACAGTGAGAAGCTCATGTACTGCAAAAAAAAAAAAGCTTTTGCACATCAAAGGAAACCATAAACAAGATGAAAAGTCAACCCTCAGAATGGGAGAAAATATTTGCAAATGAAGCAACTGACAAAGGATTAATCTCCAAAATACACAAGCAGCTCATGCAGCTCAATATCAAAGAAACAAACAACCCAATCCAAAAGTGGGCAGAAAACCTAAATAGACATTTCTCCAAAGAAGATATGCAGATTGCCAACAAACACATGAAAGGATGCTCAACATCACTAATCATTAGAGAAATGCAAATCAAAACTACAATGAGGTATCACCTCACACCGGTGAGGATAGCCGTCATCAAAAATTTACGAACAATAATGCTGGAGAGGATGTGGAGAAAAGGGAACCCTCTTGCACTGTTGGTGGGAATGTAAATTGATACAGTCACTATGGAGAACAGTATGGAGGTTCCTTAAAAAACTAAAAATGGAACTACCATACGACTCAGCAATCCCACTACTGAGCATATACCCTGAGAAAACCATAATTCAAAAAGAGTCATGTACCACAATGTTCATTGCAACAGTATTTACAATAGCCAGGAAATGGAAGCAACCTAAGTGTCCATCATTGGATGAATGGATAAAGAAGATGTGGCACATATATACAATGGAATATTAGCCATAAAAGGAAACAAAATTAAGTTATTTGTAGTGAGGTGGATGGACCTAGAGTCTGTCATACAGAGTGAAGTAAGTCAGAAAGAGAAAAACAAATACCATACACTAACACATATATAGGGAATCAAAAGAAAAACCAAAAAGGTTCTGAAGAACAAAGGGGAATGACAGGAATAAAGATGCAGATGTAGAGAATGGACTTGAGGAACGGGGAGGGGAAAGGGTAAGCTGGGATGAAGTGAGAGTGGCATGGACATATATACACTACCAAATGTAAAATAGATAGCTAGTGGGAAGCAGCCGCATAGCACAGGGAGATCAGCTCCGTGTTTTGTGACCACCTAGAGGGGTGGGATAGGGAGGGTAGGTGGGAGTCACAAGAGGGAGGAGATATGGGGATATATGTATACGTATAGCTGATTCACTTTGTTATACAGCAGCAACTAACACAACAATGTAAATCAATTATACTCCAATAAAGATGTTAAAAAAAAAACAACTTATGGTTACTAAAGGGGAATGGGGGAGGGATAAATTAGGAGTTTGGGATTAACATATACACATTAGTATATATAAAATAGATAACCAACAAGGTCCTACTGTATAGCCCTTGGAACTATACTCAATATCTTGAAATAACCTATAAGTGAAAAGAATCTAAAAAAGAATATATATATATATATACACACATATATATAAAACTGAAATACTTTGCTGTACACCTGAAACTAACACAACATTGTAAATCAACTCTACTTCATAAAAAAAAAAAAAAGTATGGGTTTTAAAACCAGAACCACCAGGAATTTTAGTTTGTAAACTTGGGCAAGGTATATGTCTTCTCCATCTATAAAATGGGGATGATAATATCTATCTTGGAGTGCTCAGTGAATGGTAGCTCTTATTATGAGCATATCAGGCATCTTCCCGGTCCCTATGGGAGACAACTGTATGATCTGGAATTCAGGGTTTATGTAAGAATCGTGTTGACCAGCCAGGGAAACAGGAAACGAAAAGAAGGATTCGACTATTAATGCTTATTTGAAATTGTGATCCTCTCCTGGGACTCGTCCTCCTTAATGCTTGGCTCAGCCCTGTTGGACCCTATCCTCTAGAGCCCTTGTAAGCACACAGGTCCCTTGGTGGGGAGGCTGGAGAGCAGGTGCATATCTGCCTCCGAGAAATCTTTGAATTTGTTGTTTGAATTCACTGCATGGTCTTCTCTGTATACATTCCCAACAAACATCTGAGTATGCGGTGTGCCAGGCATCACTCTGCACAGAAGGATACAAAGATGAAGGTGAGGTGACCCCTGCCCTGAGGACCTGCCCAGGGCGTAGGATGGATACAGACAGGGAAATGAATAGCAGGAAAGCCAGGTGAGGAGTGCTGTGATGGAGGTAGGCAGAGTGTGTGCTCCATGGGACAAAGGAAGGTGCACCTCATGTGACATAGGCTGACTCCAGAAGCCTGCTCTTCAGGGCTGGCTGAAGCCCACCTTCATTATGAAGCCTTCACCAGCCAAATAAGATTTTTTTCCCATCCCAATGTCCCCACAGTACCACCCACCTTAGCATTTAAATATTTTGTTTCTTTTATGTTTATTTTTTTCTTCTGAACCAGAATCAAATGAGGAGTAAACTAAATGAGATGATACTCATAAAGTACCTGACACCCAGCTGATGTGCAACAAAAGCTAGTTTCCTTTTATTCCTTCCCTCCTTGAGGGCGGTGTCTATGTCATAGATTTGGTTGAACCATATGAAATTACCATTTTTGTAGGTCTAAGGTAGTTGAATGTTGGTAGTTTCATATGGTTCAAGTTCATATTTTATTCATTGACCCAAAGCTGCTTGATGGATTAATGGATTTAGCTTAGAAGAAAAAGTTTCTTCCTGGCAATGACTGAGGGAAGATGAGCGGCCTTGTTCTATATATCCAGCATGATATGAACATCAAATACATGTGAGGTATACTCCAATAAAGATGTTTAAAAAACAAAACAAAACAAAAAAAACCCAACTACTTATATAACTTACATTAAAAAAAAAAATACATGTGAGGCACCATACAAGGACCTGGGGGTGTAGAGACAGAAGGTGCCTGCTCTGCAGAAGCTGACCATCCAAAGAGGAGATAGACAAGGAAGGATGCAGTTCAACATGGTGACTAATGTTTCAAAACTCCAAATAATGTGCTATGGAAATGCAAGAAGGGGAGCTTGATCTTGGGAAAATCTTACAGAAGGGCAGGCAGGGGGCCTTGGGAACTGAGCCTAAGAGCTGCAGAGGCATCCTTCTTAACAAAGCTGGGCATCCAGGCACAGGGAGTAACAGAGATGGGAGAGCCACAGACAACAGTGTTAAGGAACAAGTGGACCAATGTCTCCAAAGCAAATATGAAATCACGAATCCAAGTATGCTTTTATAGATCTTTAAAAAGAAACCAGGGCTTCTAACTGGAGAAACTCAGGATCCGGCTTGCTAGGAAGATGAACAAGATACCTCTCCCACTTGCAAAGGAGTTGATGTGCCCTGTCCCCAGGCAGAGAGTCTTCGAGGAGCTCCAGGCTGTCAGTGGCTGGAATTTCCACAGGGCCACCCTTCCCTTCCACCCTCCCATTAATTGCAAGCAATAAGCTCTGCTCCTACAGGAAAGAGGTAGTTTCTTTGCTCTCCTTCTCATGGCCACACTGCAAGCCCAGGCTCCGGATAGCAACTCTATGTCTTATTAATGTTTCCCTGGGTGGGCGAGGCAGGGGACTGGCGGCGTTCTGTCGGACACAGGCTGGATAAACCATAAATTGCTCTGGGTCATTTGTACTGGCTTCTGCCCTCCCTGCATCTCGCCTCCCATCTCCAAGGGCTTTGTTAATGCAGGCAGGCTACCCCTCATCCTGACTGTCCTGGGGCCAAGGCGCATTCCTCCAACCGGGCTGAGGTTGCAGAACCCCCAAGGTGGTGACTGGAAAGGCACAGATATGGGGAGAAATGTAGAAACTGGGACGGAGCCAAGTCCCAGGGAAGAGGGGTCCCAGGCAACCCCTGGAGCATATGTATTTCCTGAGTGTGGGACAGAGTTGGGGAAGAGGCCTGAGAAAGGAGGCAGGTCTCTTTATAAGTTCCTTCTGTGTGGCTGACTCTTGGAATTTTTGTATAGAATAACTACATATATACAAATTAGCATCTGTATTTTCCTAATGAAACATTTTGTCAAAGGACTTTTAGCCCAAGCTGAGTAGTCCGATGCTTCTCAGCCCCTCCTCTTCCCCACCACCCTCATCCCAGATGAATATTTCAGCAGGGTGCCCGTGCTCTCAGTAAATATACCAGGATCAATTGTTTGCTTAGCCCCTGCTCAAATCCACCTCACATGGTAATATTTTAAAGTTGATTGGATCTTAAAATTGTAAGAGGTCCCTGGTGTTATGACTTTGCTGGCTTTATCAGCTCAGCCATTGTCTTACCAAGCAATCTCTTACTGGAGCACAGGGCTCCCAGACCCCACCCCAAGCAAAGGCTGCCCAGAGGGAGCTGCACCAGGCACCCACTGGGCAAGGCTCACTTAAGAATCAAGAAATGGTAAAGAATGAGGCTGCCTCTCGTAGCCCACATCCATGACCTTGGGAGTGCAGAACTCTCCTTGCAGCATCAAGCGATGCTCCAGGCATTTTTCCTCCTCTCCCTTCTTTTTCCTTTCTTTTTTTTGGATATGCCCGTTGACAGTGTCATCTCTCAACTTGATAAACATGTCAGAAGAGGAGCTCCGGGAAAGTGTGACATGGAGGTTGGAGTGATTGCTGAGTATGCAGGGAGAAGGAGCTGGGGAGATGTGGGAGGCACTGGGACATTAGCCCGGGGACAGGCAGCTGTTCTGGGGTGTTCCTGGGCTGGAGGGCAATGCACTTCACCCCCATGGTGCACTCTTAGCAGGCCAGGACGAGGGAGGAGGGAAAGAGAGCTTCAGGGACCAAAATGTGATGGGAACGAAGGGAGGTGTGGGTGGACAGTGCCCGCCAAAAAGCATGTGAGCCTGCATATGCAGGCTCCGGTGTTGTGACACTGTGTGTTGCATGTGGGGGGCATGCAGAAGACAGGCCATGTGAGGCTGTGGGGAGGTAGCTGGGCATAAAGTCAGGATGGAAGGTGAAAGGCAAAGGGCAGTAGAACTCTCTTGATAAAGCAAACTGGAAACTATGACTTGGGTGTCTTTTTGGAACCCTTCTACTAATTTCTCCCTGAAAGATCTTTTCAGATACCCACCTGGAATCCATAATCATCCATAATCGTGGAAGTTTACACTAAAAATTCTCCTTTGAGTATAGAGTGTAAGGAAGCTAGTGATCGCTGTACTTCTGAGCCTTACACGTTGTTTTATGTCATGGCATTTTGTTGGCATTAATCGAAGAACAAAGGTTGATTCAATGAATGAAACTAACAACCTCACTTTTGCCTGACCTAATGTGCCAGGACGTGGGGAAAATCCACACTAAATGAGTAATACGGGGGAGGGGGTAGAAAGATCTGAATTTGAATACCAGCTTTGTCCAAATTACCTCTCTTCTTCAGTCCTCAGTTTTCTCATCTGTACAATGGGAGATCTGAAAATTCATCCCAGAGGACATTATCCAATATTCTAACTAGTAGATAAAAATCCCAAATGCTGTCCTGGGGATCAGTGCAACAATGCAAATGAAAGACACCTGTAAATTGCAAGCACCATACAAATTCAGGAAGACAGTCTGATCTCCACTGGGATGGATTCCCCTTATTCTGGGCTCTAACAGCACCCTGTACTAAGCCCCTCATTGCACTGACAACCCACCCCACCTTCATTTTTTTCTCTCTGGAGGGAAGGACCTGGAGATCTGTCAAAAGAACAGGTGCCCTCTTTTTTCCTGTACAATTTAGTAGTATTAAACTTCTGCCCCAATGCCTCCGAGTGATTAGAACACATCTCAGAGGCTGCCTTGAAGAGTCGAGGTCAAGTAATTCACCTCACCTGGGAAGTGCAAAAATTGCTCTATGGTGCTCTGCCCAGAGTGTGATATTTATATTATAAGATAGGATTTAGGTCTAAAAATAAGGGAAGTTGTCAGAGTTCAGGATTATTGATACAAGTGTGAGTGACAACACTGACAGCTAATGTGAAGATTTTTAGTTGTGTCCAGGTTTCTAAACTGGGAGGGAGGTAAAATTAATAAATTAGGTCACTGACAAAACCCCGGGAGGGAAGGAATCCTCATCCCAGCTCACTGACTCACCTTTTTGGCCTTCACATAAAGAGAGCTAACTGCATTTTGGAAGCACCATGGAACTAAATACACACACCTAACACACAGGGATAAAGTGGCTACTGTCATTAATATATTAAAAGTCATTGATGAGTTCTACTTAATCCATGTGGTTCCATTAATAATATGGTTTAAGAAAAGTGACCCCATTATTCTCTGGCGATAACCCATGTGCAGATTATTATAACACCACAGAGTTTGGGTTGTCAGTGTGCTGTAACAGGAAACGGCAGTCAGAAGGCAGAGATTTGGGACCGTGTTCCCACTTTTGATCAACCAGTCTTGTGACCTCTGTGCCTCAGTTTCCTCAACTGCAAAATGAGGAGGTTGGACCAGAGGACCTCTAAGGTCCCATCCAGTTTTGAGATTCTGAGGTTCAATTTTGAGTATGATTTTATTGGCCTTTTTGATGCAGACGGCATTTCAGGATCCTGCGGTGCATGTGGTCGCCATTTTGAACATCAGTGGCCTTTGTCTGGGAGACTGTCAGCTGATGGAGAGGCCTGATTAATAGGACAAGAGATCACAGGGCTGACTGTTGTCACTTTCTTCTTTTCTGAAGCGCTTCTCTCCTTGGGGAGCTAAATAAGACTGGTCAGTTTGGCTTTCTTTTTCTTTTTTTTTTCTTATTTTCTAGTTTTTATCGACACCTCCAGCAGAGATTTTGGTTTTTCATTTCCTTTCACTGCAGGTTTCAATCTTCCCCACTCCCAAAACAATATTTCCTATCCTATTGCATTTAAAAAAAAGAAAAAGAAAAAGCTTCAAATTGGCTCTGCCTCCTTAAGCTTTTGGAAACTTTTACTGTGCATGTCTACAAAACCTAAATTTGGAGACTGCACTATTTGGTGGTATCTCTTTGCCTCAGAGAAATCTAGCTTTTTTCCATTTCAAAGTCCTTGGGTCCATACAAATTCTCTTGGAGAGAGAGTTTTTTTCCCCCCTTAGCAAAAATTCAGGTTTGTCACCAGGAGAGAAGAGGGTTTTCTGTGGAAAATCTTGCTCATGCTGGTTATAAAGTCACTCACATCTCAGTGTGAACTCTGCTAACTTGCCCCCGTTGTCTTTGTGAGTGAGAAGTGAAATCCACACAAAGGTATAAAGAGCTGATCCATGTAAAGATTGTTCTCTGGATTTCCATTGGGCAGCAGCTTTCTGATGACTGCATCTTTGCTGCAGACAGCTGTGTAATTTAGACAACAGCAGGGCTCCAGATGTGCTGGGACTTGCTAGGCAACAGACTTAGACGTTTGGCCAAATCAGCCCCAGATCATCACCAGAGAAGGAGAAAATAATGTAGGGCTGGTTCAGAGTTTTTGTGGCATTCAGGGGCTGGAGGATTAACCCAGTGGACAGAAAGGCAACGAATTGGGATAGAAAGTCTATTTCTCATCTAATGTGTGAAGTATTTTCTTTGCCTATAAGAAACTCTCATTGGAGGATAGAGCTGAAAGGGCCCACCTAGAGGGGTAGAATAGCACAGTGGTTAGAAATCTGGGCTCATGAGTCCAGCAGACCTCAGTTTGAATCTTGGCCCTGCCTCTGACTAGTTGTGTGACCTTGGGCTACTTTATAGAGTTGATGCTTACAAGGCAATTAGATCATGCTTAACACATTTAATCATGGTAGCCCCTTCTTTTACAAGGAGGAATTTAACAACCAGCAAGACATTGTGTCTAGATGAAGATGAGCTAGTAGGAAGTAAAGATTGGTCTAAAATCCAGTTCTCCTAACTCCCCATTCAGTGTTCTTCCACTATACCAGTCTCCAAAATGGTTGAGTAACTCTCCTGAGGCATCTGGAGTTGGTCCCAGGTGAGTCTTAAGATGGAAAAGACAAATTTGAGAAAGACCCTCACTGCACTACGATACCCAAGATGGAATTTCTCCGAGTAAGGCTCTTGTTCCTTCTGTATCTCTTCTATCCATACAGAGGATGGGAATAAAGGAACCACTAATCTTGAGAGGTAACAAGGATCCCAGAAAGAGTCATCTAAAGGGTTCTCGGTGGTGTTTTTGCATAAACAAAGTAACTATTCACAGAAGTTCAGGAGAGAAAATCTGTGTGCCCTTCTTACATGAAATCTCTAACAGGGATGGTTGAGAAGATGTGTAATGGTTCTCTCTTGGGCATATTTTAATGAGATCAGTCAGCTTCAGGGTGACCTGGCTTTTCCTTGGACTTTGCTAGAAATCAGGGAGCTATTTGGGGCTTGTACAATTCCGGCATTCAAAGGGGAACACAGGAAAAGAGCCCCTCAGGTGGGAACAGTAGAGGAGCAGATGGTAAAAAGTGTTCTTGGTGTCTCTTGAACATTAACGCCCTGGAAACTTTGTTTTAACTTGGGGTTTTATGGTTACTTTGGGCAACCACAAAGGATAACAGAACGGTGGCAGCAGCAATGCTCAGAGAGAAGAAGCACGTGTCCTAAAGCACTTTAGGTACAAAGGCAGGTGGCTTCAGATTGACTGCAGGTTACGAAATGGAAAAGCCCATTGTCGTTTTGGACTTTGCGGGGAGCCAGGAGTAAATAATACTTCTCATATAGCTTTAGCCCCATGCTATCTTAATTGCAATCTCTGGTGAGATTTGGAGTTATGCGTTTTTAACAAGCAAACCATAAAATAAGGTTTAATCTCCCCAGAGCCCTGGAGTTAATTTATCTGCCCACAGGCCAAGATCTTTTTAAAGGTTAAGAATGCTTGGATTTTCTTTCTAGGTCTCTGGGTTGGCTGGAACGCCTGCAGTTTTCTCCTACGGCTGGCAGCTGGAATCTGGCTTTCATCAGCGCTGAAGACCCAGCCTTTAGGAAGCTCTGCAATAAGAATCAGGTGTTGGATCCTAGTATCCACAAACTGGCCTGCCTCCGGATACGGAGGAATTGGTATTCGTCAGAAATATGTCTGTAGCAGAAAATACATTTGATTTAGGCTCAGAAGGCCAGGGATTATCTTTGCTCTGCAATTAGGAGCTGTGGGATGTAGGGGAAATTATTTAACCTCTCTGAGCTTTAGTTTCCTCATCTGTAAAATGGGTATAATCGCATCTACCCTAAAATCTTCACGGAATTCTGTGAACGTTAAATGGAATGTGAGTGGCTTTTTCTTTAATAGTAAAGCACAAAATAGTTGTTAAGATAACTTTCCTATGTAGCTATTCAAGCAAGTGGAATTTGCTGCTTTCATCAAAGGAAGTATTTTCCATGGAGCCATGCTGCAGAAAGAAGTTCCAGAGTATTCAGAGGACGTCTAAAACACAATCCTGGCTCCCAGCTGGCCAGCATAGGTTCACTGCCAAAATATAAAGAGCACAGGTTATCACACAGCTCTAGGGTCTAACTGCAGAATTAATATACATATATCATCTCCATCACTCAGCTCGGCAGGGCCACCTGCCCTGGTCAGAACACCTTTCCTGCCCTTGCCAACCTCAGAGGGATGCAATGACTAGTCCGGATCCATCAGTTGGGGGTGTACTCTCATTCCTCTGCAAGGCTGTGTCTCAAGGGAACAAAATCAAGGGAGGCTGCCTGCACTCTGGGTAGAGACAGAAGTGGAGGAGCTCTGGGGAATGGGTTGATGTGGCCCATTATTGACAAACCACTCTGGGGTACCCCATCACCCAGAATCCATACCCCGTGGAATATGGCATCTCCACCTTCAAGTCCTGTTACATACTACCCACCTCTCCTTCCTCTCAACACACCAAATTCTCCCCCACCAGAAACACCTGCTGTCCTCAGCTCTGATGAGTCTTCTTTCTGGACTGCCTCTCTCTTTTGCTTCCTGCCAAATCATTCACTTATGATATCTCGATCACAAGCCCACAGTTTCGGGAAGCTTTCCCAGTTAACCACATCCCTCTATTGTCCTCATCACCCTTTACGTGCAGGCTCCCCTGGCATTTGTATATTGAGTTGGGTTATTATGATACCCACATACTGAAAGTCATTGTGGCCAGGGATGGGAATGGGATGGTGCTTGATCAAGGTTCCTCAGGAAAAACCATTCTGTAGTCCATGCCATGCTCGTTGGAGCTTTGCTGAAATTGTCCACAGGGCCAGGTGCGGGAGGTAAAGAAGTTCATGCCATGGCTCTGGATTTCTCCTAAGTTACACACTGTAGTTTGTTTAAGTGTTCCTAGCTTTTTTGATGGCAAGCTGTGTGGTGAGGATAAAGGATTAGGGAACATGTGCCAAAAGGGAGCAGAGCTGTTCCTCTAAAATATCAGTCTAATCCCATCACTCCACATCTCGTAAGTCTTCCATGATGACCCATGGCACAAAAAGGAAAGGCCGGCTCTTCAGCCTGGTAGACCAGGTCTTGCTCTGCTGCAGCAGCCTCTCTGCAGGGCCTCTCCGTCCCTCCCCTCAGCTCCCCTTGGGCCCCAACAATACCTTCAGGGTTAAAGTACCCCAAACTTGCTGCTACACGCGGCATAGCCCCCATCAGCAACTTCCACCTGTTGCCTCTCTGTCTGGAACATTCCTCTTGCCATCTTTCCAGCCTCCCAAATGTCATGCAGAAATGGCACATCCCTGAGGCTTTTATCAGGCCTCCCCAAGCTGGAATCAAATCTGCCTTCCTGACGCTCCCGTACATTTGGGCACCACCACCGACGAGGCTGAGAACCTCTGGCATTCAGGGACTCCTTCCCACCTCCCAGCCTGATGCCCGGCACCCAGGAGTCGTCACCACATCCCATGTATGGAGTTGAGTTGCAGTTACTGAATTAAGCTGCGGGACCTCAGGATAAACCCCGCTACCTGCCCAGCTCTGCTACGCTACCCTGCCCTTCCCATCCCTGTTTCAGCGCCTATTTCTTCAGGGGTTTGCAGGCCAGGTGGGAAGCTAAGGCCTCCTGTTGGAGACCTGCTCCTGCCTCGTGAGACAGGACGGGGCAGCTGCTGAAGGAGGGACCAGGAGAAGGGAACCTGCATCCTTCTCTACCTCCTTCTATGCCTCTTCCATTTGCCTTTGTCTGTGGCTTCGGAGCTATTTGAGAGACACCTTGAGACAGCTGGAGAAACAGCAATAATCCAATTAGAGCGTCTGACACTCTGGGCTGGTGGCAGTTTGGTGGGGAGGAGGTGGACATACCAGGGCTGTTTCTGGTTTGGTCTGTGATATGTTTTCCTGGCTGTACCTACAGGGAAAACATCAGCAGTCAGATTCGCAGATAAAAACCAGTGGCCTCTGCTTCCTCCCTGGGGTGTTCTCATGAGAAATTGGTTTCTGGGCAATGAGGGGACAAGATGCCTTCCTTTTCTTTCCCCACCTCCATGGCATTCGGAGGGGCTTGAAAGAGAAACTCTTGGAGGGAGGGAAAGAGTAAATAAGAGGAAACAGCAGGCACCTCCATGGCATTCGGAGGGGCTTGAAAGAGAAACTCTTGGAGGGAGGGAAAGAGTAAATCAGAGGAACCAGCAGGTTTGAAAGTCAAAACTGTCTCCCCGAACTGAGGGAGCTTTTCAGGGTGAAGGCCTGATTCCTCCCTCCTTTCCTGATCATTCCTCTCCACTGCTGCTACCCGTGCTGCACTTTCCCACTTTCTTCTCTTCCTTTCTCCTTACATCTTTGGTCACTGTTCCCTCTCTGAGAATTTCAGGGGGTCCTCTGGGCCCAAACGAAGCACAGGAACTGTCCCCTGGAAATTAGAACAGAAGAGCCCACAATCCAACCGCTACACTTTTCATTAAGGATATCAAAGCTCATGGCGACAAGTCACTGATGGATTTGTTATCTCCCCGGAGCAGGGTGCTGCCACTCTCCCAATCATCCCTAGAGAAGTGGCTCCCAGCACCCCTCCCATTCCAACTTATGTCCCCCTCACCCAGCTTTCAGCCCTGTCACCCCATCAACCCCTTCCCAGATGCACCTGAGCTGTCGCCTCCAGCCCCCCAACCTGCCTGCGGCCATGGCTCCCCCACATCCCACGCCAGGCGGGCTTGACTGTGTGGTAGCTGGGAAAAGGGAAATGCTCTTCCCTTCATTATCAGAAAGAGTTTTATTCTGACTGAAGTGAACAATATGCAGAGACACTACAGAGCCCTGGCGGAGGATGAAAAGTTTCTTATATCCACAGAGCCGCACTTCAAAGTGTCCTGTGAGAAGGTTCCACTTTAATTAGGGGGAGGAAATTGCCATGTAACTTAATTAATATCAAAAACATTTTTTAACTTAAATTCAAGAAAGAAAGATGGCTCCATAGAGAGGGAGAAAGGAACTGACAGCAAATCTGGACAGGCCTGTGCATGGACAGCATAACAATAAACTTTGTTTTGAATGACTCCACATACATCTTAGGTTGATTAAGAACCTGAAAACCACAGTGGGTTCTTTGTGGAATGGAGATTTTCAATTTCTATGCCAGGGCTGGCCCTTGTACAAAATAAAGTGAAGACCTGAGATAGTTATCTGGACACATCTCAGAAGAGAAACACAGAGATCCTTTTATTTCAATGATTTAAGAAGTACTTGGAGGGTGTGGTTTGGAGAGCTGCGTCATCTGGCTCCTTCATACCCTCCCAGGAGTCTTTTATGGGCACTGCCCCTCCTGCAGGGCTCTGCAGCCCTGTCATCACATCCCACCTTCCTTCCTCCCAACCCTTCTAGGAAGACTTCTGGGCATTTGCCTGGTTTTTCCTCTCTTTCCGCAATCAACCCATCATATCCATTCAGGCTCCTAATTACCTCTCAAATAATTTGTCCTCTGCTCTGTTGCCACCATAGGCAGGGCCACCTCCTATCTCTCCCAAAGGATCTCCAAGTAGGCTCCTAGCTGGTCTTTCTGTTTTCCCTCTTGTCCACTGGAGTCTATTCTCCACCCAGCAGCCAGAGTGATCTTTTATAAGACAAAGTCATGCCATTCCTCTGCTCAAATCACTTCAAAGGCTTCCCATCACTCTTAAGATTCCTTAACAAGGACCACAAGGCATCATATGGTTTGGCTTCTGCCTAAGCCTTTCACCCTTGTTTTCACCGTAGCAGGAGTCTTAGTGTCTTGGTCACAGTGTTCCTTCTGTTTGGCACATTCTCCACACCTCCTCCACCCACTGGACCTTGGCCTAACTTCTTCTATACATCTTTTGAGTCACAACTTAAGTATCATTTACTCTGGGAGGAATTCGAGACACTCACCCCCCCCAACACACACACACACACACACACACACACACACACACACACACACACACACACA
>NW_006788845.1:2016762-2025721 GCF_000442215.2 Lipotes vexillifer
ACACACACACACACACACACACACACACACACACACACACACACACACACCCCAAAGTGAAATCCCCATGTGGCAATGCTCACATGGGCTACTACATTTCTTCTTAACACACATTGGAACTGTAATCAACTAATTGTTTGCACCAACAGGGTTTGATATTTATCTTTTGCTCTGGACTGTAAGCCAGGGAGAAACAGAGATAAAGTCTATCTTGTCACACATGTTTGGTGAGCTTCCTGCACGTCATCATAGCAGACACTGATCTAATCTCTCTCAGGGCATTTCAATCTCATAACAAACTGATAAAGTACATAATTCTGCTAAACCCATTTTACAGAAGTAGAATATTAAGCACACAGGTTAGATGTTAACCAAAGCCACACATGGTAGCAGATGGTGGGTAGTCTGGCTCCTGGGTCCTGCTTTTTATCACTGGGGTATGCTTACCTGGAGGAGAATATTCATTTGTGGAAAGCAAGGAAGGAGGGAGGGAGGGAGGGAGTTAGAGGGGGAGGGTAGAAGTAAGGAAGGAATAACTGGCCTAGCAATATTTGCAGAAGTAACCAGTGGTACCAGGCATAATCCTATGGGCCCAGTCCTCAACTCATGGAGGTACCCATTCCTACTTAGCACAATATGTCTTTAACATTCCCAGGAAAGATCCCAGCCTCGTGAGTTTTCCTAGATACACCTCTTTATAGAATAAGTGTAATCTGAGGATATGTCTTGAGAAAGTTAAGACGATTTTTCTTAGCAATTTTTCTCTCCCCATTCTTTGCCTTCATCCCAACTTCTAGCCCACAAACTTCCTCCAACATGAGGAGAGGCAATAAATTTATACGGTTGGAACAACAGTTTCCAAACTGTGCACCAAGGTGTCCTGGGTCACACAGTGAACAGTGAACTCACACAGGATGTCTTAATTTTTGGAGGGTAACACAGAGATACTCAGCACCTGCCAGATGCTGAGCAAATTGCTAATGCAAGGAAGTTTATAGTTTTGGCATTAGATCTCACAATTTCCTTTCAATTGGGTCATATCTTTAGGAGGGCAGGTTTTCTGTGGTTGCTGTGATAAAAAGCAAGTACTGCACAAAAATCAATGTAGAACAACAGGTAAAGACAGCAGTGTCCAAGGTTCAAAAAGTTGTGCAGTTCTCAACAAGTACACACATCCCATTAGTAAATAATTATAATTATTTAAGAACAAAATAACCAACAAACAGAAGTCCAGGACCAGATGGCTTCACAGGTGAATTCTATCAAACATTTAGAGAAGAGCTAACACCTATCCTTCTCAAACTCTTCCAAAAAATTGCAGAGGAAGGAACACTCCCAAATTCATTTGACAAGGCCACCATCACCCTGATACCAAAATCAGACAAAGATACTACAAAAAAAAAAAGAGAAAATTACAGACCAATATCACTGATGAATATAGATGCAAAAATCCTTAACAAAATGCTAGCAAACAGAATCCCATAAAACATTAAAAGGATCATACACCATGATCAAGTGGGATTATCCCAGGGATGCAAGCATTCTTCAATATATGCAAATCAATCAATGTGATACACCGTGTTAATAAATTGAAGGATAAAAACCATATGACCATCTCAATAGATGCAGAAAAAGCTCTTGACAAAATTCAACACCCATTTATGATAAAAACTCTCTAGAAAGTGGGCATAGAGGGAACCTACCTCAACATAATACAGGCTATATATGACAAAACCACAGCCAACATCATTCTCAATGGTGAAAAACTGAAAGCATTTCCTCTAAGATCAGAACAAGAAAAGGATGTCCACACTTTCCACTATTATTCAACATAGTTTTGGAAGTTCCAGCCATGGCAATCAGAGAAGAAAAAGAAATAAAAGGAATCCAAATTGGAAAAGAAGAAGTAAAACTGTTACAGTTTGCAGATGACATGATACTAATGAAAGATCAGAAAGAAATATTAAGGAAATAATCTCATTCATCATTGCAACAAAAAGAATAAAACACCTAGGAATAAACCTACCTAAGGAGGTAAAACACCTGTACTCAGAAAACTATAAGACACTGATGAAAGAAATCAAAGATGACACAAATAAATGGAGAGATATACCATGTTCTTGGATTAGAAGAATCAACATTGTGAAAATGACTATACTACCCAAAGCAATCTACAGGTTCAATGCAATCCCTATGAAATTACTAATGGCAATTTTTACAGAACTAAAACAAAAAATCTTAAAATTTTTATGGAGACATGAAAGACCCTGAATAGCCAAAGCAGTCTTGAGGGAAAAAAATGCAGCTGAAGGAATCAGACTCCCTGACTTCAGATTATACTACAAAGCTACAGTAATCAAGACAGTATGGTAGTGGCACAAAAACAGAAATACAGATCAATGGAACAGGATAGAAAGCCCAGAGATAAACCCATGCACATATGGTCACCTTATCTTTGATAAAGGAGATAAGAATATACAATGGAGTAAAGACAGCCTCTTCAATAAGTGGTGCTGGGAACACTGGACAGCTACATGTAAAAGAAAGAAATTAGAGCACTCCCTAACGCCATATACAAAAATAAACTCAAAAAGGGTTAAAGACTGAAATGTAAAGCCAGACACTATAAAACTCTTAGAGGGAAACATAGGCAGAACACTCTATGACATAAATCACAGCAAGATCCTTTTGATCCACCTCCTAGAGAAATGGAAATAAAACCAAAAATAAACAAATGGTACCTAATGAAACTTAAAAACTTTTGCACAGCAAAGGAAACCATAAATAAGACAAAGACAACCCTCAGGGGCTTCCCTGGTGGCACAGTGGTTGATAGTCCACCTGCAGATGTAGGGTACACGGGTTCGTGCCCCAGTTTGGGAAGATCCCACATGCTGCAGAGCAGCTGGGCCCGTGAGCCATGGCCGCTGAGCCTGCACATCTGGAGCCTGTGCTCCGCAATGGGAGAGGCCACAACAGTGAGAGGCCCACGTACAGCAAAAAAAAAAAAAAAAAAAAACCAAACTAAAAATTGAATTACCATATGACCCAGCAATCCCACCACTGGGTATATACCCAGAGAAAGCCATAATTCAAAAAGACACATGCACCCCAGTATTCATTGCAGCACTATTTACAGTAGCCAGGTCATGGAAGCAACCTAAATGCCCGTCGACAGACAAATGGATAAAGAAGTTGTGGTACATATATACAACTACAATTACTCAACTATAAAAAGGAAAGATTGGGGTCTTTTGGAGAGACGTGGATGGATCTAGAGACTGTCATACAGAGTGAAGTAAGTAAGAAAGAGAAAAAATATATCATATATTAAAGCATATATGTAGAATCTAGAAATGAACAGGGTTGCAAGGCAGAAATAGAGACACACAGATGTACAGAACAAAGGTATGGACCCCAAGGGGGGAAAGTGGGGTAGGGGGGATGAATTGTGAGATTGGGATTAACATATATACACTAATATGCATAAAATAGATAACTAATAAGAACCTGCTGTAGGGGAGACCTTCAATATGGTGGAGGAGTAAGACATGGGGATCACCTTCCTCCCCACAAATACATCAAAACTACATCTACATGTGGAACAACTCCTACAGAACACCTACTGAACGCTGTCAGAAGAACTCAGACTTCCCAAAAGGCAAGAAACTCCCCCGTACCTGGGTAGGGCAAAAGAAAAAATAAAAAACTGAGACAAAAGAATAAGGACAGGACTTGCACCAGTGGGAGTGAGCTGTGAAGGAGGAAAGGTTTCCACACACTAGGAAGCCACTTCGCAGGCAGAGACTGTGGGTGGTGGAGGGGGGGAGCTTCAGAGCCACGGAGAAGAGCGCAGCAACAGTGGTGTGGAGGGCAAAGCAGAGAGATTCCCGCACAGAGGATCAGTGCCGACCAACACTAACCAGCCTGAGAGGCTTGTCTGCTCACCCGCTGGGGTGGGTGGGGGCTTGGAGCGGAGGCTTGGGCTTCGGAGGTCAGAACCCAGGAAGGGGACTGGGGTTGGCTGCGTGAACACAGCCTGAAGGGGGCTACTGCGCCACAGCTAGCTGGGAGGGAGTCCAGGAAAGTCTGGACCTGCCTAAGAGGCAAGAGACCATTGTTTCAGGGTGCAGGAGGAGAGGAGATTCAGAGCACCGCCTAAACGAGCTCCAGAGATGGGTGCGAGCCGTGGCAATCAGTGCGAACACCAGAAATGGGCATGAGATGCTAAGGCTGCTGCTGCAGCCACCAAAAAGCTGTGTGACTTGTGCAAGCACAAGTCACTATCCACATATCTCCTCCCGGGAGCCTGTGTAGCCTGCCACTGCCAGGGTCCCGCGATCCAGGGAAAACTTCCCCAGGGGAACACATGGCGCGCCTCAGGCTAGGGCAAAGTCACGTCAGCCTCTGCCACCGCAGGTTCACCCAGCATCCATACTCCTCCCCCGCCCCCCCGCCGCCTGAGGGAGCCAGAACCCCCTAATCAGCTGCTCCTTTAACTCTGTCTTGTCCGAGCAAAGAACAGACGCCCTCAGGGGACCTACATGCAGAGGCGGCTCCAAATCCAAAGCTGAACCCCAGGACCTGAGAGAACAAAGAAGAGAAAGGGAAATTTTCCCCAGCAGCCTCAGGAGCAGCGGATTAAATCTCTACCATCAACTTGATGTATGCTACATCTGTGGTATACCTGAAAAGACAACGAATCAACCCAAAATTGAGACAGTGGACTTGGGGAGCAACGATATACATATATTTTTTCCTTTTTCTCTTTTTGAGAGTGTGTATGTGTATGCTTCTTTGTGTGAGTTTGTCTGTATGGCTTTGCTTTTACCATTTGTATTAGGGTTCTGTCTGTCCTTTTTTTCTTTGTTTTTTTTTTTTTAGTATAGCTTTTAGCACTTGTTATCATTGGTGGATTTGTTTTATGGTTTGGATGCTCTCTTCTTTCTTTTTTTCCTTTTTTTATTTCTTTTTAATTTTTTTATTTTTAATAATTATCTTTTATTTTAATAACTTTATTTTATTTTATTTTTTCTTTCTTTCTTTCTTTTTTTTCCCACTTTTCTTCTGAGACGTGCAGCTGACAGGATATTGGTGTTCTGGCTGGGTGTCAGGCCTGTGCCTCTGAGGTGGGAGAGCCAAATTCAGGACATTGGTAGACAAGAGACCTCCTGGCTCCACATGATATCAAATGACAAAAGCTCTCCCAGAGATCTCCATCTCAACGATAAAACCCAGCTCCACTCAATGACCAGCAAGCTACAGTGCTGGACACCCTATGCCAAACAACTAGCAAGACAGGAACACAACCCGACCCATAAGCAGAGAGACTGCCTAATATCATAATAATTTATGTTTTGGGTCACAGACACCCCAAAATACATCTTCGGACGTGGTCCTGCCCACCAGAAAAAGATCCAGCCTCATCCACCAGAATATAGGCACTAGTCTCCTCCACCAGGAAGCCTACACAACCCACTAAACCAACCTTGGCCACTGGGGGCAGACACCAAGAACAACAGGAACTATGAGCATGCAGCCTGTGAGAAAGAGACCCCAAATGCAGTAACTTAAGCAAAATGAGAAGCCAGACAAACAAACAGCAGATGAAGGAGCAAGGTAAAAACCCACCAGACCAAACAAATGAAGAGGAAATAGCAGTCTACCTGAAAAAGAATTCATAGTAATGATAGTAAGGATTATCCAAAATCTTGGAAATAGAATGGAGAAAATACAAGAAATGTTTAACAAGGACCTAGAAGAACTAAAGAGCAACAAGCAACGATGAACAACCCAATAAATGAAATTAAAAATTCTCTAGAAGGAATCGATAGCAGAATAACTGAGGCAGAAGAATGGATAAGTGACCTGGAAGATAAAATAGTGGAAATAACTACTGCAGAGCAGAATAAAGATAAAAGAATGAAAAGAATTGAGAACAGTCTCAGAGACCGCTGGAACCACATTAAAAGCACCAACATTGGAATTGTAGGAGTCCCAGAAGAGGAAGAGAAAAAGAAAGAGAGTGAGAAAATACTTGAAGAGATTATAGTTGGAAACTTCCCTATATAGGAAAGGAAATAGTTAATCAAGTCCAGGAAGCACAGAGAGTCCCATACAGGATAAATCCAAGGAGAAACACTCCAAGACACATATTAATCAAGCTATCAAAATTAAATACAAAGAAAAATTAAAATCAGCAAGGAAAAAGCAGCAAATAACATACAAGGAATCCCCATAAGGTTATCAGCTGATTGTTCAGCAGAAACTCTGCAAGCCAGAAGAGAGTGGCAGGACATTTTTAAAGTGATGAAAGGTAAAAAACTACAACTGAGATTATTCTACCTAGCAGGATCTCATTCAGATTTGAGGGAGAAATTAAAACCTTGCAGACAAGCAAAAGCTAAGAGAATTCAGCACCACAAAACCAGCTTTACAACAAATGCTAAAGGAACTTCTCTAGGCAGGAAACACAAGAGAAGGAAAAGACCTACAATAACAAAACCAAAATAATTAAGAAAATGGTAATAGGAACATGCATATCGATAACTATCTTAAATGTAAATGGATTAGAGGCTTCCCTGGTGGTGCAGTGGTTGAGAGTCCACCTGCTGATGCAGGGGACACGGGTTCATGGCCCAGTCCAGGAAGATCCCATGTGCCATGGAGCGGCTTGGCCTGTGAGCCATGGCCACTGAGCCTGAGCATCTGGAGCCTATGCTCTGCAATGGGAGAGGCCACAACAGTGAGAGGCCTGCATACTGCCAAAAAAACAAAAAATACAAAACAAAACAAAACAAAACAAAAAATATTCAGTGAATGTCCACCACATGCCAGGTTCTATGTGATGTCCTGGGAATGCCAAGATACACAACATGGACCCATCCCTTCAGTGAGGGGATCAAAAAAAATATTCCATGCAAATGGAAATCAAAAGAAAGCTGGAGTAGCAATTCTCATATCAGAAAGAATAGACTTTAAAATAAAGACTATTACAAGAGACAAAGAAGGGCACTATAATGATCAAGGGATCAATCCAAGAAGAAGATATAACAATTGTAAATATTTATGCACCTGACATAGGAGCACCTTAATACATAAGGCAAATGTTAACAGCCATAAAAGGGGAAGTTGACAGTAACACAACCATAGTAGGGGAGTTTAATACCACACTTTCACCAATGGACAGATCATTCAAATGAAAATAAATAAGGAGCACAAGCTTTAAATGAAGGAATGCAAGGATTCTTCCATGTATGCAAATCAATCAATGTGATACACCATATTGAGGTTTAAAACTGAAGGATAAAAACCATATGATCATCTCAATAGATGCAGAAAAAGCTTTCGAACAAAACTCAACACTGATATATCATAAAAACCCTCCAGAAAGTAAGCATACAGGGAACTTACCTCAACATAATAAAGGCCATATATGACAAGCCCACAGCCAACATCATTCTCAATGGTGAAAAACTGAAACCATTTCCACTAAGATCCAGAACAAGATAAGGTTGCCCACTCTCTCCACTATTATTCAAAATAGTTTTGGAACTGTTAACCACAGCAATCAGAGAAGAAAAAGAAAGAAAAAGAATCCAAAATGGAAAAGAAGAAGTGAAACTGTCACTGTTTGAAGATGACATGATACTATACATAGAGAATCCTAAAGATGCTACCAGAAAACTACTAGAGCTAATCAGTGAACTTGGTAAAGTTGCAGGATACAAAATTAATGCACAGAAATCCCTTGCATTCCTATACACTAATGATGAAAAATCTGAAAGAGAAATTAAGGAAACACTCCCATTTACCATTGCAACAAAAAGAATAATATACCTAGGAATAAACCTACCTAAGGAGACAAAAGACCCATATGCAGAAAACTATAAGACACTGATGAAAGAAATTAAAGATGATACAAACAGATAGACAGTTATACCATGTTCTTGGATTGGAAGAATCAACATTGTGAAAATGATTCTACTACCCAAAGCAATCTACAGGTTCAATGCAATCCCTATCAAGCTACTAATGGCATTTTGCATAGAACTAGGACAAAAAATTCACAATTTGTATGGAAACACAAAAGACCCCAAATAGCCAAAGCAATCTGGAGAAAGAAAAATGGAGCTGGAGGAATCAGGTTACCTGACTTCAGACTATACTACAAAGCTACGGTAATCAAGACAGTATGGTACTGGCACAAAAACAGAAATATAGATCAATGGAACAGGATAGAAAGCCCAGAGATAAACCCATGCACATATGGTCACCTTATTTTTGATAAAGAAGGCAAGAATATACAGTGGAGAAAAGACAGCCTCTTCAATAAGTGGTGCTGGGAAAACTGGACAGCTACATGTAAAAGAATGAAATTAGAGCACTCCCTAACACCATATACAAAAATAAACTCAAAATGGGTTAAAGACTGAAATGTAAGGCCAGACACTATAAAACTCTTAGAGGAAAACATAGGCAGAACACTCTATGACATAAATAACAGCAAAACCCTTTTTGACCCACTTCCTAGAGAAATGGAAATAAAAACAATAATCAAATGGGACCTAATGAAACTTAAAAGCTTTTGCACAGCAAAGGAAACCAAAAATAAGATGAAAAGGCGACCCTCAGAATGGGAGAAAATATTTGCAAATGAAGCAACTGAAAAAGGATTAATCTCCAAATTTGCAAGCAGCTCATGCAGCTCAATATCAAAAAAACAAAAAACTCAATCCAAAAATGGACAGAAGACCTAAACAGACATTTCTCCAAAGAAGATATACAGATTGCCAACAAACACATGAAAGAATGCTCAACATCACTAATCATTAGAGAAATGCAAATCAAAAGCACAATGAGGTTTTACCTCACACCAGTCAGAATGGCCATCATCAAAAATCTACAAACAGGGCTTCCCTGGTGGCGCAGTGCTTGAGAGTCCGCCTGCCGATGCAGG
>NW_006788845.1:2025894-2054877 GCF_000442215.2 Lipotes vexillifer
AAATGCTGGAGAGGGTGTGTAGAAAAGGGAACACTCTTGCACTGTTGGTGGGAATGTAAATTGATACAGCCACTATAAAGAACAGTATGAAAGTTTCTTAAAAAGCTAAAAATAGAACTACCATACGACCCAGCAATCCCACTACTGGGCATATACCCTGAGAAAACCATAATTCAAAAATAGTCATGTACCGCAATGTTCATTGCAACACTATTTACAATAGCCAGGACTTGGAAGCAATCTAAGTGTCCATCAACAGATGAATGGATAAAGAAGATGTGGCACATATATACAATGGAATATTACCCAGCATAAAAAGAAATGAAGTTGAGTTATTTGTAGTGAGGTGGATTTACTTAGAGTCTGTCATACAGAGTGAAGTAAGTCAGAAAGAGAAAAACAAATACCATATGCTAACACATATATATGGAATCTTAAAAAAAAAAAAGTGGTCATGAAGAACCTAGGGGCAGGACGGGAATAAAGAAGCAGACCTAGTAGAGAATGGACTTGAGGACACAGGGAGGGGGAAGGATAAGCTGGGACAAAGTGAGAGAGTGGTATGTACATATATACACTACCAAATGTAAAACCGATAGACAATGGGAAGCAGTCGCATAGCACAGGAAGATCAGCTCAGTGCTTTGTGACCACCTAGAGGGGTGGGATAGGAAGGGTGGGAGGGAGGGAGACACAAGAGGGAAGAGATATGGGGATATATGTATATGTATAGCTGATTCACTTTGTTATAAATCAGAAACTAACACACCATTGTAAAGCAATTGTACTCCAATAAAGATGTTAAAAATCAATCAATCAATCAATCAATCAATCTAAGGACATGAATTTGAAAAGAAAAAAAAGACAAACAACAAACTGGCTGTATAAAAAATAAAATAAAATAAAATAAAATTCTCAAAATTTTTTCAAAAAAACAAAAAGAACAAAATAAAAATATTTTTCCCTTTCTTTTGTATTTTTTCAAATTGTTATTACGTTCTTAGGACATTAATACTTATTACGTTGTTTGACCCTAGCTACTTAAAAAATGGAACTGTTAGTTCTTTTGGCCTCCAGGTACCATAAAAACTAGTGAGACCAAAGATGCTGTGAACCAAGAAAGGATTGTAATCTATGCGGTAGAGGGTCCAAGGAAGTGGTGTTGAGATTGACATACTAATATGGCAGAGGGGGAAAAGACCACTCCCCTTATATAGGACCACCTGGAAGAGGACACAATTGTCCTCGAGGGTGATGTCATCTTGACAGATTACAGTACTTTACAGTGAGTTAAGGGGCAAGGGAAGAAGCAGGCCAACTGGGGGCCTTGCCCATCTGCTCTGTGCACCGGGCTCCTCTCTGGACATGTGCACACCCATCTGCAGGCAGACCCCACAGCCACCCAGCTCGAGGCTTGAAGGACTGTTTTGTAATTGACACTATCTCCAGTGCCCTCGGGGAGCACTGCCTCGAGCCAGAGGTCTCTCCACAACAGCAAAGAAAAGCCTCTTAACCTCCTGCGCTTCACGCAAGGCCGTCTGTTATCGGCTCCGATGGGAGGTCGGCCACCTTCCACTCCAGAGTGCTCATTGGAAACAGGCTTAGCAGGTGGAAAACACCGACAAGATGACAAATGCTGGTAAACTGCAGCACACAGGTTGTTGTAATACATGCTTAGGACCTTCCTTCTCCTGGGTTCCCCGAGCCACTAGCGTGGCCGCCAGAGGAGCAGCCTTGCACCTCCCGATTCCAGAAGCTGCTGTGCGGTCCCCGGTGCTCCAAGGCCTTGGCCAGAATGGAGACAAGGACTGGTGAGTACTTCCGGGTCCTCCAAGGCTCTCTCCTAGTGGGACTTTTCCTTCAAAGCCTGGGTCCTCCCAGATAGGGAGACAAAGACCCACAAGAGGGAAAGCTTTGGGTTGATTTCAGATGCCTATCCACTCAGGCATTCCCACGTGCCAGGCACTATTCACCTTTCTCAGCTCCTCTTCCCCAGGAGCTCAGTGACGCCCTACCCCAGATGCTTGGTTTAAAGCAGCTGTAGTCTCTCAGTTGCTTCTCATGGTGCCCTGCACACCTGAAAGGTAATAAATGGAGAGAAGTGAGTGGTCGGAGCACGTGGAGGTGTCTGCTTAGCCTCCTATAACAGCTTTCTCCCTTCTCCAGTCTAGGAGGGCTTAGAATGAGCTGTTCAGATCCTCATTCTCCCTTCCCCCACCTTGAAGGACCTGGGTCAAGCTGAGGGAGGCAAGCCCAGGCCAGCCTCTCACCCTGCACTGCCCCAAAGCCGAAAGTCTGGTTCTGTTTCCTGCCTGGGAGGCACAGACCTAGAGGGAAGTGGAGAGGAAAGGCGAGACAGACGGGGCAACAGCTGCCAGTGCCCCAGAGGCCTGCATTCAGGAGACCCATAGCTCGGCATCCCACCAGAGTGGACCTACTACCAGGAGAATCTACCTCATTTCATCAGAGCCAGAGATGTCTGTCTCCAGCTGCCATATCGTCATCCTCCCAGCTGTAGGACTTACTATAATTTCATACAGTTCTGTAGACAGATATTGAAAAGGCATCTGGAAAAATTGATAGCATATCAAGGCAAAGATTTCATAAAAGTCATTTTTTAAATATCCAGCCATAGGTACCAGCATGCAGTCCTCGCAGACACATGTTCAAGGTCCCCAAAGGCCTTTTTCCTGATCTCAGAGCGCCCCCTTTGGAAATGAGGGTCCTACTACAACTGGCCTGGCAACCTTCTCTGCACAAGTTTGAGCTTGGGGAAGGCAAGGAGAAAGGCCAGGGAGGGGGCAGGGAGAAGGCGGGTAGGGGCAGAGGGAAAGGGACCTGACCTCCAGGGGGCCCCGCGTGTACACGTTCTGCTGTGCTGAGAACACTCAACATACGTAGTCTCATTAAAAGCTCACACACAAAATAAGCCCCTAGCCCCAGTTTAGTAACGAAGACTAAGGGACACAGGAGAATCCAAAGAACACAGGAAGAGTGGCTGTCAGGGCCAATGGTCCCGGGAAAACCAAATCCATGCTCTTTGGTTCAAGAAAACTGTGACTAGCTCTATTCTCATCTCCACAAATACTTTTCAAATTCTCCGCTCAAATCACAATGAGAAGAAACAACTGCGTTCAAGGGACTAACACAAGAAGTTTCAGGGGGATTTGGCTGGAAGTGGAGAGTGCACTTGAAGTAAAAATAGTCAAGGCCAGGTTTCACAAGTGTCCCCTCTCCCCTGTAGTTTCATCTTGTTTTGCTTCCTCCTGGTCTCAGAGATCGAGAAGAGGTGGCAGCCGCTGGGGCATGAAAAGAGCCCCGGACTTGGTATCAGAAACCTGCAACTGGCACATCGGGCTTGGCCTCAGCATGGTTTGGTTAGTAAGGAGAGAAACCGCTAGGCTTCAGGTTTGGATGGGCAGCCAGGAGGCAGTTTCAAGGGCTGTAGAGCAGTATCTGGTGATCACACAAAGAGCAACAGGGAGCTAGTCCAAAGGGCAGGGAGAAATCCAGGATCCTAGGGTAAGAGGTCAAGTCAGGAGACAGGGGGTGACCAATATTGGAGCTAGAAACAGGAGAAGAGAAAAAAGGGCAGTTCTCCAGAAGGGAGTCCTTTGTTGAGTCAAGGGCAAAGGGGGAGCTCTTATCTGGAAACATCTTAAAGATACATTCCTTTGAGTGGGTCTGGGGATGCAGAGAGCCAGAGGAAGATCTGTGAGTGCTCAGGATGCAGTGGGGTACACAGGGTGTGATCTTGACCTTGAACCCAAAACTCTCTTTTGGAGTCTCTTTTGAAGGAGTCTGGGATGAGAACAGAGGAAGTTGTGCGCTAAGGTATCTCTTTGGCAGAAATGTGCTTCCCCGTGGACCTGTGCTTGAGTGGAAGCCCAGCTCCCCTATATTTTCATGGCAGGGAGTGAATCTCAGGGTTAGTGAGCCTGAGATCACTTTATTCATTCCTCTGCCTCCATGCCCCACTTCCTTCCAGTCCTTTCAACCACACCAAAGTCAATTCTACTTTGAATACGAGAGAGGGCTCGAAAGAGATGTATGTCCTCCCCAAATAGCACTCTGAAAAGTCAGGAGAAGAAAGAGAGAAGCCTGCTCTGGCTCAGTAATGCCATGGTGAAGGGAGACAGAAGATTACACTGGTCTACAAGGGCTGAGACCCCTCAACCTCTGCTCTTCAAAGGGTTGAACCCCTGTTTCTGTCTGATGACTATCTTAATGAGCAAACATGTCAGTAGGGTTGGGCAGAGAAGGCAGGTCTGTTTTATAGGGTCAAAGAGTTGGGGTACTTTTTCAGAAGGACCTTGTTGGGGAGTCAGACATGATAGGAATCAGTGGCCTTCCCTCCCACCCCTGCTTAAACCCGTGAGTTGACATGATCTCTTCTAATAGAATACTGTACTAAATAATAAAGCTAAGGTCACTATTGGAGCCCTATGTGGGCCACTTAACCCTTCAAAGAATAAAACACTATTCTGAAGCCCTAGACGCTCAGAACCTTGCTTGTCAAATGTGAGACAATGTTCAATACATTGTCTATCATGCAACGTCTCCTAAAATAAGCCCCACGTTCTTTCAGAATTTAGAACTAGGACATTTTTTTTTTTATGCCCTAAGAATAGGGGATAGTGGGGAAGTGCACTTCCCTGTTTTAAATGATGAGAGCTATGGTAATTTGCCATGTTTCCTTTTTGCCTTAGCTACCAGGAAGTTCCAATTAGATTTTCTGTTAATTGCAATAATATGCAATTAATCCTTTGAATTAATATGTTTGATAATGCCCTTCTTCAATCTTGGTTTCCCTCTTTGGTTTCTATTATTGTAGGTGTCCTTTGTGTAAGCTGTTCAAACCATCTTTGGAAAAAGGTAGATATTTCTATAAAGGACAACAGACTCCTTAATGCACATTCATGGCCACAGCTGGGTAAGCCATGCAAAGAGTACATTTTTTTGGCAGGAACCCACGTTATATCAGCACCATCTTCAGAGATAAAGGACAGCCTTCTGTGTTCCTTACCTGCCTCTTCCCCTGCCACCACCCTCACAAGGACAAAGTGTCGAGGGAATTCTTTAATCTCTTCTCTTTTAATTGGTGAGAGAAAGTAGTGCCACTCATCAGTGCTCTAAGTTGGAGGGATTTAATTAGATCTAATGACCAGATAAGTGGAGAATTCTGAGTAAGGATCTTTGGGGACTGAATGGTATGAAGAGGATTATGTTGTTATATTTCCCTGTACTTGCTGCCATGGCTGAGGCCACAGTGGAAAGAGAAGCAGGGCACTAACAAGCGTCAGATGTGGATGCTGTTGGTGGGGAAGGTCATCTTCTGGAGAAGGCACTCAGAGCAAAGTGTAAGGTGGGAGTGAGCCCTCAAGAGGATGAAATATTTGATTATACTGCCTGAGTCATTCTCACTTTCAGGCGATCCTGCCTTCTATTTGATCTGTTTCCCAGACTTTCTATCTCCCTGTGACCCTGGCATCTTTCTCACCCTTGAGAAGAGCCACCACTTGGCCCTAGAATGGGTGGAAGTGTTCCCTTGTCAGACTTCCCATGAGCTGCTGCTAAAGCGACCTGTCCCCTTTTGACAAGTCGCCTTTATCTAGTCTGAACAGGATCATTTTGAATATCCGTGTGCTGTCACTTAGGGCCTGGAGTGTCAGATTTCTCTCCCCTCCAAGATCATCTGTCACAGTGAGTGGGGTATTCTAGTCCCAAGAGCCCCGAGGGAAAGTTCTGGGGGCTGAAGGGAAACGTTGGGGAGAAAGGGATTGAAGTCAGTCTGCAAATACTCCAGATCTGACTCATTCTCAAATGGGGGGATGGGAATGAATTCTTCCCTAGAGAAAAGTCAGTTGAAGCCATGAGGCTTGAGAGGAGGAGAAAGAACTTTTATTGAGTTTTCACCATAAGTTCAGCATTTGGTCAGAAACTCACACCTGTAATATCATTTCATTCTTATAATATCAGAGCCTGGTGCATAATATGTCTTTAATAAGCATAAGTAAAGTGGATGAATAATTGAATTATCCTGAGAGGTATCACTGTCCTTATCAAATAGAAGAGAAAACCAAGGTTTAGGAAAAAATGAACAATTTGCTAAAGTTTACTCACCAGTGGAGCTAGGATTTGAACCTAGGTCTTTCTTTCTGATGCCAAAGATCACTCTCTTTCCAGTTCAACATGAGTGCAAGACATTGGCCACAGGCCTCTCTGTGCCCTCTCCGGGCCCTCTCCAAACCAGAGCCCATTCAACTGAAGTTTGTGTGTGGTTTGATCTCATTCGACCTCAGTTTGCTCACCGATAAAATGGACTGGCTAGGGCAGTGCTTTTTTTTTTTTCCGGTATGCGGGCCTCTCACTGTTGTGGCCTCTCCCGTTGCGGAGCACAGGCTCCGGACGCGCAGGCTCAGAGGCCATGGCTCACGGGCCCAGCCGCTCCGCGGCATGTGGGATCCTCCCAGACCGGGGCACGAATAGGGCAGTGCTTTTTGATGAAGGAAATGGCCACCATTTTTCTTCTTCCCAGAGATACAGTAAAGCTGAGATAATTTGTATGGAGGCCACCTTTCCTCTAAATCCAAACTCCCATGCTTGGTGATAAACAGCATTAATGTGATAATTCTATGTATGTGGCTCTCTGTACCAAGAGATGGATTTACATATGTGCTAAATATATTTCACCAGTACCTAAAAGTGATGCTTTATATCAATGTCTCTGGACACCTGGTAGCAGCAGCTCATGTCATTAAGGAAACAAAACAGACACACACACACACAAACACACACACACAAAGCAAGCACTCTGGGAACACAGTAATGATAGGAGATAGATGGGGAGGACTCTGGCAGGAAGGTCCCACTTACAAATAGAAATGGCTAATAACCTCTTGTTCCAACTCTCTGTAAGGTTCTTAGAGATGCTGAAAAGGACCTGTCAGGGTTATCTTATCCCTTTACTTCTCAGAATTATTCAAATGAAAGTAGAGTTTAGGGCCAAATTATTTGAATTGGCTACATCCTCTGGTTTCATTTGGCCAAGGAAAGACCTCTGTGGTTTTGAAGCTGAAAAATTCCAGTTGGTGAGCCCTATGTTATAGCCTAGGGGGTTCCTGAAATACACTGATCACCCTTCCCCAGAATAATTGTTAACTTTCATCAAGCAAGTTATTATGTTCCAGGACTTATACCGAGGGCTTCAAATAAATGATCCCACTGACTTCTCACACCAACTCTATGAATTTTATTATGCCCATTTTACAGATGAGGATATTGAAACTTAAGAGATTAATAACTTGTCCACAGATGCTCAACTAGCTAATAATCAACAGAAGAAAGGTGTGAACCCAAGACTGCCTGAGTCTTAAATACGCAAGACCACAGACTTCAGGGAGTTTTATGTTTTTGAGGATACTGGTCTGCTGGGATGAAGGGGATAGGTAAGGAGATTTAAGAGACAGAAATTTCACAAATTTTTTTACAATCATGTACAATGTACCACGGAGAGTACACAGTCGTGTGGCATCTTGGACTAAGTTCTCTAAAAAGCAGACAGAAACAGAACAAGCCACAATTCTCTCTCGTTCATGCATTCATTCATTCATGCCTTAATTCAGACATTGAACCAACATGTCCTGTGCTATTCACTGGAAATAAGAAATTAAGTAACACCTGGTCTCTACAGTCAGGAAGCTCACAATCTAATCTGGGGAGACCAATTTGTAAATTAATGATGACACTGCCATTACATGCTTTGGTGGATGGAAGCTATGCAAGCCCAGAGGAGGGACATCCAGACTAGAAAGAAATTAAAGTGATGGAAGGAGTAAAAGCCTTTGAATTTAAGGGAAGAAAACTGGATTTGAGTTCTGTTAGTGTGATTCTGAGCCAGTTCAAACTCTTTTTTTTTGCTGGATTACAAAAATACCAGTCTAATGATATTGCCAATCATAAAAGAGCTAAGTAGAGGATACAATGAGTTAATGTAAATGAAAGCACTATTATTCATCACCATAATCACAAAGATAGAAAATATGGGAAAGGTAAGTATAAAAAGGCATAAAAACAATGTAAATGTTTCTATAATACAGGAGTAAGTAGCAGTATAATAAAACAGGTATGGATGCTCCAAGGAAATGAGAAATCCCTGGAACTTTGAAATCACCAGCCACCTTTTTAGGGGCCAGATTTGTCCATTTGGGATTGAGGAGAAACACTATTTTCAGAAATTGGTAGATGTCATTCTCCCTAGAGTAGGAGGGTGAAAAAACATAATTATATCTCAGAGAAATCAATCAATCAAATCCTAAGTATCTACTGACCACAGCCATGTGCCCAGCACTGTGGTGATTTCTATGTAGAATTTCAAAGAGCTAATGAGTTAGTTGGAAGGAGAAGAATAACAAATATTAAATAATTAACTATTATACCAAACTGCAACTAACTCTGGTCACTGTGGGAGTAGGAAAAATCTAGTGTAAACTCAAGCAGTGAGAGATTCTTTCATGGAAGAGAAGAGAACTGAATTACATCTTAAAGAAAAGCTAGGGACTTCCCTGGTGGTGCAGTGGTTAAGAATCCGCCTGCCAATGCAAGGGACACGGGTTCGATCCCTGGCCCGGGAAGATCCCACATGCCGTGGAGCAATTAAGCCCATGCGCCACAACTACTGAGCCTGTGCTCTAGAGCCCACGAGCCACAACTACTGAGCCCATATGCCACAGGTACTGAAGCCCGCATGCCTAGAGCCAGTGCTCTGCAACAAGGGAAGCCACTGCAGTGAGAAGCCCGTGCACCACAACGAAGAGTAACCCCCGCTCTCCACAACTAGAGAAAGCCCGTGCACAGCAATGAAGACCCAATGCAGCCAAAAATAAATAAATTTATTTTTAAACAAGAAAAGCTAAGATTTGGAAAATCAGACAGGAAAGTAAAAGAGGATGAGGAAAAGAATGAAGGGGAAAGAAGGAAGGGGGAGAGGGTAGAGAAAATGGAGAGAAATCATGAAAAGTAGAAACAAAGGGAAGAGAGGAGTGAAGAGAGGGAAAAGCTCAAATAGAAGATTTAGAGCATTTGCAGAAGGAGAGACTGGAATGGATCTGGAAGGGCTTGACTACAAGGTTACTGAAGCAGAGTCAGTGACAGCAGAATAGGTTGGATGAAACCAAATTATATTCTGAGCTGAGGCATCTGGATTTGATGCTTCTTGTCAGTTCATACCAGGGACTGTCGTGATAGAAGTTTTGCTTGGTAACAGGATGAGGGGTAGCTTGGGGGTAAAAGCAAGAACAAGAAGTAGAAAGCCCAAATCACAGACTCAGTGATCCCTGCTCCATTCATGAGGATGCATCTGCAAGAACAAAGAGGAAAGGGCAGATCTGAGGGAAAATGATAGGACTGGGAGCATTAGAAATAAAAATGAGAAATGGAGAGGAAGAAAAAGTCAAAGAATCCTGCCAAGAGTCTACGAGGCTGGGGAACCGGAAGAAAAATGGTACTTCTGGGGGGAAAATTAAGCCTTTGGAAATAAGAAATGTGGTGACTTTAAGTTAGAATGTGTCAGTCTGAGGTGATGGGAAAGTCACTCCAATGGAAAAAATCCTATCATATAAGCAGTTGGGATAATGAGATTGAAATGGCAGTGGTGAGACCAGGGCTGGACATGTACACAAGAGAGATGTACTGAGGGTGATAGTCAACAAGCTCTTGGAGAAAGGGGTTAGAGGGACAAAGGAGAAGGGCTAAAAAGGTCCCCAGAGAATCCTCACATTTAGGAAGGCACAATAAAAAGGAAACATTAGAGAAGACAGATAAGGAGCAATTCCAGAGGATGGGAGCAGAACCCCCAAAACCTGATATACAAAGATCAAAGTAGGGGAGAATATCACAAATGACAGAATTGTCCATAGTGCCACACAGCAGAGATCAAGAATGATGGAGCAGAGGGCTAAAAAGGCTATTTGTTCTGCACGAAGGCATTTCAGTCTAATTTGAGAGCAAACACCATCTTGCATGAAAACCAAGATTAGGATGTCAGGCAGTGACAACATCTGCAAAGAACAAAAGCTTGAAAAGTTTACCAGGAAAAACGAAGAGGGGAAATTAGAAGGTATGGTAGGATCAAACACAGGACTTTCTGAGATATGGAGACTATAGCACATGGAGAGAAAGAGACTGAAGCTGTTGGAGGTGGAGGAACCAGCGAGATCTCATGGAAGCAAAATTCCACAGAAGACATGGGCCCAGAGGTCACAGGAAACAGTTATCTTTAAATAAGAGGAAAGAAGCCTTTTCCTTTGAGGATAAAGGGGAAAAGTCCACTTCAGAAACAGAGCTTTTATATTGTGAGAATGAGTACATGAGATGTTCCCAAAGATGGCTTTAATCTCCCACTGATCTGAAATGGCCATAGCACAAGTGAGGAGGAAAGCTTTGATGGGTTAAGTTACCGAGATCTTCAGATAGTTACTGCAGCATAACCCAGCCCATCCTGGCTGAATACAAGGAGAAAGTTGCCTCCTGAGAATAGAACAGCAGGAGTAATTGGGGTTTTAAGGGGGAAAAGGGTATGAAATTACAACTGCAGTAGTATCCAAGTGATTCCAAAATATTCTTTTTCCCAACATGTGTTTCCAAAATTTCAAACCTATAGAAAAGTTAGGAAACTTGTATAATGACCATCCATAGACCCTTCTTCACCCAGATTCACCAACTGCTAGTGTTTTGCCACATTTTCTTTCTCTCTCTGTGTACAATGTATGTAGACACACACACACACACACACACACACACACACACACACCTTTTTTCCCTTTCTTTCCTTCCTTTTTCTTTTTTTTCTTTAAAAAGAACATTTGAAAGTATTATACCAGTTCACTCTATTTCAGCACGTTTTTCAAGAATAAGGATGTTCTCCTATAGAACTACCATACCATTATTATACCAAGAAAATCTAATATCAATACCATAATTTTATCTAGTATACATCCATATTCAAACTTTCCAACTGTTCTTAAATTTACTTTATAGCTGTCCCCCGACCCCCCAGAGAGACCTGGCCACCCCATTCTTTATGCCACCTTGTTCCCAGAGCAGACATTTTTCCACTGCGAAACTTTCATTATTTCCTTCTTTCTTTTTTTTCTTTAAAAAGAACATTTGAAAGTATTATACCAGTTCACTCTATTTCAGCACGTTTTTCAAGAATAAGGATGTTCTCCTATAGAACTACCATACCATTATTATACCAAGAAAATCTAATATCAATACCATAATTTTATCTAGTATACATCCATATTCAAACTTTCCAACTGTTCTTAAATTTACTTTATAGCTGTCCCCCGACCCCCCAGAGAGACCTGGCCACCCCATTCTTTATGCCACCTTGTTCCCAGAGCAGACATTTTTCCACTGCGAAACTTTCATCAGCTTCTTTGTTTACACGTCAGTCTTTACCTACAAGATCTTACATATAATACCTTGAAGGTGAAGGCCTTACCTTCTGTGTTACCAGTCCTTATGAGCCCATTCAGGATCACACGTTACATTTGGGACATACATATGTATCCAAAAGCAGTAAGGTTGCCTAGGCAGAATTTGGATAGTCTGACCCTTTAATGAGCCAGATTTGCCCTGTGGGGAAATAGGAGCTATAGTGTGTACAGAGATCTGCTTGGTTGGAGAACACAGGCCTTTGCCTGAAGTTATCTGTAAATGTATCGTTGTAGTAGTGGTAGTGACGAGAAGATGATGATAAGGAAGAAAAGGAAGATGAACAGGGCATAGCATCAAAGGAAAATGATAATTTTTAGATATTAAAGGACCAAAAAGGAAAAAATTAGAAATATGATTTGGCAATATAAAAATTAATATTAATTAGACTCTTCATATGCTACCAAAAACATTTAATTACCATGCATTAAATAAGAAATCATTAAATGTATGCCATTGAAGAAGAATGGGCTATGGGCTTCCCTGGTGGCGCAGTGGTTGAGAATCCGCCTGCTGATGCAGGGGACGCGGGTTCGTGCCCCAGTCCAGGAAGATCCCACATGCTGCGGAGCGGCTGGGCCCGTGAGCCATGGCCGCTAAGCCTGCGCGTCCGGAGCCTGTGCTCTGCAAAGAATGGGCTATGTTCACTGTAGGGAATGCTAAGGGGCATTATAAGAGATATAAGAGACTGAGAAACCTAGATATAAGAGATTGAGATATAAGAGATTGAGAAACCTAGAATCTCAGAGCTAATGTGACCTTTGTGGTTCTTTCTTTCAATAGATCTCTTTATATCATAGGGATCTATAATGGCCATAATACAAGGCTGTGTGGTACTCTCAGTATTTCAAGAAGACTAACAGAAATGCTATATATACTCATGATAAGGGTGCACAGTCTAGATAAAATATCAGCATTTTTTTATTTTCTTGTTTTATCTTTGCCTGGAATTAGATTAGCTCTTTACAGTAACATCAGTGATCTTCTGCTTACCAAATGTCCAATAGCAGTTAAATGTGTCTTTGATGGATAAAAAAGATGGATAACAAATAAACTTTTCTTTAATCGAAGAGTTTATTTTGGTAGAAGAGGTTTTTTGAAACAAGGGAAAAGGGCAGAGTGCTGAGGGAACTAATAGTATAAGTCCTCAGAGTGAAAAGATCGAAAACCCCTCTTCTTGTTCCCAAACCCTCATTTTATAAGATGATGAGATTGCCCAAGTGACATACCTAAGTTCACGCAGTTATTTACCAGAAGCAATTAATAGCAATCCTTCTAGCATATCAAAGGTTAGTTGAGGAATAAATTTAGTGAGCTAAAATGGGATGTCCCTGGTGACAGAAAGTCTCGAGCAGGGAAGCCAGAAAGGAAATCATTGCTTACAAACCAAGCAGGGTGACCATGTCCTGATTTCAAGCAGCAGATGGATTCTAGTGTTTATGTAGGTGGTACGATCAGTAGGTCTCAGTGACTGAGTAGCTCTTGGCTTGGGGACTTGAGAATGGTAGGGAAGAAAGGAAGCATCAAAAATGACATTCAGATTCTAAATGGCAGCTTTTGTGGAAATAGCACAAGAGGAGAAATAGAATTGAAGACACAAGTATTAGAAAATTACCTAAGAAGACCTAGGAACGCTGAGATTCTAAGATTCACTTCTGGTCCTAAAGGATTCTTGGGTCTTTCTGAAACCAGGGACAGGAAGATTAAGAAGCCTAATATCCAGTTCTGGGCAGTTAGAGGCCTCTGCTCAAGGTAGACGCCAGGGGTCAGTGCAACCCCAGATTCTCTATAAGGAGACATTAGTCCCTTTCCTCAAGTGTCTGTTCATTACCAAGAGAATTTAAGAGAACACCAAAAGGCAAATGCGTTTTTGATAACAGCATTTACAAGCAGTTGTAATTATAGTGTATAGAAAACAATTATTCCCTCCTAAAATTGCTCTTTTAATTTTCTCTTATTTTTCCCATAGTGAATGTTAAATAAGCCTCATTGTCTCACATACTGCCTTGCATAGGTGCACTGAGGCTCCTAAACATTAGATTAAGAAATACACACCACAGTCATGCCCACATTACACAGACTGGCTCTAGGACAGCATGATAGGTGCCCCTGATGGAACCCCCAACCCAGCCCCATCCCGGGCACAGCTCCCAGAGATGCAAAACTTAAGCCCTGCCCAGCCACGTGGAGAACAACACTCCTCTCCCAAAATCTACCTCAAGAGCCACCTCTGCTATGAAACCTTTCCTTCCCGACCCCACAAAGATACCTGGCCACCCCATTCTTTATGCTGCCTTGTTCCCAGAGCAGACATTTTTCCACTGCAAAACTTTCATCAACTTCTTTGTTTACACGTCAGTCTTTACCTACAAGATCTTACGTATAATACCTTGAAGGCAAAGGCCTTACCTTCTGTGTTACCAGTCCCCAGTGCCTGGCACCCAGAAAAGCTTAATAAATCAGTTTGGGGTTAATAAATGAATGATTAATTCTGAAGAGGACTGGACAGTGTATATGGAGAGACAAGGAAGAAGGCAAGGATATAGCACCAATGAAGACCTTTGGTGCAAAGGAAAAATCACGAGGTGCCTGGCTTGGTCTGAGGTCCTCCTAGAGACGTAATAGACATGATGCACGAGGCTGCATCGTGAGGTGCTCTGGATGTCAGGCAGAGGAATATAAATTTGGTGAGACAAATGATAGAAGATCATGGTGGACTTGGGTTCTGGTAATTGTGAAAAATAGCTGACTTTTGATTTCTCTCTCAGGCCATAGCTGACACAATACTCTCCTAACTCATCCAGTTTTGGCCACAAAACTGGATGCTTTCCCAAAATGTCGGCTTGCAAATAGCTCAGTTTCCATATTTCCAACCTCTGCCAAGGAAAGTGGGAGAAGCAACGGGAGTCAGGAGCTGAGTGTACTTGCTTCCTGAGGACTTCAGGGTCAATCTGGTGCTTTTGCAGAAATGCATCCCATTTCAAAATGAGAGATCTTGATGGGCATGCAGAGAAACAGTGCACAACAGGGTCTCTAATTCTACCTTTCAAGAGAATAGGTGTCCAGAGGAGATGGGCAGGGATGAGAAAGAAAACAAGTCTTCACAATCACGAGCAATGACATTTAATAAAGTGATTAGTCAGTGACATAGTTAAGTTCTCAGGTCATGTTGGAGTGATTAATGTGGGTGGATGGAGGCCAGGATCTGTTAGGGGAGGGATGTGGAGGGCTGTTCTTTTGATTAAAAATGGTATGTTTGGGGGAGGGGTTGAAATTTCAGGCAAGTGTTATTAATTGGTTGTCTTTGGCCTTAAGATGGTCTTGACTATTAAATAGCTCTCTCTTTTCACAGTGAGAGGGCGGAGTTCCAGGTGAGGGACAGAAGGAAGGTGCTGGTGCCAAGAGTCCTTTGCTGGAATCAGATACTTTGTGGTTTGCAGGCACTCTGGACTCTTCTCTATCCACTGACATTTCCTTGTCTTGGCTCAAATGCTAAAGGAGCTTCTTCTGTATTGCTTTATTTTCCCTTTTGCTACCAGTGGATGGACAGTCCTGAGAATCACTGTAGCTTCATATCTGAGTGCCTATCTATAACCCCCCTGCTGGTGAGAATGGAGAAAAGAGGCCCAAGTTTTCATTCTCCATCTGGTTTAGGAGCTCCATGAAAAAATCAAGGGAGATAAAGGAAGATGGGTAGAAGTTTTGTTAAGCAAAGCCTCCAGTACCTTGTTGAAAGCAGTGACCCTTAGAAAAGTGCTTATGTCTACAGATTTTCAGTATTAATGGGAAACCAATGATTCCCAGGATTTGGGATTTCATGAACCAGTGAAAGTTTCTAGATTTCATGAGTCAATAATTTTTTTTTAAAAAAAGGAATGTCAATTCTTTATATCACCAAATAAAGCAATAACAAATAAATTACCATTCACCACTAACAAAATTACATAAGATATAAAAGGTAGGAAAAATATAAACTGATTAAAGGAAATTAAATATAATACAATTTGCTTTATGAAAAAGTATCTTAATTTTTCTCGTTTTGTAGCTTACTTTTTTAAATTTACTTTTTATTGAAGTATAGTTGAATTACAATGTTGTGTTAATTACTGCCGTACAACAAAGTGACTCAGTTATACACATATATACATTCTTTCTCATATTCTTTTCCATTATGGTTTATCACAGGATATTGAATATAGTTCCCTGTGCTATACAGTAGGACCTTGTTGTTTATCCATTCTATATATAGCAGTTTTCATCTGCCAATCCCAAATTCCCAATCCAACCTTCTCCTACCCTCTTCCCCCTTGGCAACCACCTGTCTATTCTCTATGTCCTTGATTCTGTTTCTGGTTCATAGATAGGTTCATTTGTGTCATATTTTAGATTCCATATGTAGGTGATATCATATGGTATTTGTCTTTCTGACTTACTTCACTTAGTATGATAATTTCTAGTTGCATCCATGTTACTGCAAATGGCATAATTTCATTCTTTTTTATGGCTGAGTAGTATTCCATTGTGTATATGTACCACAGCTTCTTTATTCATTCATCTGTCAATGAACATTTGGGTTGTTTCCATGTTTTGGCTATTGTAAATAGTGCTGTTATGAACATAGGGGTGCATGTATCTTTCTGAATTATAGTTTTGTCTGGATATATGCCCAGGAGTGGGATTGATGAATCATATGGTAGCTCTATTTTTAGTTGTAGCTTACTTTTTGACCAACAAAATACTCATCCACATAACTGGGAGAAGGCTTAGCATAAACACAAACTCTGACACACCAGCAGAAACTGACTTGTTATGCAGACAGCAATAGCTGACACTCCATGAGCACTCGCTAGGTGTTGGTAAAATGCAAGTAGTAAAACTTACAATGATTTATTTTATATGGATTTTTACATGTATTAATTCATTTCATCTTCACAACACCCCTAGAAGTGACTACTATTATTACCCTTATTTTACAGAGAAGAAACTGACATATAGATACATTAAATAACTTGCCCAAGTCTTACAACAGGGCCTGGTGGAGCCAGAATTCAAACACAGGCCATCTGGAGGAGGCATAGAGCACCGCTGTGGGTTACCTGACTGAAACAGAAACAACCTGCATGGGAAGAGCCAACTAATCAGTGTGAATTCTAGATTGGAATTAGAAAGAGAAGTGTGTGTGTGTGTGTGTGTGTGTGTGTGTGTGTGTGTGTGTATACAGGAGATAGGATGTGGACCTGTGTACATGCCCTTCTTCCAGTGATTAAAAGACATCTTCATAGCCATGTAAATGTTATCATCTCATTTGATTCTTCAAAAACCCTTGTGAGTATGAGAGAATATATTTTATGACATCCATTTTAAGATGGGGAAATCTGTAGGAAAATCAGATATTATTATTAATAAGTATAATAGCTAATATTTACCATCACTTTCACATGCAGCAACATCAGCCCTGGCAATAACCTAAGTAGTTTCATAAGATTATTACACAGATTAGTGCTGCTTTATTATTTAACAGATTGGTGCTGTTTTACAGATTGAACTGGGACTCAGACGGGTAAAGTGAGTTGCCCAGGATCACAGAGTTAGTGAATGGTGCTAGGATTCCAATCAGAGATGGATATGAGTTCCTTGGGGCCTGGATATTCTGGGGTTTTCTGGAAGAAAAAGAATACATAATTAAAAAGACAAAATTATGTGTCAAAGTAAAGACTTATTTAGAACAAGAAAGGAAATCATAACAAATTTACATATTTTTAAAAGCTGATATATACCAAACATTACAAAATCCAGAAAAAATAACTGATTTTTATTAATTAACTCCCTGACACATCTCTATCTCCTCCCTCATTTTTTTTTGGTTATCCAGTCTTTGGTTTGGGGGTTTTGCTTTGTGTGTGCGTGTGTGTGTGTTTAATTATACCAGAGAGACATTTTTTTCCTTAAGCTTTTTTTGATGTGGATCATTTTTAAAGTCTTTATTGAATTTGTTACAATATTGCTTCTGTTTTATGTTTTGGGTTTTTTCTGGCCATGAGGCATGTGGGATCTTAGCTCCCCTACCAGGGATCGAACCCACACCCCCTGCATTGGAAGGCAAAGTTTTAACCACTGGACTGCCAGGGAAGTTCCCAGAGAGACTTTATTCAATGAAGAGCAACATATATATGGATTTGTAACAGGAATTTGATCTTACACATTTGTGGAAGCTGACTAAGAATTTTGTAAGGTTCATTCTTCACATCTCGGGCTGGAGATTACAGGCCACTGGGGAGACACTTGGGAAGGGACGATGGATGTAAAGAGGGAGATCCAGGACAAATTGGGGCCAACATTAGGAGTTGAAAACTCATGAGACGGACAGAAAATCATGTTTGTTCTTGTCGCCTCTGACACAGTGGTGTGGATATCTGGCAGACCTGAGGTCTTTCATCTTGGAGTTTATCATGCATACGTGCCCCTGGTTGTTGTAGAAGCTGGCAGCATGTCCAGGGCACGGTGGAGTCATTGCAGTCCACCTGCTGCATTAATGCCAAGTTGACTCAGCAGATCACCAACAGCATGCTGCTGCTTCACTTCCGCCTTCTAAATCTTCCACACGAACCTCCCTGCGGCCCATCACAATCACAAATAGGTAAGAGTGAATATTCTGGGGAATGTATTTCAGCCTATTCAGGTTGACACACAACAAAGAGGTGTCATGTTTTCTGCTGATGTTAGTTAGCTGTTTAATAAATGGCAAATGTGTCTAGTTGGTTGATAGCGTTAAGTACTTTATATCAACACTGATTATCTGTCTACATACAATGTCAATTTTTGAGAGAGCAGTGTTGGGTTCTCTAACTATATTTGTATTTTTCTCCTACTTCCCCTTCTCTGTACATTTCAAACTATTTCCAATAAAAATATAAAATAGTGACCTCACTTACATGTGGAGTCCAAACAGCAAAATAAACAAAACAGAACAGAAACAGACTTATAGGTCCAGAGACAAAACTGATGGCTGCCAGAGGGAAGGAGAGTGGGGGATTCAGTGAAATAGATGAAGGGGATCAAGAGACACAAATGTCCAGTTATAAACTAAGTCGCAGGGATGTAATACATACTGTAAGGAACAGAGTCAATTATACTGTAATTATACTGTAATAATTTTGTATGGTGAGAGACAGTTACTGGACTTGTGGTGATCATTTTGTAAAAATGTATTTGATTGTCGGATCACTATGTTGTACACCTGAAGCTAACTTAATATTGTACATTAATTATATTTCAATAAAAAATATATTTTATATGCATATATATATAGCTTAATGTCTGTTGTTTTAGAGGTTATTTACTCTTTGGTTGCCTCTTAACTGATTGCAGTTTTATATATATACATATATATATATATATATATATATATAGTAAAAATAACTAAATATATATTTATAAAATATAAGTTTTTATATTTTATATGTTTTGTATATATTTATCTCTCTATATAAATACATATATAATATATACAGATTTTTTTTTTTACTAAAATATATAGCCATGTGACTGTATTGCTAGGGCCTCTCCCAGGGCCTTGGAAGGAACCCATGCAAATGAAGGACCCTGGCTTACACTTTCTCCTGATTCTAGCCCAGGTTTGTCTCCAAAGCTCAACCTCTTGACCACTCTACTGCCTCTTCAGTGAGAGAATCAGGACCAGAATTCCAGTATGACACAAATACAGGTGCTCTCTGCTATGTTTAAAGAATAACTGTGTATCCCAGACTTCCACTGTGATCCAGCTAATGCATCAGCGTATCTGAGTAAGTTCACTCATACTTGTCCAAGAACATGTCCTGCTTATTGCTCAATAAAAATGTGAACATTCAACCAAACCTCTCAATCCCATGTTAAAGGAGAAGCAGATGAACATTTGAAAGAAAGCTGAGATTGTGATTCCTGCTTTAAGTAGGAAGTTGGACCAGATAATCCCATATTGCCTTCCAACAGAGTAATTCCACTTTCCTCTACCTTCCCCAGCAGCAAGAATTCTGCCTGAGTGGAATTTGTCCACCTAATTTTCATTCACCTGTGAAGTCTGCACACATTAGGTTCATTCAACAAGTATCTATTATATACTTGATACAATAGTGAATAAGACAAGTACGGTTGATGGTAAACTCAAGTGTGCTTCTTATACTTTACCAATGGGTTAGAACGTAGAGACAGAGCCCCATGGGTATAAGCTGTTGGTTAAAGATTCTACAGGACTGCTTCCATCAGAGCTGGTGTTAAACATAGAACATAATAATGATAACAGCAATAGTATCTTTCTTGAGCAGTGGCCATATACCTTGTTCTCTGCCAAGCACGTTGCACAATATAACTCATCAAATCTCCTCAGTAACCCTAGATGTAGGTACTTAACCACTATGCAATCATGGAAGCAATGCCCTTCTAAGCAAATGGCAATAATATTCTTGGATCAGTGAAATTCACCTAGGAAATGGGAGAGGTTAATGGATGGAGATGAACCAAAAGTGTCTGCGAATAATTCCAACACCAACCCAGAATCTGCTCACAAATATTTCCATTCCTCCAGAGGCTTTATCCTTTCTACCCTATAGCAGGGAGGGGGAGAAGGCTTTTTAATAATCAATGTCGTTTAATGCCAAGGACAATCAAACAAAACTTCCCATGAAATTTTTACCACCGTTGCTTGCAATTTTTAGTCGAGAAAAACATCCCTCTATTCCTTCCCCAATGAATCCTGGCCTCCGTCCACCCACAATAATCACTTCAAAATGTCCTGAGAACTTATTTAATGTCAATGCTTAATCACTTTATTAAATGCCACTGCTCCTCAGTGTGAATATTTGTTTTTGTGTTATCTCTGACATCTTCCATAGAGCCCTAATCTAAGAACCCCAACTCTTTTCCAAAATAACATGAGTTTCCCACTGTGCACCCCGTTTGTCATTTTTTGCTGTTAAGACCAAATAGTACAATCTGAGGTACATTAGAAAAACAGCTCTTTCTGACATATCTCCCATTTGGTCTTATTGTCTGAAATCTATCATAGAAAATTCTTGCTACAGATTAGGCACAGCCCTTTCCAAATCCCTCCCTTATAGGGGTAACAATATTTTTTTTTCATTTTTCATTAGTATTCTTTGATCTGAGGAGAGAAATTCCCATTTTTAACTAGTATTCTCTGGTCTGAGAAGAAAAAGGGGCATGAAAGTTCTGGAAACTTCAGGAATGAGTGGTTACAGAGGGAAAAAGAGTGAAAAACAGAGAAAAATCTTCTGTCACCAATAGAAATGTTGCCAAAATAGAGCTTTCGCTCCATTGACTAAAACCAAAATGTTGTCCCATGACTGGCATAAGACATTTCCTGCCCACCCTCAGGAGGAAGGTAGAAACGTGGAACGACAGCGGGTTACACAGTTGGTACAGGAAGGATCCGCTCTGGAGGGGGAGGATGGTTTCGCCATAGTCGATATATTTTTTTTTTCAAAGTCGATATTATCTTGGAGAGAAAAAGGAAACTACACTCTACTAAGTGTTTCCTATATGTTTGTGAAGACAAACTCTCTGGAACAAATATTTTTGTTCCAGGGATGAAACATTGGTTCCCATGTGCAGACCAATGCCAAGTGATTGGTAATGGCTTGTTGCAGAACTGTGTTGAGAAGGATTCTGAGACCTCATCAAGCAGAGCTGGAAAAAGCTGTGATGCATTAACAAGGTCTATTGTGGAGAGAAAAAAGAATGTCATGACTTCCAAGTACCTGCTAACCTTGTATTGACATACCAGTTAAACCCCATGCTGCTTTGAGGAGAAGAGAAAAGCAAGTAGTAGACAATCACCAAGGCCTCATCTTATAGTTCATTCAATGCTTAAATCTCCTTCCTGACAGAAACTCGAAACTGGCATTGTTGGTTGCATATATTTAAAAGGAATCTTAGAAATCCTCTGCATTTCACTCCTCACTTTATGAATAAGGAAACTAAAAGTAGGAGAAGTGGTTTGCTTATTATATCTTTAGGTTCCAGGGTTTTTTTAATGTACCTTTCTGCAAGTAGGGTCATTTCACTGTATAAAATAAAACTGATTTCTGAGAGGGTCACTACAAAATAAAGATTTCAGAATGTTAAGTTTTTCTGTTGACATCCATTATAGCAATACATATGGCTTTCTTGATGGAGAAAAATTATTGGCTGTTGAGAGAATTATACTTATTGTTAAGGATTTAAAAATATGGGAAGAAATCACATTTTAGAAACTCTAAGTATGAGACTCATAACGAAGCAGAAATCTTTTACTACAGAATGTAAACAAGGACTTATTTGAATGCTAAGAACTTTACTTTTTTTCCCTCATTTGGTACACAACCCTAATAAAGCATTATGATTTCATCCCCATTTAACAGGGAACATGCTGCACAGAGCTAGTCAGTACAGGGCTGAGACTTATATGCAGGCTTGTCTTATTCAATAGTTTGGGCTCTTAACTCCTCTGTTATTGCCTCCTTCTGTGACCTTTGGAAAAGAAGCAGCATCTCATCCTCTATGGAATAATAAAGAGAATTCACAAGTATTACAGAGTCTGAGAAATCCACTTACTGGGCCCAGGGAAAAAAGAAACCATCGACTGGAGAGCATGGAGGAAACACTAAATGGTGGATGTGAGAAGTCAAGAGGGGGCTGGCTGTCTCTGGTGCAGACGAATCCACGATGTGATGGACAATAAACAGAATTTATCACTCCTTCATCCCCAACCACTTTAAATCATTCCTGGAAGGATGGAGGTGTGGGACATGGGGAAATACTCTAAAGAAAGGATGTCTTATCATGAAACTATAAAACTTGGGGTTCAGGTACGTAGTATTTTTCATCTCAACTAAGATTGGGATTTGAGGAAAGAAATTAGTTCAACAAACAGCCAAGTAGTTTAATTTCTTTCTAGAGCTAGATGATAGAGGAGAGATAGATACAGACAGACAGACAGACATAATACATAGAGAGAGAGAGAGAGAGATAAGGAAGGTAGCTGTCTGCAAAACTAGTATTATGGGATGACATTTAGTTTTGGCTTTCTAGGTTGTGGTTTAAGATACTGAAATGTTAGTCTCTTGGCAGAGAACACATCCAGTGTATGCAGGCTACCTAGGTGCTTATTGATTTATCAAGCAGACTTTACGCTAAAAATAGAGGCAGAGAAAGAAAAATTCCCAGAAATGAATCAGGGCAGCATCTATAACAAGAGAAGAAAAAATAATAGTGAGAGGGATGCCTGGTACTTCATAATGGAAATAATGGGAAGAAAAGCCGAGCATAATACTGAAAAAAAAAAAATGTGTAGCCTTAGTGAATCCCACACACAGCTCCTGGGTAATAAACAAAGACAGACATCATCTCTCTGCAAGAGCTTTCTCATCAACAGCAAGCATGCTATTAATTCTCCTACTTTAAGAAAACCCTCCTTTGATCCCCTCATCCCCAACCCCATTTCTCTACTCCTCTTTATAGCAAAATCCCTTGAAAGAGTCACTAATTTTCCTTGCATTTTCCTCTGTACCTACTCAGTCAAACTCATACCCTTATTGGCTCACCAAAACATCAATGACCTCCACGTTATAAAATCTAAGTCAGTTTTCAGCTTACTTGAACTAAGAGCAGAGCAAATATCCAACCATATGCATAGCTATAGCCATTCTAGTTGTTAAAATACTAAACTATTCCCACACCATTGATAAATAGTCACATTTCTGAGCTCTCTGAGTGCTCCTGCCAACCATTGCTACTCCCTGGAACCCATTCATTACCTTCTCAAAATCCAGAAATTAAAGACTTCATCCTAGGCACTGGAGGGGGCTCTAGGTCCCTGCTCCAGCACTAAGGCCAGATTCTTTTCTCATTGATCGATAGTGTAAGTGCCACTTATATTCCCCAAGGGTCCTGACTCCCTGGCATTGCCATCCTTCCAACCCCAAGCAGAGTAGACCATGCCCTGCTCACACTGTGCACAGGCCTGAGGATCTCTGAGTGATAATGTTTGGGAGGCTCCTGGAATGCCAGCCCACCCACCATGGCTCCTGTGAGCCAACCTTAGATTCCGGCTGTAGTTGGCCCAGAGATTTGTAGGAAGTGTCCCTGGTGGCACTGGTATTCATGTAAGAAAATACCTGAGCTCCATCTGGCCCCCAAAGCTCTGGCCTAGTGCCGCTGGTGCTTATCCTGGTGTCACTTTCACATGGCTACTAGGACTGTAGCCTCCACGGGACTTTGCTTCAGAAAGGATCTGGAATGCAAACTATTATATATAGGATGGAGAAACAAGGTCCTACAGTATAGCACAGGGAACTATATTCAAAATCCTGTGACAAACCATAATGGAAAATATGAAAAAGATTATATATATGTATGGGCTTCCCTGGTGGCGCCGTGGTTGAGAGTCCGCCTGCCGATGCAGGGGACACGGGTTCGTGCCCCGGTCCAGGAAGATCCCACATGCTGTGGAGCGGCTGGGGCTGTGAGCCATGGCCGCTGAGCCTGCGCGTCCGGTGCCTGTGCTCCGCAATGGGAGAGGACACAACAGTGAGAGGCCCAGGTACCACAAAAAAAAAAGAATATATATATGTATAACTGAAAAAAATAATAATAAAACTGAAACTCTTTTAAAAAAAGAAAGAAAGGACCTGGGAGATGCTGGGAGAACAGGTAAGCAGGAAGGAATGGGTGGGACACTTGGGGACAGTTTGAGGATCTATATCCCCAGAATATAGATCACTGTTGAATTTCACCTCCATCTAATTGGATCAGTTCATTAAAATCCATCAAACACTCACCCATCACAAGAATTAGCAGCAATAATTTTATTAATAAAAATGAGAGCAATCACTTACAATATTTGCTTTGTCTGGTAAATATCAACTCATTTAGGTACTTAATGCTCATTATCATCTCCATTTTTACAGATAAGATAACTGAGACACAGAGAGGTTATTTAAAACTTAAATGGCAGAATTAAGATTCAAACTTAGTCTGGCACATAGCAAATGCTCTTAACTGCTATAGTGCTTTGCCTCTTGTTTGGCCAGAAGGATTGCATTCCACCCAATTAAATATGACATTCTAAAATGCTTTTCTTGATTTAGTTGATAATATAGATTTTTAATACACAAAATCTCAGTAATATAAGGACTAAAACATTTAGGAGGGTAGAACATTTTTAATATAATTGCATTTCAATAGAAGCTGAGAGGATTTGGCATCATAATCTATATTATCGACGTTAATTTGACACTCTAAGTCACCAATGACTATTAATTTAGCGGGGAAGTTTTTGTGTGTTGGATTTGGTCTCTTTTATTAAAGCATAGCTCACAGACAGGGGCATCATTTAGCTAATGACAACCTCTTCAAATGAAAGATCACACCAACAATTTCTAAACATTAACAAATGATTTGGAATTTATTGTAATGATTTGATGAACAATTTACACCATGACTATGGCACATGATGGAATTATAATATATTTAGCTTAGCTTTTTTAAGGATAAAGGGGCTTTTCTTTTTGGTTGTTATATATGCACTTTTACATTAATTTATTTTACCCAGCTGATCAACTCACCTTCCACATCTCCAAACCTTAGATGGCACTTGCATTCCTTGAGTCCTGCCCCCTTCAAAGTCAGCCACATAGCATCTTCATATCTCCCTTCCTCTGACTTCTGCTTCCACTGTCATTGTCTTTTCTGACTCTAACCCTCCTACCACCCTTGTCACTTGATCCAACCAACTTAATCCAGGATAATCTTTCCTTTTCATGATCCTTAATCACCACTGCAAAGTCTCTTTTGCTATAAAAGGTAACATATTCACGGGTTCTGGGAATGAAGTCGTGGACATCTTTGGGTGCCATTATTCAGCCAACTACAGTAACTTTCTTAGTAGACCTTCTCCAACTGAAATATTCAAGTTTACAGATCTCACCAGAAAGCCCTAGCCTCCCTTTCTGCTTAATTTTTCTCCACAGCATTTATTACCACCTGACACACTGTATATTTAAATTTTGTCTGTCTAGAATGAGGGTAACTGGGCTTTGTCTCTTCTGTTCACTGCTATATGACCAGTGCCTAGAAGAGTACCTAGAAAATAATAGGCACTCAATAAATATCTGCTGAATGAGTGTGAAGGACACTTCATAAATAATAACCATGTTGGAATGAAATCTGCTATAGTGGAGTGTACATGCAGAAGATACTAGTGTTTGTCAATATCTAGTTCTGCCCCTGTTGGCATATGAAGGGCCACTTTCAGCTTCTTCATGGTTGATTGGGACCCTATGACTAATTCTGGCTATTGAAATGTGGCCACGAGTGATGTATGTCATATCTGGTGTGAGGTGATGGAAAGTCCATGCACTCTTCATCATTCCCTATTACCCTATTGAGGCAACTAGGGAGCTAGTTGTTTCAGATGGTGTAGATACAGATGGCAGAACATCTGACAAACTGGGTTTCTGAGTGGCTATGCCAAACAGAGCCTTCCCTTTATCCCCACCAACCAGAACAGGACATACGATGTGATCAAGAAATCAACTTTTGTTGTATTAAGACACTGAAACTTTGGATTGTTTGTTATCAGAACATAACCTCATCCATTCCTATTAATGCAGAATTTCCTGCCAGAAATTGGATGCCTTTGTAAAAAAAAAATAATAATAACTCAAAATATGTGGTGGCACAGGTTTCACAGTTAGATGGTCATTGGCAAGGACACTGATAACAGAGGCTAGAAAGGCTGTGAACCATGTTTTATAGTGACCAAATATTTCGTAGAACTGTCATTCATGTAACTTGAGAAATAGATCATGATTTGAGTGAACCTATAGCTCTAGGGGGAAATACGTTAGAATGTTTGTTTAGTGATATTTGTCATGTTTGGCTAGGTATTATAATAAAGACATAAGCCCAGGAGAAAATTGTTTAATTTGAAAGCACAAATGAAAGGAAATTGAGAGATTTAGAAATTGGGGCTTTGCAAGGTCAAAAAACCCCAACTGCTTCTAGGTTCCGAATAGTAAAATATAAGAGTCAGAAAGCAATTTTAAGGAAGATGATAAAATCTGTCAACAGATTATATTACCTAGGGACAAGGATCAGATTACAGATATATTGCTCAGTAAATCTTTTTCAGCTTTATAAAATTACTCATGTCAAATATTAAGGGTAAAACTTGCCCCCAGAAGTGGAATAGAGAAAGAGAGCTTTGGGAAGGAAAATGCAAAGAAACATACCAGATATGAGAAATTTGTCCCGAAAGGAACAGTGGGATCTTTCTCTTCTCTTCCCTTTCCTTCTTGAAGAATTTGGCCCTAAAGCCAAATTGCGCAAAGGCAGGTGGACCATCCATACCTGGTGCGGGGTGGGGGCAGCCACAGTGGCCCAGAGGAGGGTACTGGAGTCTGAGCTGAATAAGGAGGGCATCCGCATAGGACAGCTGGCCAGGTCTGAGCCTGACTGTGGCGAGGAAGTTGTCCACCTGGAGGAGGGAGTGTAGGTGTCAGAGCCTCAGAATGGTGAGGAGGGTGTCCTTGTGGAGGGAAGTGTCCTGGCAAGTGGTGTCAGAGCCTCAGGAGGCTGAAGAGTCTTGCTGGAGGAGTGGGCTGGCGTGGGGTATCAGAGGACATCCCTGTGGGAAGCACACAGTAGCAAAGAGAGTCAGAGACCCATGGGAACCGAGATGACCATCCGTGGTGATGGGGGAGGGAGAGTTGGTACAACAGACACAAGGTGGCAAACCCTGAGCTGGGTGCAGAAGACCCCACGTGGAGGATGGCTTGTCATGGGCTTTTGGAGCCCAGAGTGAAAAGGGCATTCCAAGTATGGGAGTTAGAGACCCAGCAGGGTTAAGAAGGGGTCTTTGTGGAGTGGCAGCCTAGCATGGGTATCAGCTCTTGAGTTGGTTGAGGGTGGCATCCACACGAGAAGTGCAGATCGAGTCAGGCTGTCAGAGCCTAAGTGCAGTGAGGAGGGCATTCGTGCAGGGAAGGGGCAGTAGAAATGGATGATTACCAAGGGATTGATGAAATAAGGATAATGGGAGATGGGTTTCTCATTGTCAGAGAAGGGCACTTTAAATATGAAAAGGGAGAAAATTAGAATCAGCCCTGTGATGCATCATATGAGCTTGTGGAGATTTTATATTGTAATATTAGATAGATGATAGATTGATAGAGAGATAGAGAGATAGAAGTAAATGTGTATGTTTATGTGTGTGTGTGTGTGTGTGTGTGTGTGTGTGTGTATACATACATACATACACTGATTCCCTAACTCCATCCTCTGAGAGAGCTTAGGAAGAGTGACACTGCAATGAACATACCAGTGCCTAGATCATGGTTTCTATATACCCATTCTCTACCAAAAGGTTTCTATATACCCATTCTCTACCAAACGTCTGATTCCAGAGCTGGGGCAAGAAAAGTATAAAATGAGCTTGGGTACCTTCTTGTCCTAGAAAACAAGGAGTAGCTCAAAGAATGATAAAGACATGTCAAAAGAACATCGATGCCTGCTTGAAGGGGCACTTGCTGATCAAATCTAGGACAATTTAATTATCAAAATAATAATGATGGTAATGGATTATAATTCATTAAATAAAATGGAAAACATATGTATTCTAAATACAAATTAATAAATGAATCAACTGAAAGTTTGATGACAAATGTGGTATACACATAGTTCCAAAGTACCTTCCCACAATAGTTATTAGTTACAAATGGAAAAAGAATAACTTTACAGTGGAGAAGCATGGTAGACATCATCTCATTCAAGTGATCAAAGTGAAAAAATCAAACTCTGTCACCCAATGGCACAAACACAGCATCATCTCTGTGATATTCTTGACAAAACATACAACTTGAATCTGATAATGGGGAAACATGAAACAAATGCAAATCAGGGGACACAGAACAAAGTAATTGGTCTATAATCTTCTGAAGTGTCAACGTAATGAAAATGAAGGGAAGACTGAGGAGTTGGGCCACAGTGAGGGACACTAAGAAGATACGAGAATGAAAAACAACTCATGATTCTGAACTGAATTCTTTTGCTATAAAGGACATTTTTGAAATATCAGGCAAAATGTGAATGCGTCTGAGGTTTCTTTTTTTTTTAATTGGAGTATAGTCGCTTTACAATGTGTTCATTTCTGTTGTATAACATAGTGAATCAGCTATATGTATACATATATCCCCTCCCTCTTGTAGTAACATATCAATGTTGACTTCCTGATTTTGATGATTATATTTTGGTTACGTAGGAGAACATCCTTGTTAGTGGGAAATGCACACACAAGGGGACGAGGGGGCATCAGATCAGCAACTTGCTGTCAAATGGCTCAGAGAAAAGAAAGTTCTTTGTGCCATACTTGCAGCTTTTCTATGCGCTTGAGAATGTTTTTTATATACATATATATATATATATATATAT